>NC_133355.1:6834188-7167521 GCF_030506205.2 Paramisgurnus dabryanus | reverse complement strand
TGGTTACGTAAACCATCGCGATGGACGATGATATCGTTGGGGGGGGGTATTTAAATTTTTCGTTATTATTCGTTATTATATAATTATTATTCGTTATTTTACTTTATTACTTACACTTAAGAAGAGTTGTGCACTTTTTATTTTAATATATATTTTACATAAATACTATTCTGTACTTAAAATCTATAATTTTGTTATTTTACTATCCCAACTAATGTCTCTTTCCTATAGGTTGCACATAAGGGGAAAAAGTAGCTTTAATC
Organism: Paramisgurnus dabryanus; assembly: GCF_030506205.2. NCBI lineage: Eukaryota > Metazoa > Chordata > Actinopteri > Cypriniformes > Cobitidae > Paramisgurnus > Paramisgurnus dabryanus. Next base: position 7,167,258 of record NC_133355.1, on the reverse strand, counting down.
CACTGAAGAAGAGTTGTGCACTTTTAAGCACCTTTTAATCTCTTTACATAAATATTTTTTTCTATTTAAAAGCTATAATTTCATTATTTTACTAACCCAACGACTCCTCCGCGCTTTCCAAATTTTGCACGTAAATATCTGTGCATATGTGCCACCAGTACTCCGTCAGAGAGCGGGTCTTCAGCACCGCGGGGAGCAGCCAGCACTTCAATCCGCAGCTTATTAAAACAAAGTGAACAGGGCCAGACACATCTAAATTTAAACATGGTCTTTGTATGTAAATCCCGCGTTTCGGTCGGAGTGTTTTCTTGTTCTTGACGTTCCCTGAATTCTGGGTTTATATCTTAATCTGCCGCTTCAGTGCAGTATAGCCTCAATGTAACAATGAGCACGATCTCCCGAGACACTACAAAAGGCTACTAATAAATGATTAATATGGGCTGTTTTCTTGTACAAAATTAAATATTTTAAGATAAATGTACAACATGTAAAAATACAAGATTCTAGCAATGTCAAGATTAGGGATGGGCATTTTCCAGTAATTTACTAATTTTTTTAATATTTAATTTTTCGAATATTTAAGCTCTTAAAGAACGAATATTCGTTTATTTAAATTATGTTAATTAAGACATGCGTGTTTTGTATTTTTCATTTTGTCATAATTTCACAGAAGGCTTATAATTAGGAAATATCCACAGCAAGCTAAACTTATATTCTGTATGTATATATATATATATGTATGTATTTTAAGTTGAAAACATTGTAAAAAAAAAAAAAAAAAAAATATATATATATATATATATATATATATATATATATATATATATATATATATATATTTTTTTTTTTTTTAAATTCTTCTTAAAAAATATCCTTCAGAAAAAAATGCGTTAAAACTTAATGCGGAGCGAAGTCTAGTCAAATCCTTAGTTTAAAGTCGGTCGTTAGTATTAATTCATTACTGTTTGATGTTACATACATTATATTATACCAAATATTATACACTAACCCCAAATCTAAGCGAAGTTTGAGGACTTGCGAAGTTTAAAGTTTGAGGACTTGACAAAGTAGGCTATCATCATTTAAACAGACTCAAAACACCAAGAGCCCGGAGCAAACGAAAAAACACATCTACATAACCGACTGCTCAGTCGCCATATAAATATCTTCTCAGTTTAGTTTGACGTATTTGTGAATAAAGAAAACCATATTTATCCTACCTGCTTCGGTGAAAGCCCGTTCTTCTGACTAGATACAATAATGCCGGTGCTGCGGAGAAAACTCTTCCTGATGATGGTTATCCGATAAAAACAACAGACGGATTGAACAAGATTGAAAATCTGTATTTAACATTATTTTACAAATAACGTAAGCTGGCTCGATACATTATTTTTGACTGTGCAAAGTTACTAACGTTAGCTTAATTTAACAACATTTTACAAAGACGGTGCTTTGCTTTAAACTGCCAAGTGCAGTTCTCCGGTTCATTTTCGAAAGAGCACCGCATATAATAAATGCTCTCCGTTTCATTTCGTTCTCCGTGTCTGTCTCTTTATTAACAAAATAAAGTAGACTTTATAACAGAAAGCTTACAAATCTCTCATGATGTGTTGATTCGGGCGGCGGAGAAGCACGTTTAATAACACGTGAGCCCTCACTGAGCCAGTGGCCAAATACGGCGCGGCGGGGACAAACCCGGAGATAAAAGGAAAAACTTAAATTCGTCTGCAATCTGCATTGGCAAACAATCAGAAATACATACAAATTAATGTTCATGTATATTTTACATTTAAGTCTGTAAAAGACAGTATAGATGAAGTGAAAAAGCATTAAATAAGTTGTTACCCTTTGGTGGCACAATAAAAACAAACAAACATTCGAATAGCATTTTTTAAATTCGAATTATTATTGCCATTCGAATATTCGAATATCCGTGCCCATCCCTAGTCAAGATCAAATGCCCGACAGGATATTTTCACAGACTAACACACGTCACGTCTCACGTCTTCTATTTAATTTATAGAGCAATTCACGCAAAGATATTAGGTTAACTATAGTCTATATAGAAGAGAGTAAGTGTATGTCGACTCGCAGCGGAGTGGGGAGGGGGCGTGGCATCACAATGGTGTCTCTCCATCGTGATGTCAGTCAACCATCACGATGGACGATGATATCGTCTATCGGCACAACCCTAGGTCCAATAAGGTCTATTAAATTAAGAAAAATCCTGGAATGTTTTTCTCAAAAAACATAATTTCTTCTCGACTGAACAAAAAAAGACAAACATCTTGGATGACAGACAGTAAATTATCAGTATTTTTGTTTAATGAAAGTGCAATATTCCTTTAATGTTAAAAAGTTCACTTGTAAATGTACAAAAATGTACCCACTTTGAGGGGGATGCATCAGCGTGTCTGTCAGGTATTCACTGAAGCATCTTTCAGTGATTGCTTGGTTGTATCAAGTCCAGTTCCATTAGGATTTTTTGAAAGGTCAAAGGTGCACCTGAGGTTCTTCTGGTAGTTCAGTTTAAGTGCATAAATGAGTCCAAAAAGTAATTTCACACCCATGTGTGACACCAAGTAGGTTTTGCAAAACTTCCACTGTCTGTGCAATCCCCAACTCACCAATTTCACAATTCTGGAGAAGAACAACAAAAAAAATCAGTCGCAATAGCAGGCAAAGTGAAATTTTCAAAAATGTGCAGGCAAATTGTTTTACAAACTCTGATATTTAAAATATGTAGACTGATTCAAACGTGTAAAATAATAGAACATTAGTCACAAAACCATCAAAAGACCTGAAAACAGATCACCTTGTTTAAACATCTAGTTATCCATAAGATATTTATACACACACATACCCATACACATACATATAAATAGATAGATATAAAAATAGAGTAGGTTGACATACACTTACCACATATTCTTTAATGTGTCTCTCCATGCCTTTTTTGAGGTAGATACAGATGTCTTCAACTAGAACAAGACAAAAAAAAACACACATTATTTAATGATTTTCTTTAACAATATTTTATGTAGATAATAGTTTATAGAGACAGATAAAGATTTTGTGAGACGAAGAGTGTATGTATTTTTCTGTTTCAGAAATATTGTGTCCCAGCATGTGTGTACACTACCGGTGAAATGTTTGGAATGAAGTCTCTTATGCTTATCATGACTGCATTTATTGGAAAAAAAACCACCTGTTTCCAATATTTACAATAAATCATCATATTAAAATGATTTCTAAATGATCATGTGAGACTGCAATGATGAAAATCCAGCTTTGCATCAGAAATCAATATCTTTGTAGCATAACTTACATACCCTGTCTTGCAGGTTGTCCCACCATATAGACGATGAAATGATGCTGTATCTGTAAAATAAAGTTTTAGTTAGACACACACAATGCACTCAACAACATAGTATAATTGTAACATTCTTTTGTTAATAAAGTCACAGAGATTATATGATTATTTTATTCTGATAAGTCTCCAGTAGCCTATGACTTTATTTATTTCTTAGGTTTCAAACATTAAACCACAAAAAATAACCAATAAAAGCAACAGACACTGCAGGGTAACTTACATTCCAACAGACCATCTGTGTAGTGAGGTGTATTTTACTCTGAAACATGCAACGCGTTACACATGTAATTAAACAACAGACAATTATATTTTAGATAATCACATCAAACTTGTTAACTTTACTCACCTACAATTTGGCGATCGTAAGCTAGTGAGATGACGATCCAGTGCAATGCAAAATGGCGAAGTCCATGTGCTGTAGCGTCTGTTTTTGATTTTGGCGCCACCTCCTGACTGGAGTGTGAATAGACGTCATTTCCGCTTCTACTAAAGTCAGTTTCCTGACACTTGTATGTAAATCAATCTCATAGAATTTATCCGGTTTGTTTCACGGCTAGATTTATTTAATTCATATTCATACATTTTAACTGATTAAATCTAATAGTTTTTAAATTGAACAGATTTATATATATTCTAATAAATCGGATTACATATATTTTAAAAAACGAGTATTTAAATAAAATCTAAATGATCCAAATACTTAAAAGTAAATATTGCCAGGAATCGTTTTTTTGAGTGTGTGTGGGATATAAACAGAGCAAAGCCTGGAGCCGACTTCAAAGCGTGTCTGTAACTGTAGATACTCATATCAGACATAAACACTCGTGTCCCGGGACTGTCTCTGCACAGAAGTGATGTTTTTCTCCAGGAGAATAAAGGAGGGATGTCAGCTGATGCCCAAATACAGCTTTGGCTTGGTAATGCAAACTTGTTTTGATGTTTGTGGTGTGCGGACAACAACAGAGTGAGTTTTGCGCAAGTGCACTTAACAGTGCACACTAAATGCAGTGCTTGACTTGTAGATTGTGATTCAGCATTTTGTAGCTTTCCATATAGTACTGGGTATGCAACCATATGTTGTTTGTTATGCAGTATCGAGTCAAATATTTTAAGAAACACTGCCATTGTACAGGGATAATGTTTTAGCTTACAAATCTTTTTTATTTTAAAACTTAAAATGTTGCAGAGGGTCTGGGCTTCTTGAACAGGTTTTGGGGATGTGATCTTTTTGTGAGACGGTGCCGTTTGATCTCATAAGGTGAATCCTGTTAGATTAAAGCTTATTTACTGTACATCTAAACTGACTGTCAGATCTTGATGCAGTTGTCTGTCTAAACCTAAGGGTCAAGCTGGATTTGAAGTGTATGCTTTCAATGGACTACTCCTGAATTTAGCTCTTGTTGTAGTTTGGACTTCTTGTTTAGGTTTTGGCACGTTGATCGGATGTATCTGATGTGTTGAAATTATGATAATAATTTCACAGTGATAACAAACTAACACCACAAAGCTTGCTTCATCCCCTTAGCATCATTTTGGATCTTCCACCTTCCCCTAATACTTGAAATGTTATTTATTGGTCGACTCTCACGGGTCACAATTCTTCTGTCTGTGCATTAGGTAGTGTCTGTCTCAGAGTACTATCGACGGATAGATGCATTAAAAAGTGAGGACCTGCGCTCGCTCTGCAAACGCCTTCAGGTGCCCTGCTGCACTCTTGAATTTTCACAAAAATCCTGTTATGGGATTATGCATTACCCCTTACTTTACCCTACCACTGCAAGGTGGATACTTCCTACAAAGTATGAGAATGATTGCCTAGAAACTTGCATATGATTTTTTTAAACCAATCCAACAATCAATTTAAAGACGGGGTGCATGATTTTTGAAAAAAAAAAACACTTTGGAAAAGAAAGGTGGGCTGAGCACCAAAACACACTTGTAGCCAATCAGCAGTAAGGGGCGTGTCTACTAACCGACATCGTTGCCTGGGTTGCATATGTGTGGGGCGGGTCTATCAAAAGAAGGTCCAGATTCTATTGGGGTAGGGGCGTGTTTGTTTCGGTGATTTCAAATATCAACATTGGCTTTCAGAGATCATGCACCCCGCCTTTAATAAGATTTTATGATTTACTTATGCTAATATTTCTGCAGCCCTACTGGATTTAGATTTCACCTGACTTTCCATCAGGTTGACAGGAAGGTTTTAAAATAGCTTAAAGGAATAGACATGATAACTGATGCAAACTTAACATCATAGTTATGAGTTACATAAGCTATTACTATAGCCAATTGGTGAAGGGTTCGATCAAATATCATATAACTAAAGTTGCTTTGACTTCAGTGTTTGGTATGATTTACTCTTCAGACAGCATCAATCACACTCTTAAAGTCAACATTTTTAATATGTACATTATTTAAAGGTGCAGTGTGTAAATTTTAGCGGCTTCTAGTGGTGAGGTTGAAAATTGCAACCAACGGCTCAGTCCACTGCTCACCCCTCACTTTTGAAACGCACAGAGAAGCTACGGTAGCCGGAACCAAAAAAACGTGTCATCGATGGAGACAACTTAGTAAACAAAGTTTGTCCATTAAGGGCTTCTGTAGAAACCATAGACTGTAAAAAAAGATGGACGACGCCTGTTCGCTCTCTTTCATTGGTGAAAAGTGAAGCCGCCAGTGTCCCAATAGCGATTTCGGGACCAGTCATGCGCAGTACAGAGCAGGAAGGGAAGCCGCGAAGTCAAAACCCTCCCCTCACTCTCGTAGAATGCGCATGTCACACGATATCACAGCTGTCAATCATGACGTGACACCACCGTTTTTATATCATTAAATAACTAACTAAACACAAACCTATTTTAAAAACAAACATTTTAATTTACATCAGCGTGATAAAAACTACAGTAAATGACAGAAACCAGCTTCGGAAAAAAGATAATTGAAGTGTAATTAATTTTTTTAGTTGGTCTCAAGTCCCATTGAATAACATGGGGAGGCGGGGTTTATGACCTATACTAAGACCAGTCACTGGGGGGCGATCAAGATGTTTTGGCTTCACTTTTCAGGGCTTGTGCGGCACGCTTTGTAGAAACATGGCAGCACAAAATGGCGACTTCCATGTAGGGGGACCCTCGGTGTATGTAGATAAAAACATCTTATTCTAAGGTAATAAAAACATAACGGTTCATTATAAAAAGGTCTTTATACACCCCTGATAATATAGTTTTGAATATTATTTTGCATTTCTGTCAAGAGATCCTTCTAAAAATTAAACACTGCACCTTTAATTACTTGACTTTTTGGCTTACACCACCTTGACTGTCACCTAGACTGGTCAATTTGTTAAATTTCGGGCTGCTGTATCTAGCACCCACTTTTCATGATCCAGTCATGTCCAACATTTTTTAAAGTCCTATTTAATAGCGAACCAAAAAATATTAAAGGATTGCCATTTTATGTTGACTTTAAAGGAAATCCCATTCCTGAAAGTGTGATGATGAGGTCACACTAACCCTGCAAACATCCAAGATTGTGAATCATGATGCATTACTGTAAAGATCAAGCAAACAAATACCAGATTAATCACTAGATCTGATGTTTGGGAATATAAAGTCTTGATGCCTTGGATATTTGTCTTAGTTTGCATTGTTGATCCTGTTTTCCTGCTGATTTAACCTTGAATCCCCTGCTGTTCATGCTGGTCATTCCTTAACCTTGGGAATAATTTCTCCTTTGAAGCATTTTCCTGCTGGTCAGATAATTCTGATCTCCATCTATCTTTCCTTTTCTACATCATTTGGATTGAAGGGTCACTGATTTAGATGCACACATTAGCAAACTGAAATCATGATGTTTTTGGCTACTAATGTGTGTCAGTGAGCTTCACTCCTCATGTTATGCTCTTAGTTCCTGTATGTGTGTGTGACTTTCTCCTTTAAGATGATTTGCTTGTAATAATGTTTTAGTAGAGGGGCATGATGCCATTAAAAAATTTGGGACGTTCTCCTACATTGAGAGTACTGTTATTATTTAGCATTATTTATGGAATTGCTTGGTTTGCGTGTTTCAAATAAAAATAAAAAATAATTAAATGAGAAATTATTTGATTTCACATTACCACATGGTTGTTAAAAAACATAGTACATTTTAGCACAACATACAGCATTCATATACAAATAAAATACTCTCAATATAAGAAAGCGTTTGGGAAATTTCAGGTAAAACGAATGATGGTGCTTACGTGCAATTATTTATTCTTTAAATTAGATCACGACTAAAGAGGAGGTGAACTCCAAACATATGGTTAAGGCTGACCCAGAACCAGAGACATTCAAGCCTAATCTGAATGAACCCAGTGTCCTGCTGCAGCCAGACCAGATTGAAAAGGTAAGATAACTGCTGCTCATTAATCTGTCTGAGATGATTTCTGCCCATATCTATCTGTGGATCTCATTTATATTCAACTCTCAATGGCCCAGACCGCACATTTATTTAACTCCTTTATTGAGCGATGCAATGCACTTCATCTTAACACTGCAAAAAATGGCTTTCTTACTTGGTATTTTTGTATTTTTGCTTGATTTCAGTAGAAATGTCTAAAAATTCTTACATTAAGATGCTTTATCTTGAAAATAAGAAAATTAAGAAAATAAGTCTAGTTTTTAGACAAAAAATATACAATTTCAGTGAATTTATGCTTAAAACAAGCCAAAAATCTGCTAATGGGGTGAGAAAAAGAAATCTTGAAATAAGTTTAATTTTTTCTTAAACACTTAATTCAAGATATTTTTGATAGTTTTATGCACAAATTCACTTAAATTGTATATTTTTTGTCTAAAAACTAGACTTATTTTCTTAGGTAATTTTGCTCATCAAGAAAATAAATCTTGATTTAAGAAGTTTTAGATATTTCTACCGAAAGCAAGTGTTTTGTATCACAACGTCAAGTTACACCCCAAAGTGTTTTAAGATTGTCCTGCTATAACAAACCACCTCTGATCTTCAGCGGTGTTTATTACTTACTTCTCACTTTCCTCTCAATCCTTAGTTGTCCAAGCACCTGCCCCCCAGGACGATCGGCTATCCTTGGTCTTTAGCATTCAGCACATCAAACCACGGCATGAGTATCAAGAGCTTATACCGGGCCATGCAAGGCCAGGAGTCTCCGGTTCTCATGGTCGTCAAAGACAGTGATGGACAGGTATGCCTCAGGTTCAAAGGTTGGTTTAATTTGAAAATTTATGTGGTCCACTGTTACATTCAGTAAAGAAGGATCTACCCTGTTATTTATGCATTGTTTTTTTAGTTATTCTTGTAATTTATGTCTATTTTTGCATGCTTGAATCATGTCTTGTAGTTCATACAAGCTGTGGTTTGTTTCTGCAGTTGTTTGGAGCTCTTGCTTCAGAGCCATTGAAAGTCAGTGATAGCTTTTACGGTACTGGAGAGACGTTCCTCTTCACCTTTTGTCCAGACTTTGAGGTGAGATTACATCAGGTGTATTTGTAGTTCTTTGATGGACTGGTATGTGAATGTTTTATGCAATTTATTATGCACACGTTTGTAATTGAGGTCAGTCTACTATGGCCCACAGTCAATGCCTGTACCAAATTCTAAAAGACAATGGCCCTCATTTATCAAAAGTGCGTACACCAAATTTCCAGCGTACACCTTGCGTACACCCAAAACCACGGTGAATTTGAGATTTATCAATATGGACGTTGGCGTACGGCACGCTCAAATCCTACGCCAGCTCAGGAGGTGGTGTACGCACATTTTGAGTTAGTGCAGAAATGCGCAAACACTTCCTAACACCACAAAACGCACTGACAAACTAAAATATATGATATATTATGACCCACTGTAAAAAAACATAGTAATTATAAACTTCAGTGTTTATTTTTATGCAACAATGTTCAATGTTTAATTTGTGATACTTTACCAAAGCATTTGATTTGTATGCATATGTATTCCTTCAGTCGAGAGCCTGTGCGCTTTGCCTGACGTTTAACAGCGAGCACATGAACGGAGCTTAGTGGGAGCGGAGCGATAATATTACCATAAAAGCGCCTTTCCGAAAATTCCGCTCCCTCAGCACCGCTCGTTGAACCCAGAACGCCCTTTGATAATTTGCTAGTTCGAGAATCTGTAAAAACGTCTAGCAATAAGTTATGGAATTCAAGCCTAATACATAAATGTAAAGTAAAAATCAAAGTTAAGATTGAGCAGGAAGAAAAATTGAAAGGGACTGCGGAGAGACTGTAAAAGTTTAGTAATCCTGGAATCTGAAGCGGCACATTGCAAGAAAGCACAAGGATGTGCTACGAAAACATGGTAATGCAATAAAAGGTAAGCTAGTTACATACCATTCGATGATAAATAAATACATATGAGGTAAGGTAAAATGCTTGTGTTGAATGGAGCCGTAAATCCGATCATGATGACATGCGGACAAAATTATGGCCACGAATTATTTTTTATGCTACATTATGGACACTATTTTTTCTTATTTAGTCTAAAGTATGGCCATAAATTTAGAATTTGTTCCCAATATTCAACAGTTTGCTCCTTGGAATTAATTATTATAATATTTCGTAATTACTATTACAATTATTATTACTTCAAATTATGAATTAGCTTGGTAAAACATGTGGATGTCGTGGAAACAAATTGTTAATTTGAATTATATCCGGAGCTCCGTATCAAACTGGATCTAAGATACAGCTAACAAACAACTTTATGTAAATACAGAACAACACACTACAAAAGTTACTACATCATTTTAAAATATTATTTAAAAAAAAATAACTGAACCATTAAGCAGACATAGAATTTAGATGTAGGCAACAGTAAATAATAATAATAATAAATAATTATTCTTCTAAATATCAATTAAGCGTCATTAATAATAAAAATAATAATACAAATATTACAAAATGTCATGCAATTATTAATGTCTTTAATCCCGCTCTTTAAACTCCCAAATAAAAAAAATGTTTCTTTCCACTTCCCCGGTTTTGTCTTCTTTGCCGTCTTCCATGTGTCAATGTCGTAAAATGAGGGCGTGGGGGAGGTGGAGACTTGAATTTATATGGACGTGTTATTCTAATGACGATCGTTTTCAGCCGCGGCATTTATGAAGGGCAGATATTGCGTACACCTGAATATCAACGGTACGCACAGTTTCATAAATCAGGCGGTGAGAGGAGTGTAAGCACAATCTTACGCCAACATATACGCCCGTTTCTACGCAAGAATGATAAATGAGGGCCAATGTGATCAATATAATATACAGCGGGGAAAATAAGTAATTGACACATCAGCATTTTTATCAGTATGGGGATTTCAATGTGGGCTATTGACACAAAATTTCACCAGATGTAGCCATCAAGCCAAATATTGAATTCATACAATCAGAACATTTAAGTACACAAGTTGAGTCATAATAAGTAAAGTGAAATGACACAGATGGATTGTAACATGCTAAAAATCTTGAATCTTTTTAGGTTTTCAAGTGGACTGGTGACAACTTATTCTTTATGAAAGGAGATCCAGACTCCTTAGCTTTCGGTGGTGGAGGGTATGTAAGGGTGAATAGTTGCCATAAGCTGTTTTATGAAGAAAAAATGCCTAAATACTCCCTTTATTTCTTTTTAGGGGTGAATTTGGCTTATGGTTAGATGGAGACCTTTATCACGGCCGAACTAACTCGTGTAAGACCTTTGGGAATCCAATGCTGTCTAAAACAGAAGACTTCTATGTGCAGGACATTGAGATCTGGGCTTTTGAATAACACCCTGAAACATTGACCCGTCACAAACTAAATAATACAAAGAGCAAACCCCTACAAGTCCAGATTGCACACCCGTGTCTTTGCTCCTAGGAAGCCCAGTGATTCAGTGCACATCATCCTTTATTTCCAAAGTTGCCGAGGTCAATCTCAGTGAATGGTTGGTTTGGCTTATACCCAGGTGGTTTGAGTTCACCAACTTTAACCCATTTGCTGCCAATCTTGAGGATAATGAAGGTTGTCGATGGACATTCCAGAATGTACAAAAAAATGTAGCTTATAAAATTTGGGGTTTGAAGATCTGCGTGTGCTATACTGTACAATCCTACTACCTTCTATTTTCCTGTAGCAAATTATATCTAACCTCAATAGCCCTGTCTCGCACAGGCTTTGTATAATCACTACTTAATGTAATATTTAATACTGTATTACTGCACTGTAAAAAAATGCAGCATTTTTGTTACTTTAACTTAGAAAACATTAAATTTTTTAACTTAATTTTTTAAGTTAGGTCAAAGCTTAAAATAATAGGTTGAATTGATTTGCAGAATCAAGTTGTTTTAACTTCATGCTGCATTTTTTTACAGTTTGTAAAAATGTAAAGTAAAATGAAATTTTACTGTGTGGTGCCCTTATATCAATAACCTCCTTTAATTTCTTCTGTCTTGGTGGTGTTTAGTCAAAGCAGGAGAAACGTACGAGTAACGGCGGGGCATCTGAAGGAGTAAATATACATATATAAATACATATAGCAATTATATATTTATATCTTTATTAGTGTACTGTGTACATAACTACCACACATATCTGTTATGTGTGACAGTGATGTGATTTGCGCTACTGTCCTTATATAGTATAACCTATATTGTACATTTTCTGTAAAGTTGCTCCAATAAATTTCTATATGCATAAAATGTAATCCAATGTGAACTTAAAGCCCTTCGCTGGTGACGGAGGGTTTGGTCTCTTGAGTTTAGATCTTTATGTCGACAGTAACCTAGGAACCGCATATAAGGTGACCTAGGGGTTTGTGGGGATCTGATGAGGGTGATGAGAGACTAATGACTGGTGCCAGTCTCCAGGGCTTATAGATGACTGCTGGCAGCAATGAGGAGAATGCAAGTTACTGCAATATAAACAAAGAGCCACTCAGGGCACTTAAAATGACCCAAATGACCAGAATTCATTTATATAGACAATTTTGATGGCTCTGTAGGATGTTGGAATTTAATGATTACCCTTTAATAAGCATTATTACACGGCTCTCTGGAATGCTTGATTCTGATTGGTCAGTTAAGACATTTGCAGGTTCGTTCTTTTCAAATAATAACCGCTCCAAAATAATAACGCATGGCCGGACTACTTGCATGAGTAAAATCGCTCCGCGCCAATAAAGATCAATAAAGATTACTGTCTGTTTGGCGCCATCTTGTGACAAACACTCGACAAGACACAGAGAGCTTACTGAGACTGAACTTGACAAAATAGAGCATGACAGCTACGAAGCCAACACACAAAAAAATACAGAATGGGCATTAAAACTTCTCAAAGACTGGCTAAAAGAGAAAAAATGGAGACAAGTATGAAGCAGAGGATCTTAATAAGGTATTACGATCATTTTATGCATCTGTGCAAAGTTTCGCGGAAGGATAAAAATGTTAATTTAAAACAAATATGCCAATAAAATGTTTCAAATTCCTATTCAAGTCCAGTTTTTTTTCTTATGTGGCAAGTAGCCGTGTAATAAGCGGGATAATGTAGAAGCAGCCGGTAGTTATTGGGAAATAAGCCCCTTCAGTGTGATACAAGACCCTCCGCTTCGCGTCGGGTCCTGATCACACTGTCGGGGCTTATTTCCCAATAACTACCGGCTGCCTCTACATTATCCCTTACGTATTCAACCCGGATGTTTCAAGGACAGTCCAAACATTTGACACAACTGTTTTTGGAGAGGGCATCTTGTCATGAAGGTCTGATGTTCTCTGCATGCCGTGAGATGGTCAAGCTAAAACACTTGAGATGCTCCTCAGGACTGACCTGTACCTTCATGGTCTAGTATTGTTGTCCATGTTGAAGCCTGGATGGATCATTAATGCCCTCCATGAACCCTTACAGATTATTCTGTATCAATGTATTAATCCCAATAAAATCTATATAATAATAACATGTGGTGGCTTTTTGTATGCGCACGAGGTTGAGAAAAATGTAAAAAAGCCAATAGCCACTTTTAACTGCGCACTTATCGATAGCACATTTTTAAATAGGCCTATACAGTGGGGGAAAAAAGAATGTCCAGGGTGCTCAGGGAGTTCAAAAACAAATATTTGAAGGTGCTCTTTGGGATAGGGAATTCCAAATGAATATATCAAAAAGATGAATCCAAGGCACTCTTCTTCAATGAAAAATTTAAAAAGCCTTTATTAAACTGGCTACTTCATATTAGAAAGTTAAAAATACATGGGGTATGCATGGAAAACAACCATGCATACCCCATGTATTTTTAACTTTCTAATATGAAGTAGCCAGTTTAATAAAGGCCTATACAGTATTTGATACATAAAACATTTAAAAGTTTTATCTTTTGTGATCTACTTCTAGAGTACTGATCAAGAGTTATGACACGAAATTGAGATTCACCCTTATGAACCATGGATTTATTTATGGAGGACCACAAGAGTCATGCAAAATGTAATAAAGAACTTCAATTTTTAATAACTACCTGGACAATAAAAATAGCAATTAATAGATTTGTTTAAAAATTCATTAATTAATCTATAAATAAATAAATAGACAAAGTTACAAAAAAATCATTATGTAACATTTTATTAGGCAATAAAAAATGAGATTATAAAAATAACATAGAAATGAAATATTAATCCATTAATAAATAATTCAAATTAATATAACAATTTATAAAAACAACATAAAATACTCAATAAGTTCATCATTTTAAATTGCATTTATAAATTCTTAATTAAATAATGGAATTTCAAATTGTATTTCAAAAAGCGATTTAAAAAGAGAAATAAATAACTGGATTTATAAATTGAATTACAAATACAGGTTTAAATTAGGCATTTAAAAGGGCATTTCCGTTTGACTTTTCTGTTTTCATTTCCCCGTTGGTTCTCCTTATTCTTTTCGCTATTGGATTTGCTTTTCGTTTTAGCCTCTCTATTTAGCTTTTCCGTGACTCTTTGGGTCCTCATCTGAGATCTATAAATCTGCGCATGACGTACAATCAGAGCCAATCAGCGAGCTTGTTACATCCTCCTGGCCATAGCTAATTTGCATTTCTCATTTGACCATTTGCAAGGACCCAAAGAGTCACGGAAAAGCTAAATAGAGAGGCTAAAACGAAAAGCAAATCCAATAGCGAAAAGAATAAGGAGAATCATTGGGAAAATGAAAACAGAAAAGTTAAACGGAAATGCCCTTTTAAATGCCTAATTTAAACCTGTATTTGTAATTCAATTTATAAATCCTGTTATTTATTTCTCTTTTTAAATCGCTTTTTGAAATACATTTTGAAATTCCATTATTTAATTAAGAATTTATAAATGCAATTTAAAATGATGAACTTATTGAGTATTTTATGTTGTTTTTATAAATTGTTATATTAATTTGAACTATTTATTAATGGATTAATATTTCATTTCTACGTTATTTTTATAATCTCACTTTTTATTGCCTAATAAAATCTTACATAAATGATTTTTTTTCAACTTTGTCTATTTATTTATAGATTAATTAATGAATTTTTAAACAAATCTATTAATTGCTATTTTTATTGTCCAGGTAGTTATTAAATATTGAAGTTCTTTATTACATTTTGCATGACTCTTGTGGTCCTCCATAACACAAAACATGACTGCACATGCACTCCTAGCTTGCCCTGCCTCAAGCTCAGGCTACAATTCAATACTATGAAATGGTCAGTGTCATAGTCAAAGTGTACTCGATTTCAGCTGCAATAAACTGCATGCTGTACTAACATATCAATGTATGCCATAATCACTGGAGCTCCCTCTAGTGGTTGCCTTTAAAGCATGGCCAGAAACTAGTTAAGTACCTTAAAGGGATAGTTCACCCAAAAATGAAAATTCTGTCATCATTTACTCACTCTCATGTTGTTACAAACCCACATACATTTATTTGTTCTGATGAACACAAAGGAAGATATTTTGAGGAATGTTTGTAACGAAACTGTTCGTGGACCCCATTTACTTCCATAGTAGGAAAAAGAATACTATGGAAGGAATTGGGGTCCACGAACGATTTGGTTACAAGCATTTCTCAAAATATCTTGGACTGAATGTTATCATAATGTCAACCAAAACCTATAAATATATGAAACTTTTCACTGACTTTTCAAGATTTTTTTAGTTACCTGTTTGTAATTATTTATCCTTTCATCTACAAGACTTAATAGGATTATAAAGAGCTTTATACATAGACAGACAGACAGACAGACAGACAGACAGACTCATAAATCTAAGTATTACTCCCTGTTCTGTTATTTTCTGTGATTGTGCTCAAAAATATCCGTAAGATTTTCCTCATCTCCAGATGCTGAAGTCAGTAGATCTTCCTCAAACCTTCTCATGGGGGTCACCACTGCAATAAGCTTCTCCACTGCCTCTCTATCAGCCTAACCTCTACTTTCTTCAAAGCCACTGCTGCCTATATCTCTCGATCTTTACCTTTCTTCAGAGCCTCTACTAGATCCACTTCCACTAGAACTGAACTATTTCTTTTTTGAGACTTGCTACTCCAGATCCACTTGAATGGTCTTCATCTTGCTTTCATGCTTGACCTTGATCTGCTTGATTTCCTTTCGGGAATCTCTTAACCAGATCCATCCTAAAATTAAAACACCCCAGGAAAATGTCAAACCCATGGTTCAGTGAAATGAATCACAATATGAAGCATCCTGGAAAGGAATAGTTCAGCCAAAATGAGAATTCTGTCATTTCCCTACCAAATATGATTTTTGTGGAATGGAAAAAGAGATCGAGATGTTAAGCAGAATGTTAGGGACTGACAGCCTCTGTCACTATTCAATCTACAGTACAGGAAATTCTTGTTTTCCATGGAACAAGATTTTATGGGTTTGAAAGGACATAAAAGTTCACTTTTAACTATGCACTATGTCATGTGTCACATTTCTTTCTGGTTTGTACATGTGACATATAATTTTTAGTTTTTGAAACTGAAAAGCGGTAATTTTTTCATTTACAGAATTTATATTGTTGTAATAAAAATGTTATAGCACCACTAAACGTTGACAGAATTTAATCGTTATTAACCTTATAAATGCTTCATTGAAAGTAAGATGTTTAGTTTTATTTATGTTTTATAAATAAATACAACAGTTGAGTATGTGTTGTGTGAAACTGAGATGCTAGGCTAAGGCTAATGTTTACAATTTAACAAAACAAGTTAAATGTGCAGGTAAGACAAACATTTAGATTTAGATTAACCATAATATGACATTTTTAATTATTAAAAGTATAAAAGTATTTACAGTATTAGAGATTGACTGTCACATTTGATATTTTCTCATACTGCCCTGCTGATAAAAACAATAAAACTATTACAGAAAATTCTAATAGTTTTATTGTTTTTTGGGGGGAATTTTATTGGTTCTAATGGAATATGGCCCAAAACACACTACAGTGTATTGGTTTTTGTTGGTCTCTTATGGTATGTATTGGTTCTGTTGGTTCTATGTATTGGTTCTAATGGAATATATATTGGATTCTAATGGAATATGGCCCAAAACACACTACAGTGTAGTGGTTTTAATGGTAAAAGCTAATGGTTCCTATTGGTATTTTAATGGAAACCATTAGAATTTTCTGTAATGGTTTTATTGTTTTTTTCAGCAGGGTGTATATGTTTTGTAACTGTAGGAAACCTGTAGCATTAGTAAGGTAAGTAATTATGGAGAAAATAAAGAAACATTTTCCTTGCCAACAGTTGCACTGTGCAAAATGTAAGCAATGAATGAACCAAATCAAGCCACAATGTTTTATTATTTATAAAAAAATATTTTGATTGGCTTAAAAAATCAATCTGTATGAGAATAAAAGCTCGGGGAAATTAATAAATGTCTTCTCTAAAATAGCATGCAGACCATGTGAATCATGGCTTTGTTCTCCTTTTGGTCTTTGTCAATAATTCTTCTCAATCTCTTTAGACTCAGACTATTCTCATCTGTTTAGAACTCCCACGATTTGCTTTAAGTTCTTTGCATTATGTTCTGGATTCCATTATGGAATCATGTAACCGCAAATGATCACATGATTCTTGAGAAGGTGTGGCACACACAGTCTTATTTTATGTATGTAAGACAAACACTAGGAGAGGTGAAAATAGGAGAGGTGAAACTTGAAAAGTGAAAGCTTGTGACCATACGCCAAATTTATTTAAATTCTAAGGACAAAGAAGAGCTATTTATATGAAATTAAACATAGATAAGTATTATAAGCATATATTAACAACTTTTTGATTAATATTAAAGTTTTTGATCCCAGTCCTATTTGGCAAATGACATAAACCGACCAGTCAGCAATCAATTTATGCATATTCACACAATTCTTCTAACATGTAACAAATTATAAAATGTATAATTTACATTATACATCTAACACCCCCTGTAATTGTATTATTTCTATTAATTTTGGCCCACAAGACATTATTGTATTTTTAAATGTAATAGCAGTGAAACAGTAAAAGCATTGTGGAAAATTGATGATTTTAAACAGATTCCATGTCTATTATTTTCTAGTTTGATTGCCAGGGACAGCACTTTCCACTTTCATTTGATTTTGTTAAGCTTCCATTCAGAGAGGAACTTCCCCATGAGTGTCCCATTCCTGCTGTCATCTTTGTCAAAAATGCCATCACAGCTGCGATCATGCTTAAAAATATTCCTAAGTCCATCCTCCATATTCAGATGAGCAAAACACGGCTGTTTGGCTAGATTCATTAGATCTTTCTCTATCTCAAACCTCCGGTTACGGGGTGTAGTATAGCTGCAGAAGACCTTCTGTCTTTCCTTCAGCTTGTCCTCTACTTCCTTCAAAGCCACTGACGTCTTCATCTCTTCATTTTTCTTTACTGCCTTATCTTTTCTCTCTAGATCACGCTTTAGCTGAGCTATTTGTATGTTTTTTATCTTCATGTCCATTTCATGTTTAACCTGGATCTGATTGATTTTCTTCTGAGAGTTTCTGTCCCAGATACATCCTACAACAGCCCAAGATAAACTGTCAAGGTATGGGAAAACAGCATTGCCAATACTTGCATCAACTTTCCCCTTGGAGGGGGATGTGTTTTGCATGTGTTTTGAACAACATTAAAATAAGTAAAAACAATATGTATCCTTTCAAAGATTACCTGTGTCATGTACTTACGATAGGCAGCCAATCCGAGAAGAGTCAACATTCGGGAAATAATCTCACTGTTATCTTTACCCGGTTGCTCCGGTCCATTATTCCAGTCTTCAGGGTTGTTCATGTTGACTGACAAAAAATATTATAATAATAGATGCTTCTGTAACAATTACCATAGACTATATTTACACAGGCTGTAGTTATTCTAACATGCAAATATAATGAAACTGATGCACTCTTATTCAATTCTGAACTATTTTAACAACATAAATACTATTTTGTGCAAATCTGTTTAGTTATGCTTCAGCATGTCATATTTCACATGCAATATTTATCACTAAAAACAATAATGCAACATTAATTGCAGGTAATTATGTAAAAATTCACTGCACTCTTGCCTCTTAAACCCTGGTCACATGCAATGATTTAGTTGAGTTGTTTTGCTGGTCCTTTTATTACAGCAAGTCGGTGGGAGGCATCTCTAGATCTAAGAACCACGTCACTGCTACTGAATATAGTTTCGTTTTCAATTGTGCATAATTAAGGCAGGTAAAGCTGTGGTTTACAGTGGAATTAGAAGTGTTAGGAGGGGTTGTTAGGCAGCTTAGAGCTTTTGTCCGTTTTAGTATAACCTGGCAAGGTTTCATAAAAGAAAAACAGCAACAACTATGTAATGACATTAACAAAATATTTTTCTAAAAATAATATTCAAAAACAATTCAACATGGTTGCCAAGCAAACACTGACGCAAATGTCATGAGGTGACAACTGTGTAATATATATAATTATAATCATAATGGGTTTAAATGTATGGGTCCATTCAGTGTACAGCAGTCCTAAGCATATCATTCATAGCAATAGCATATCTAATAATTTAAGCACAAAACAGTAAATGACAAAATAATTACTTTAGTTGGGTTTTCACAGGCAGGGTCACATATTATTACACAGATTAAAGACCAAAGTAAACATCTTAGTTCCCAGTCTGTTATTTTCTAGTCTGCAAGCCAAGTACAAAAGCGTCCGCTCCCTGGTGTGTTTGTAGGGTGACCTGCAGCTGCCAGTATCTGAGATATAACCACATAAGACTCCCATTTTTGCATTCTTCTGTGTTAAGAGGCTCTGCACAACTGCGATCATTCTTAAAAATGTCCCTGAGACCATCCTCCATTTTCAGATGAGCAAGAAGCCCTCTGCCTCTCCACCAGCCTTTTTTCAGAGCTACTGACGTGCTCCTTTCTTGATCTTTTTCCTTCTCCAGAGCCTCGTGAAAGAGGCCAC
The DNA here is from genome assembly GCF_030506205.2 of Paramisgurnus dabryanus. Taxonomy (NCBI): domain Eukaryota; kingdom Metazoa; phylum Chordata; class Actinopteri; order Cypriniformes; family Cobitidae; genus Paramisgurnus; species Paramisgurnus dabryanus. Next base: position 7,147,415 of record NC_133355.1, on the reverse strand, counting down.
CACTGGGGCCTCCAGAAAGCAATCTAGATTTCTCATGTTGTAGCGATTCACGTTCCAACCTGATACTTTGACGTTCCCCTTTGAGATGTTGACTCTGGGAAGCCAGAGCCTGGCGGTAACCATGCACCCGCTGACGCTCTTTCTCTAGATCAAGCTCCAGGTGAGCTGTTTCTCTGCGGTTTTCGGAGAGTGCCTGACGGTACTTCAGCTCCAGATCCTTCTGGATGGTCTTCATGTTCTTGTCGAACATGACCTTGGCTTGTTCAATTTCCTTTTGAGACTCCTTTGACCAGATCCATCCTAAAAACATCCCAAAAACCACAAATGTTGGAATTCTGTCAACCTAATGTTGTTCCAAACCTGTATGATTTCATTTTTGTCTCTTTGTGTGGTGTACTTACGAAAGCCATCGAGTCCCACCATGGGCACCAGTAGGGCATAATTCCACCTGCTACTGTTACCATCACCCTGTTGCTCTGGTCTTATATTCCAGTCGTCAGGGTTATTCAAGTTGTTCATGTGAAGTGAAGTTGTACAAATAAATGCTTCTGTAACAGCCTATGAACAAATGGATGGGGCACCTACTAAACAAAGGCATCTTTAATTCTGTGCACATTAAATACATACCACCGAGAGCAATTGGAAATTTCTATTCCCTACTAAAAAATCCAGCTGAGACCAGCATGAGCTTGTCCTCCCAGCCTGGCAAAGCTGGTCTTCCAGTCTGACCAGCTAATCCCAGCTTAAAAAGTGACCAAACACGCCTAGACCAGCTTGGTACATCATCAAAACCAGCAAATACCAAGCTGGGAGACCAGCTGAAACCAGCTTACCAGCTTATGCTGGTTTTAGCTATTTTTTGAGTAGGGTAAAACAACATACACGCTAGTATCAGCTAATCTCGTTATTTTTGCTTCAACCTATCATATTTCCAATGCAAATGATGTAAATGCAACAATATTTTTGTTTCTTATATTACCTTGTAAATTTCAAAATACTTGCACATTACAGTATGACTTCAAATAAATCGTCGCTTCCCATAATAGGTAGAGCTGACCCTGCGTCAATATTCCAAGACCCACAAAAAAAAACATATTTAATGTATGATAGCTATATTATACACGGACACCCCACCATACAGTAAATTACTCCACTTTAAAGTGATTAAAGGTATGCATATTTGTGACGTTTCTATTCAATGTTTCTCAACAACCCCCCGTCCTGTATACACATTGGTACGGTCCACAGCGAAGCCTACATGCGTGTTCGACTCGACCTACGTATGACATCAAAGTCTCACGAGAGCGATTACATAATGCTGTGCTTGCGAGACGATCTCGCGGTACTTTGACGTAAAACGTTGATCAATCTGTGCCCATGAAACCGAAGACGACTTGCTTGCATCCTCAACACCTGCATGAATGAATTTTAAGTAGCGCGCATGCGTGTTTGTCAGTACTCTGCAACATGGCCGCGGTGTGCACCGTATCCCGTGTCCTCGGGAGAAAGATTGTGTCATCTAAAGCTGTAAGACATTTTATGTCTTGTTAATACTTTCTATTTAATGTCACGTTACCCGTGCATGCTAAACATTTAACTGCCGTATACCCAAATTAAACTGTAGTCTGTTCGTTTTATAACCATGTATAACCAACTTGTTACGTAGTCACTTTCATTATGGCTCTGTTACGTATGAGTTTCCGCATCATGCAATCCTGTATTTTTAACGAATCAAACCATGAATAATGACACTTCTTTATGCATTTGCACTGGTAACGTTACTTGAGTTTTATTGTGTCATTTAAGAGAAAATTTTAGTTAGTTTGTTAAACAGCGATTCACTGAAGGTCAAGCAGCCAGTGTTAGCATTAGCCACGTGATGCTGAAAGATGTTATTATTTTGGTTCTGATCACGTTTTATTCAGAAGTCTTGTTTTGAATGGTGTAAAGAATAATGGACCGCTTAAAATTTGTTGGGTGTTTTGGCTAAATTAATGTTACACCTGGTTAAAGGAAAGTGACGTGGTGAATTATGTTGTGTAACTATCAATCTGTAACTTATACATGTCTTTCATGCGTGCGTTGTATTATAATATCCCTCGTTTATTCGTTTAGTGCTTTTCATTATACATAATAAATGAAACAATATGATCATCATTGTTGTAGTCGTCACCGTCTAGGTACTGTGTTGTATGTAAACAGACATGAAACACATCTGTTGTATTTAAAAGGAAAGTCAAATGTGATTTTGTTCTCTCTTCCAGCTTCCAGCAGTATGCCAGGCCAACAACCGCAAATTGCATTTTTCCATCTACGGCAAAAAAGGGGATGCAAAAGTTTCAGATGGTGTAAGCATCTTGCTACATTCTTGTTTGGTTTCAATACAGCAACATGACTCAGCAGACTTTTACACGTTCCCAAGAGAGGATGATTGATCTTTGTGTTTTGTGTCTGTCAGATCTCCACTCAGTATCCAGTAGTCGATCATGAGTTTGACGCTGTGGTAGTAGGAGCCGGTGGCGCTGGGCTTCGTGCGGCGTTCGGTCTGTCAGAGGCCGGCTTCAACACAGCATGTGTCACCAAACTTTTCCCCACCCGTTCACACACAGTGGCTGCACAGGTTTGGAGATTTTTGTGTGTGTTGTGCATCTATGTTATTAATTTGAAGTGCAACACTAAACAACTCAAATGCTCAACAACTTCAGCAATATTTTTGTGTGTGTGTGTTTTTAGGAAACGGTAAACTTGACTTGTGCGGTTAGCTTTAGAAGCTGCTGTTAATCACAGATAGTCTAAAGTTCACCTATGTGCTCAACCTTTGAAACTGCACCTATGATATATTTTCTGATAAGTGTGTTATCTCCTGCAGCGATCTCATTAATACAGAATTATTTTAATACAGTCCATGTTTGCCATCAATCTATAATTTTTTTTAAATATAATCACATTTATAATTTTTAGATAAGAAAACACTTAAGTATTATAATAAAAGTTATGTCTATTGTCAATCATTTCATACATAATGGCTTACAACTTGATTTTTGTTTTGCATAAAACATTGAAGGGTGGGATTAATGCTGCATTGGGCAACATGGAGGACGATGACTGGCGCTGGCACTTTTATGACACGGTGAAGGGATCTGATTGGCTGGGAGATCAGGATGCAATTCACTACATGACAGAACAAGCCCCCGCCGCAGTGGTGGAGGTGAGGGACACTGACATGAATTATTGTTACTTAAATATAGGTAAGACTGCTGATCTCTGACCTGTTGCGTCCTTGTCTCTTAGTAAAGCATTACTTTGACTCCGTATAATTAAAATAGACTGTGGTCTTATTATGTTGGGTCATGCTTTGTGCTTACACATTGACACATATTTGATGTCTTATGCTTACAATTAAATTCATTTTAAAAGTTAATAATAAAAAATGTGTTTGCTTGGTCTAATCAAGGGAATTTATCTGTAAGTTGTTTTAATGCTGATCTCCACAGCTGGAGAACTTCGGCATGCCGTTCAGCCGCACTGAGGATGGGAGGATCTATCAGCGAGCCTTCGGAGGTCAGAGTTTGAAGTTTGGTAAAGGTGGACAGGCTCACAGATGCTGCTGTGTGGCAGACAGGACGGGTCATTCTCTTCTTCATACGCTTTATGGACGGGTGAGTCCTTGGATGTACATTTTGGCTGATGTTCCCTAAGCTTCTGAGAAACATTAAGATCCAGATGGAGTTCACAGCCATTTTGTCAGTTATGCCACATTCTGCTTTTTCCTCGAAAACATTTATTGAGTTGTTACGCATTGGTCTGCAGTCTTTAAGGTATGACACCAGCTACTTTGTGGAGTATTTTGCTCTGGATTTGCTTATGGAGGATGGAGAGTGCAAGGGAATCATCGCACTGTGCATGGAGGATGGATCCATACATCGTTTCAGAGCCAAGAACACAGTCATCGCCACTGGGTAAGAAATAATGTTTTTGTTTTAAAGTTTTAAGCATGGTTATATGAAACAGGACAAACTTAGCTTTTTTAAAGTAGTGCTTTCAGGGTTTCCCCGGAGAAAATGTGTTAGTTAAGGTGGTAGGGATGGATGGGTGGACATGGCCGGGGGCGTGGCAATCAAAGGGGCAGGGTGTATGCGTCATGATGAAAATGAAAATATTTTTATTTAAAACACTCAAATAAAACTTAATTTTGAAGAAACTATGACAGAAAATGAACACATACTAGATTATTAATTAATGAAATGTTTTTAATAGATACCTCTAACAAAAATTGCTGCGTGACGAAGTGAAACTAAAGGGTTAATAAACACAAACTAAAGCAGATGTTGTAGAACGTCTGGCGAACGATTATAGATAATAAAAACTGATTATTTCCCACTATTAATTACATTATCTTAAAGGAGTGTAACTACTGTAGCATGTAAATAATGCACATAAATAATGTGAACGAGCGCTCTACAATTATATCGAATCAACAGGCATGTGCAACCTAGCTAGCAGGTTGCTCATACTACAAAATTTACCAGCTAACTTACTCTAAATTTGCAAGAACCATAGACTAATACAATAACAGGCTTAAATAAACCCAAAACATAAGTCCACTTACAGTTTTCACGGACACGCGCTTTATCAACTGGCTATCCTCCAGACAGTTGACGGACCATTTCGGCCGTGTGGCATGCACGCATGCACGCTCGCGGTGTGAAGTGTGTCTGCGCTATTCTCCGAGATGTTTTATCAACTGGCTACTAGTTATGCTCCAGACAGTGATGGACCACGTCTTTTTCTCATTTGGCCGTGTTGCTTGCATGCGCGTCCGCACTATTCTCCGAGATGCATTTGATGGCCTTTTGTGCAGCGAATTATTATACTTTTTTGGACGACCTAGTTAAAGCGGTAGGGCTTTATTGGATGGTTAGGTGTTTGATTTAAATAATTTTTATAAAAACAATTTAATTGTTAAGCATGGTACATTATGTGCTTAACTTCTTTAACTCTGGGACCCTGTATCGGGTCCAAAATTATTTATTATTACTTAAAATAAAATATTCCTTTCATTTATAATGGTCTGTCATGAACCTAGTACCACATATGAGATACTGTTTGAAAGCTTAGAATCTCTACTTTCTGCAGATATGCATCACTTTGAGATATATTTTACTGTAAGAAAGTTATTTACACTATCACCCCCCCCCCCCCCATATTTTTTATATTATTTAATATTCACATATTTCATATTTTTCAAATATGACAAACATGGGCAAGTCTTATATCAAATGAAAGCTCTCACTCTCAGGAATAAGGCTACAGTGTTATTTTTGTTCTATTATCATCACATATCCAACAATCGTTGAATAAATAATGAGGTAAAAAATTGTCTTTTGTAAATGTATTTGAAACTTAAGCGTGAACTGCCACAATAGCCACAAATGCTACACAATCTTTTATCTTAGGTCCTACTCTAAAAAAGGAGTCCATTCACAGCATTTTCTTTGGTTGTGTGCATGAATAATCCCTTGCTATTTATTATATGTGCAAAACAAAAAAAATATTTTTATATAAAAAATGTTTAACAACCAGAACTGTCTGCAGTCTGCTAGACCAGACAGAACCACAGTTATTCACTGTTAAATACAGTTTTTACAACATAATAAAATTAGGTGTTTCATCATATGAAAAACAACATAAATATCAATATTTGTTACAAACAGCAGCTTTTTATGTAACTGCAAAGGGTTTTCTGTAAAATGATACCAAACTTTTGTATGTACATCTCTGCATGTGGGTATGGGAAGCTTTTGAAATTGGGTAGGCCAAATCCAGGCGAAAATCCCCAAAATAGCCTCAGAGTGTAAGAAGTTAAGTTTTATCATAAAAATTGTTGTTACTGAATTGTCTCTGCAGTGGTTATGGTCGGACATTCTTCAGCTGTACATCAGCCCATACTACCACAGGGGACGGCAATGCCATGGTGACACGTGCTGGTCTTCCTTGCCAGGATCTCGAATTTGTTCAGTTCCACCCCACAGGTGAGCATGTTTCTTTTATTAATTCAATTACACTTTAAGTACACTTTTTTTTAATATGATTGGTTCACACATTATATAACCATGCTGACCTATTATGTAATAGTAATGTGGTACAGCCAACTAGGTTGATTTATGTTGTCATGTTGGCGTGCATGTGTTTTTTGGTATAAATATAAGACTGCTCCCAATGCTGCTCTTAGCAAACTACTAGGGCAGAGTTTCAGCTGACCTATGATGTAATTCCTTTAGGTATCTACGGAGCAGGGTGCCTGATCACAGAGGGTTGCCGAGGGGAGGGTGGAATCCTCATCAACAGTGAAGGCGAACGGTTCATGGAACGTTACGCGCCCAATGCCAAAGATTTGGCCTCCAGAGATGTGGTCTCACGGTCCATGACTATTGAGATCAGAGAAGGAAGGTATGATGTGCTACATTCACAGAAAGTTTCTTATGATAATGTTAAGTGTTCAAAACATTTTTACTTTGATTCCAAGTTTACTTTTTAAATTGCACATACAAATAAACACAACATCAACTTTATAGTGCGGGGTTGGACTGTTCCAACTAAATAAATGTGACCTATCTTTAGCTTCAGCTAGGAATGTAACATCATAATTTAGGAACCAACAATCGAAAATCTCGTGTTTACAACTAATCTGAATATTGGGGCATAGTTTTGTTTCCTTCTCAATGTTTGTTGTTGTTACTGTCCTAATTTTAGAAACTAACTTGTTATATAATGTGTTTCCATCAGAGGTGTTGGCCCAGAAAAGGACCACGTCTACCTTCAGCTCCATCATCTGCCACCTCAGCAGCTGGCTTCCCGTCTGCCTGGCATCTCTGAAACTGCCATGATCTTCGCCGGGGTGGACGTCACAAAAGAGCCCATCCCTGTTTTACCCACTGTCCACTACAACATGGGTGGCATTCCCACCAATTATAAGGGACAGGTATTGTGCCCTCCTTAAATGTGTGATGAACTTAATATACTTTGATAAACCTTGGCGACTTTACTGTTTTGAATACACTTTCTGTACAGTCCACTACACTTTATGTAATGTTTAGTTTTAAAAAATGTATAAATACAATAAATACTTATAGTTCCTTATTCAATGCATACTATTCCAGAGAGGAAATGTTTTTAATCCACTTTTAATTTTGCTATTTGGAAATGTATGAATTTCATCCTTATGTTATGTATAAGTGGTTTTCTGCAAACTGCGCTTGCATTGTAAAATAAGATACTCTTAAATCCTCTCAGGTCATCACCCATACGAATGGAGAGGATAAGGTGGTGCCAGGCCTGTATGCCTGTGGTGAATCCGCCTGTGCATCAGTGCACGGTGCCAACCGTCTGGGTGCAAACTCCCTACTGGATTTGGTCGTGTTTGGACGTGCTTGTGCCCTGACCATCGCTCAGACAGAGACTCCAGGTAGCTGCACAAAAAGCATAGTGTATTTAGATAAACAGAACAGAACAAATAACTTTGCTGATTGTTTTACTGATCATGTTAGGAGACAACCTAACACAACTATGTAATGATTTTGTTTGGTTTTGCAGGAGAGAAACTTTCTCCTCTGAAACCCAACGCTGGAGAGGCGTCTGTCGCCAATATGGACAAGATCCGCTTTGCAAATGGCAGTACCAGGACCTCGGAGATCAGGCTGAACATGCAGAAGGTACATGGGCACATCATGGACTGGCACAATGGATATTACCAGAAATTACTGTTGGAACAAAAAATTTATTTTTAATGAACATACTCTTGTCATATAGTAAATGTTGCCCCAATTATAAAATGCTGCCTAAATCCTGAGTTTCTGTTTTGTCTTGGATCTCAGACCATGCAGAATCACGCCGCTGTCTTCCGCACTGGAGAAGTCCTGAAGGAGGGGTGTGTCAAGATGGAGGGCGTCTACAAAACACTGGATGACATCAAAACATTTGACCGAGGTTTGAACACTATATAAAATGAATTATCTTAAAAAATGTACCTTTACACTGGGTATACAAGTATAAAATCTTTTAAAAGCGTTTAGTAGAAATTCATTTCTTGGTCATTTCAGGTAGTGTGTGGAACACTGACTTGGTGGAAACTCTAGAGCTGCAGAATTTGATGCTGAACGCAGTGCAGACGATTGTCTCCGCTGAAGCTCGTAAAGAGAGCAGAGGTGCTCACGCCCGAGAAGACTTCAAGGTGAACTTTTGGAGTCCAGTACATAAAAATCTGCTTATTACAGAAAACGTTTACATGCAAATAAAAAAAAACTGGCTATGCAGACAAATGCATTTACATGGGCTTTGAAGACTTATCAGTTTTCTCGCAGGCAGTGACGTCACCACCTATATTACACAATAGTCATTCAAAAAGTCAACGGCATATCTGTCTTAAGCTGTACTGTTGTATCTCTTCTCGTGTGAGCAGAACCTGTAAATGTAACATGAGCTTCTATTTTAACAGTTTCTCAGCCAACTGCTTTTGTCGAGCGGAGACTTTTATGTGTTACTTTGCGCTTACTTCCGCCTGTGACGTTTATCTTTCATACGCGGAGACATGCGCACATGGACAAAACCGTGAGAAAGCCGGTTAAGGTGTGTTTACATGCCACGCGAAATCGGCGTAATGAGCAAAAAACTACCTGTGCCGATCGGTTTTTGCTTACGCCGTTTATGAGCTTTCCCCGATTAAAGAAAACCGTTTTACGTGTTAACATGACCCCACGTGTTATCAGTTTATTAAGCATAATCGGCGTAAGACTGTGCATGTAAACGCACTCACTGTTGACAGCATGTAACAAACTGGCAGTCAACACTGTTAGTCTATATTGAACAGAATTGACACTAATTCTTAATAGTTTTTATGGGCTGTGTCATCTTCCGATCCATGACAAAGAATACCAAATTATTAAAATAATAAAAAATATAGCCATTGGAAAAAAGTTAAAAAAATAATGACTTTGCAATTATATAATCACCCATAGGTAGATTAGCTTTGTGAGGGGATTATTCCCTTTAAGGACACAACTGTTATCTGTTGGTGGTCAGGTTGGGTCTTTTATTAATGATTTTACCCTGCTTTTGTAACAGGCTCGTGTTGATGAGTATGACTTTACCAAGCCACTGCAAGGGCAGGTAAAGAAGCCTATTGAGGAGCACTGGAGAAAACACACTCTTTCCTATGTAGACCCGAAGACAGGAAAGGTAAATCTATCTTTATCATCATTTAACATTCTTTTGTTTAGTTTCAGTCTGTTTTGTAAGCCTATATACAGGAAATGCATACATTGTAAGATGACATGAACCAATGTGTTTCAGGTTACTCTGAAATACAGACCCGTGATTGACAGCTCTCTGAACGAGGACGATTGTGCTGCCATTCCTCCTGCAATCCGATCCTATTAAACACATCCAAGCATAATGTCACTGCCCCTTTGCATATTAATAATCAGTTAATATAAAGGTGAATACCTTAAGTAATTAATATTTTGCTTTTGATGTTGCTTCAATTGCTGCAAAAAGTATTTAGAGTTCATTCATTAAAACATCAAAACAACATGAATGCTACGCTTGTCAGAATCAACTGTTCTGTAACTATAGTGAACTTTATCAGCTGTGCAGTTTGTGCATATTCTCTAAAACACATCTATCACAAACACGTTAAATTGTGCTGGTAGGTCATGAAATATTTAATATTTAAATATTGAGTGATGATTGTAATACTGTCAAGAAGCACTTACATAGAAAATGAAGTAGACAACGACTCTGCCATTGCATAGTACGGTTTCACATTGGACCTGGTGGCCTTTAAATATCAAATACTTGCATATGGTAAATGTACATCTTGCATGTTCTGTTTTGTAAGTTCTATTTAAACCCAATAAAGACGATTAGGGTGTTGAAATTGGATTATGTGTGAAGTGTGATATGTGTGTTTGGTCACTTGTCATTGTTAATAAATGCACAATGGTATAAATCCTGATAAGTGTCAAGCTCACTTTTTAACAATTGATATTAGAGCTGGCAAACATGTTTTTGTTCAGCTGTTATAATAACATGTTGGCTGTGGATGTCAGTTCATAGAAAGCTCACACCCCACTTACCTGGAAAAACTCATAACTGGATTGGGTGTTTCAACATACCAGAAAGTGTAAAGAACATGAAACGTGTGATATGTGGCACGTTCTTGTCATTGTTTTACTGTAGTAGATGAAAATTTAAATGTTAAGTAAATAAGACCATATGATGCTTAAACTGTTATGTCACAGTTGTTTATGTTATAGTAATAGTACTAATAACATTTGTTATGCAAAGAAAAATGGATGCTACATAGTATTTGCTAAAAGTATGTACTGTTTTTGTTATAGGAAACTATAAACGTTTGAGAGAGTGCATTAAAAGAGATGGGACATACTAAATGTAATTTTGACTAATAAACGTTGGTGTGATATATTCACCAACATTATGTCAACCTATTCACACACACACACACACACACATATATTAATGTGGAATACAAATTTACAAAAAAGTTTACGTTTTATTTTGAAAGAAAAGTCATTTTACGAGTTGGACATTTTGGCTCAACCATTCCTCTACGTGAGCCAAAATGGCGTCGGTTTCGTGGCTCAGACGTAAACAGCCTCGGTTTCCTTCTCAGAAAGGAAGACCAGGGCAACTGTAGGAATCACAGCGACGCGATGGGAACGAACAGTCTTGGTTTTGATTAAACCTTTTTTTTTTATTACAAATCTCCATCAATTTTGAGGTAAATCAGGAAAACGCATTTGCTTTTTACATTTTTCGGCAGTAATATACGTTTGATTTTATGCTGTTTGTTTCTGAGCAGTATTTGTGCCTGCAGAGTTGTTAGCGTGCCAGCTAACATGCTAAATGATACGATTAGCCAAATAAAAAATACAAATGCATGTGATTTAATGCAAATGATCTGTTTATTTTATCACTGTCGTTGACAACCCTAAAGTCTAAAGAGTTTTTCGGGTGCGTTTATAGCAGTTTTGCGATGAAACTGTGTCTTGTTTTGCTGGTATATCGAACCAAGCTGGTTCATCAGCCAAGTTAGCCGATAGAAATACGTTTTGAACGCCTGCACGTGATTAATCCTGGTTTATTGAACTTAAACAATATATTATTAAATATGTTACGTATTAAATTGTTGTATTAATTATATCTATATGCAAGGCGTTTTAAAATGTAAAATTGTTAAATGGTTTCTGTCGCCGTTACATCAAAACGCATGTAACTCGCTTGGAAACATGGTGACAATTTTAGTTTCATGCGTTTGTTGTAATAAGTCTCATATACATCTACTAAGTGTTTTGTAAATTGCAGGAAAATCTTGGGTTTGTTAAAGAGCCAGCGACCCGGGCCTCAGTCCGCGGTCTTGAGTTGAACAGTCCTCCGATATCAGAGCGACTGCGTCGGTGTGAGTAACAGAGCCTGGCCGCTCATAATGGGCGACAGTAGAGGTGAGGCAGTTGTTATATTATATCCGGATGTGACTTCACACCCATGCAGTTAAATTTATACTTTGTCATTTTGGTTAGCATTTCTTGGTGTAATATTGTGTTGTGTAGTATTAAAACAGAAGGGTGTGTTTATTTAGGTATTATTTGGAGCATAGCTTTATATTTTTTTCATAATAAAGCCTATAAGGATGTTCATATTTGTGGATTTAATTGCTAATTTTCCAATATTTTTTTACAGATTTTGTTCAATTTAAGGTTCTAAGCACAACAACTGTGTCTGTCTAATGTGCAATTTTTTATTGTGGATGCTTTTACTACTGCCATGAATGAATATGTATTAGCAGTAGCCAACTTACATTTAGACAGTATGGTCTTATATATTTTTCTCTTGCAGATTCCCGCAGTCCAGACAGCTCATCCGTATCCTCACCCCCATCAGGCCAGCGTTCGCCACCACTGGCCCCATCAGCCGCCTCCATGACCTCTCTGCCACCCATGACATCAGCGGTGAACAGCCCCATCAGCAGCATGGGCTCACCTTTCTCAGTCATCAGCTCCTCTCTGGGTTCTCCCTGCCTTCCTGGAACTCCTTCTGTGGGCTATGGACCCATCAGCAGTCCACAGGTGTGCACATCTGTGTTATACATGACAGTCAAACTTAACATTTTCGCACTGCTGGCAGTAGATTGGGTGAAGAAAATCATTCATATCACCATAGATCACTTAACCTCATGTCGTTTTAAGCCTGTAAGTCCTTGGATTGTCTCGGAAATACATTTTTAGATATTTTTAATGAAAACCATGAGGCTTGTCCCGTAGGCTGCTATTTCACCGACAATATTCAACCCAAAAAATGAATGAAAGAAATCGCCATCAGTGGTTTAATTAGAATATTAGGAAGTGACAAGAACACTTTTGGGTGCAAAGTAAACAAAACTAATGACTTAATAGAACAATTTGTTCTTGTTGGCGTGTTTACGAGCAGACTACAAGTATCACAGCATGAACACGTAATTTGCTTGTTGCTTTGCAATTACGTCGGGAGATGGCTTTTATGGTTTAAGCCGTGCTTGTGAACATGCCAAGGAGGAGAACAAATTGTTATATAAATTTGTTAGTTTAGTTTTTTTGCGAATATAGCAGAGTCTTGGCATGCAAACCACTTTTGTTTTATTTAGAAAATCTAGCTTTTCCTTTATAATTACTGTCCATAATATAGCAGTAAGAACTAAGCAAAACCAGCTGAGCTGCAGGGTTTCGGGGTTTGGTTCAGCAAGAGGTTGCTGGTTCCAAAGTTTTAAAATCCCAGTTTATGCGCAGAGGTAATTTCAGGTTTTCCCCCTAAAACGGTTAATCTTTAACAGATGATTGGGTATTTTGACCTTTCTCTTAAATACTCTGTTAAACAGTTTTTGCAGTTCCAAATATTCATAAATTTTTGTTGTAAATTTTTGTCTTAACAATACAAGCTAGTGTGATAAATTCGGTAGTTTTCGAGACCAGTATAGTAAAAAGTGCCGCCTCTCGCCATAAACTTTCCTGCCCCCCTCATCACTGCATTTCTGCTTCACAGATCATGTTTCCCAGAAATATGGAGGTGAGACCTTGTACCCTTTTTCATGCAGTTCCTCCCCCTCTCATGCTGTCCAAGCTTTCTCTTGTTCATGCGTATGTCTCTGGATGATTATCTACCTGAAATGTAATCAAAATAAAAATCCTAATCACCTCAGATGGTTTGAAAATGTGATTTGGGCAAATGGTTGAAACTATCTGGTTGTTTTCAGTTAACAAGGGTTTAGAGCTAATCAGGCATGTGTAACTTATCAATGTCAATTAACATGCAGTTGTATTACCTTGCGATTTGAGTTTCAAGTAATGTGTTTTGATTCGTCATAAGGAAGCATCTTTTAACCACTTAACTTTAACTTTTTGTTTTTTTTACTGCAAACTTATCACTTTCTCCATCTCTCCACTCCTCACTCTTGTCAGATCAACTCTACCGTGTCCATGTCGGGCCTGCACGCTGTCAGCAGCTCTGATGATGTGAAGCCACCATATGGTTTAAAACCGCTGTCCTCCCACAGCCCCGGGCCAATGGTCTCACAGAAACGCTTGTGTGCCATTTGTGGGGATCGATCTTCTGGTATGTCCCACACGACATGCATATACAAATTTGAACTTAGTCAATTAAATTGACTAAATGTGTATAAACTAAAACCCTTTTGTAGGCTACCCTAATGTTGAGCCCTATAATTTCCGCGATCACGGAATCGCGGACGGAATCGCGGAATTGGCTAAATAACACGGAATCTAGTATTAACACAGAATTTTGCGGAATTTTACATATTTTAAATAAAATAATGTTTTTGTGTGGGAGACGAACGTATGTCTGGGGGAAATGCAGACTGGGGGAGTAAATCTGGGCGACACGCCCCCTCTCGTCGTTTCAGACCCCCTCCAAAACACTGAAACCATGGCGAAGCGGCTCTCCACGACTCTGCTTTCGTCAGCGAAAAAATTAAGAAATTTGACACTAAGCACTTAGTTCTGAGCAGGTCTCACATGACTTTTATGTGACCGGAGAACTGTTATTTTGTAAGTTTTGTCAACAATCTGTTCACGGTGAACGCAAAGATACATGCATTCTCTCATCCACGTCTGTCTCACTGCACCTCTCACACGTGCACGCGCTCACGCATCTGTCCGAAGTGCGAACACAAATCCTCATGTATTTGTTCAGTTTTATGCGTTTCAAGCGAGCTGAGGAAAACTAACTATCCCTCGCATTTAAAATATAATCATCTGCATCATGGCGCCGCTCTCTGTCTCTCACTAAACAATGCATTGAATTGAGTTGTGTGTGTGTGCGCGTGCGTGTGTATGTGCGTGTGTAAATGCATCTTTTATAGTCATTAAGTAATCCTGTTATCCAGTTTTCCCCCAAATCATTTACATTTTAATCATTAACATTAAAGGCACACTCTTTTTATGACTAAAATAACAGAAAAGGGTAAAAAATATAATTGCCAAAAATTAAAACGGATAAAACGGAATTTGCAAAAATTAAAACCGAAAAAACGGAATTTGGAAAAAAGTAAAACGGAATTTGGGAAAAAATAAAACGGAATTTGGGAAAAAATCAAACGGATTTTATAGGGCCCTACTAATGTAAATAGTTTTTCCTTAGGCACATTCTAAACATCGAAACTTATCTTCTTTCAACTTAAGGTTTGCATTGAATATGTTTGTCATCAGTGCAAAAATAGCATTAAAGGCGCAATATGTAAGATTTTTGCATTAAAATGTAAAATAAATCACTAGCACAATGTTATATATATTGGGTTCACATGTGTACCCATAACATCCCAAATGTTTTCAAAAATGTTTGAGTGAATCTGCCATGTTAACCAGTATTACGAAAATGACGCGTTGTGCCTTTAAGTTTTAAGACAAATTTTTTTATTGAAACATTGAACTGTTTGTTAATTTAGCATTTTATAGTTAGTCTACATGAATGCTGTAAACAGTTAATCTTACCTTTTTCTCATTCTGCTTCTTACACCAGGTAAGCACTATGGAGTTTACAGCTGTGAGGGATGCAAGGGCTTTTTCAAACGCACTGTTAGAAAGGACCTAAGCTACACGTGCAGAGACAACAAGGACTGTATGGTGGATAAACGTCAGAGGAACCGCTGCCAGTACTGCCGCTACCAGAAGTGCCTGGCCATGGGGATGAAGAGAGAAGGTAAGAAACAGAGCACCCCATCCCATCTCACACATACACATAACACAAAATCCAGAAAAGAGGTTCTCAAAACCTACAGGTAAGAAAAGTGGTCAACCGATATAGGTTTTGTCAGTGCACAATGCCAAAATCTAGAGCTCAAAGTTGTTAAAGGGATAGTTCACCCAAAAATAATGTCCTTAATGACTCACCCTCATGTCGTTCCAAACCTGTAAGACATTCGTTCATCTTTGGAACACAGTTTAAGATGTTTTATAATTAGTCCGAGACCTTGTTGACCCTTCATTGAAAATCTACGTACGGTATACTGTCCATGTCCAGAAAGGTCACGTGACTGCAGTGACACGGATGACGTAAACAAAGCCTGGGCGCACACAAAAAAAAACAGCTGGGGTGCACCAGACAACACATCAGCCGTGTCGTACACAGAAGACAATGCTGAATAAAGTCGTAATTATAATAATTTTTTTGGACAAAAATTATTTTCGATGCTTCAACGCATTCTAACTGACCCATTGATGTCACATGGACTACTTTGTTGATGTTTTTATTGCCTTTCTGGACATGGGCAGTGTACCGTACATAGATTTTCAATGAAGGGTCAACAAGCTCTCGGATTGAATATAAAACATCTTAAACTGTGTTCCGAAGATAAACGGAGGTATTACGAGTTTGGAACGACATGAGGATAAGTCATTAATGACATTATTTAAATTTTTGGGAGAACTATACCTTTAAATGGTGATAAAGTACGTTCTAAATGTCTGCTGAAATCAGAACTGGCAAATGAGAAGTTATATAATTTCAGCAATTTTGAGTACATTTATTTCACATGTTACGTTAAAATGTAATCAACTCCACGTTATTTGGAAATTAACCAGTGAACAAGGCCTAAGGTTGGTACTGGATAACTTATTTTAATTGGGAAAGCAGGTAACCCCAACTCACCAGATATTCCCTGTCTGGGCGATATATCGGTTTATCACACATTTAAAGAGGGAAAAAGAGAGCAAGTGCTTTCTAGAACAGAAGTAGAAACAAAAGACTTTTGAGACAAAATAATTAAAGGATGTATATATGAAGAGCTCAGATGCAAACCCACTAAGTGCGTCTGACATGTTTTTTTATGAAATTTTTTTTAGAAACTCTTAATGGATTCTGCCAACAAACCAGTTTTTCTGAATGACCCGAGTAAGGTTGGGATTAAGCGGATTTGACGCGAAAGTATTTGATGAATGTGTAATACATGCCGAGAGCGTTCGGTTAATATCATTCTCATTTTTAATGGACATTTAGCGGCTTTTGCATCTGAGCTCCTCATATGTTTATTGAGAATTAGACATAGTGGAGTTGTGTAGCTTTCACACAGATTGTTAACTGTGATTGTAAGAGGAAATTGTCATAAACATCACAGTACATAGCAAAGAGGACAAGAGGGGGGGCGGGATGTTGTCACCACTAACACCTGTCCCCCTCTGTCCCTCTTTTTTTTCCTCTCGTTCTCTCTTTCTCCCTCTCCTTCTGTAGTGGTCCAAGATGAACGACAACGATGTAAGCAGAAAACAGGGAGAGGGGGTGTTTGTGTTTGTATGAATGCATAGTTGGAAAAGTCTGTATTAAAGTCCTGTAGCAACTTTGCAATAAGAACATTAAAGGGGTCATACTTATAATTTTAGAAACATGTTTGGTGTCAGATACTGTGTCCACTATGCTTTAGTAAGTAGCATCCTCACAAAATCTGTGTTGCATTGTTATTTTCACATGTGACCCTGTCTGTGAAACTCAGGCTAACGTCTCAATCTAATTATGAGATTAGAAGCATGAAAGTTTGATTTTTAATCATTAATTTGACATTGATTCAGTGTCAAATTTGAAATGACCCTACTCAGTCATTATTAAAGATATCAAGGTTATATTTACACAAAGTGTTCTTTACACAAAGATTCAGATAACAGGAAATCACATCAGTTTTTACAGGCAGGGTCACATATAAACTGTGCATCCTGTAGATTTTGTTCCTGGAGGGCCGCTGTCCACCAGAGTTAGTTCAACCCTAATTAAACGCACATGAATAATCAAAGCTTCCAAAACCGCCGCCTTCCATACTATATAGTAGACGAAAAGCACTACTTTGCCTACTATATAATATGAAAGTAGGTGGTTTTGGACACTGCGAAAGTATTCAGGATTACTTGGAAATGAAATGAATATGCATTTAATTAGGGTTGGGTCAGGTTTTGTGTTGTTTAGGAATAATTGTATGTTATACTAACTGGTTTTGTGCTTATAAAGTCCTCGGTTGGTTCCAAAAAATATTATTTAATGCTGTTTTTGGATAGAGAAATAATGGGCTCTCTACAGTAAACTTACATGTGTAGTATGTATGTAATAATTCATATTATATAAAGCTATTACACCCAATTTTATGTTATGACCCCCATGATGCTATGATAAAGCCGAAATATATTAATGATGTAAGGATGCTGTTTTAAAGATCTGCATACATTTGAGCTTTTACGATTTATTAAAGACATGCAACAGGAGGACTTTAGGGTGTGAATGAACGTTTGAAACTAACCAGGAACTACATGTATCTGTATATCCCTGTGTTTCCCCCTTTTTTCATCTTCATCACTTGCCCTGTCTCCTGTCCTTTCATGTCCTTCGCTTTGTCCTGCATCTCCGTCTTTCCCTCCCTGTTCCTCCTTCACATTTCCCTGTGTGCGATGCAGCCGTTCAGGAGGAGCGTCAGAGAAACAAGGAGCGGGAAGGCGAGGTGGAGTCCACCAGTGCTGCCAACGAAGAAATGCCGGTGGAGAAGATTCTGGAGGCAGAGATGGCCGTGGAGCAGAAAACCGAGCTGCATGCGGATGGCAGCTCAGGGGGAAGTTCTGTGAGTAAAACAAACGACTAAGATTTCACCCAAGGAATGAGAATTTTAATGAGAGAAGTTTTTTTTCTTTTGTTACCCTAATTGTACTCCTATTTTTCCTTTTCTTGTCCCCATAGCCCAATGATCCGGTCACTAACATTTGCCAGGCCGCCGATAAACAGCTCTTCACTTTGGTTGAATGGGCGAAACGAATCCCTCACTTCAGTGAGCTCTCATTGGATGACCAAGTTATCCTGCTGCGAGCCGGTAAATTCCTCTCTCTGGCCTTATTACATCTCAATGTTCTCCATCCTAATGAGTTTCTGGAAAAAAACATTATAAGAAAAGATCATTGTCTAGATTCTTGCATTTAGTATAGGTTTTTTTAATATAGATATTCTAGCTGATGTCATAAATTATTCTGTAGAAGATAATATGGTATCCAATATTATAAATTTGCTGTTTGGTCTACTTTTTTCAAACTATAAATTTCAATCTAGTGTCGTTTTAACGGTACATTCACAAGGGACAGAAGCGTTAACACTTGACGGAAGGCTTGTCTGAAGCATTGCCAACAGCCAATCACAGAGGCCGCTACACATGATCTGGTCTACCATAAACGTAATTGACTGGCTCTGCTTATTTGTGCGATCTGATTGGCTGAAGCACACATTGCCGCTAGAAAAGTTGAGAAATGTTCAACTTCTGCTGCGAGCGATGGCAGTAATGCGTCGCCGACAGATCCGCAATTCAGTTCGTCTCCCATTAAAAGTTAATGGGAAGGGTCAACGCTTACGCCCCGTGTGAACGCTCCGTAATTAAATTATTGCGTTAAATGAATAGTTCGGTCATAAAGGAACCATCCACTCAGTTTCCCGCAATCCTTTCTGCCTTCCAGGCTGGAATGAGCTTCTGATCGCTTCATTTTCTCATCGATCCATCACGGTGAAGGACGGCATTCTGCTGGCCACTGGTCTTCACGTGCACAGGAACAGTGCTCATAGCGCAGGGGTGGGAGCCATTTTTGACAGGTAATAATCACATCCAATAACCACAGACAGGAAAACATGGGCACAGTGGGCAGTATTTTTGCTTTACTTAGACTGCTTTGTATATGTATTTGGTATTGGTTGCATATTTTTGCCGGTATCTGATGCAAAATATAGGTCAGGTTTTTTAAGGGGATGTCAAGTCTTAAATTCCAAAACCTTTTAGGGTAATAGTTTTAAGATACAGATAAGTTTTTCTAAATTTTCAATTTTATCAATGTTTATGTTAAATACAAAACCAAATAAGTAATTTCAAAATAATTTTCCCAGGAAGTGCGAAGACAATAGCAGTATTCTGATAAAAGTCAGATTTTTCATCCCTACTGACTTGGACAAATAGACAAACAAATTTATCATTAATATAATATGGTTTTATTCTTCAGCATTATATTGTATGTAAAATAAATGGTAGCAATCGAGTCCACGCTCATAAAACATGACATCTATGGTTCATAGTTCTGACTCGTTTAAAGTCACAAGGTGGTTTGCTTTTTCCTGTGGCATGACAAAGATAAAGATCTTCTACCCCCCGACATTCTGCTGGCTTGTAGTTGCGTCTTTGGCTGACGTGACGCTGCTGTAAACAAAACGCTTTCTAGAATGACGCAGCACGACCCGAAAGGACACAACGACACATGCACATACAAACACGCAGACGTGCACCAACTCTCCTCTGCTTATAGTCTGCGAAACACACTACTCCTCTGATTTAACTCTTAAATAACATCACAGCGCACACATTTGAACCCAGTGCTCTGTGAATAGCAGTTTTGTTGCATTGTTATTCCAAGAAACAAATGTAGCACATTTCTTAAAACTCCTCAAGACTCCACATTTTGTCTTTGTTTTGTCCTGTGCAAATCCAGGAATAGCAAGCTACAGGCTGTTGTTTTACATTAGCTTTAATCCCATTGTTTTCTGCTATAGTGTGCTGTGATGTTCATATGATGTGCTGTCATTTGTAGCCGTTAATTGTCATAATGTCTCTGCTTCAGAAAAACGCTTTCCGTCCTTGTGCTGTGCTGCTGTTCATGTCATTCTTGTTTTGCAGCGCTTCATTGTCTCTGTCAGCCAGTAGCTATGTGATGTGTGTGCTTTCTGCTCTGCTTTGCATTCATTGGCTCATGCTTTAGATGCCATTTAACCCTTTGGCGATACTCATGTGCATCTTTTATAATCATTTTATTATTTTGACGGACCATGGATTATGTACGCATGCAATTCATTACTGTATTGTTAAATTAAGAATATCTACTCATTCATGTAGTATATAGGTTTTAAAGGGACACTCTACTCTTTTTGAAAATAGGCTTATTTTCGAGCTCCCCTAGAATTAAACACTTGGATTTTTTGCATTTTGGAATCCATTCAGCCGATCTCTGTGTCTGGTGGTACCACATTTAGCATAGCTTAGCATAATCCATTGAATCTGATTAGACCATTAGCATCCCGCTCAAAAATGACCAAAAAGTTTTGATATTTGATATTATGCAGTGCACGAAAATAGTCCCCAGCTGTAGAAAGTTACCAAGGGGACTATTTTCGGGTTCTGCGTAATATCATTGCGCCTGCTGCAGCCATGATATGGCAGCAAAGTCATTGATTATTACGCCAGAATGAGAGTATAGTTGCTAGCCAGATCGTCTTAGAAAATTGCAACTTTTAATTTTTAGTCGGTCTTAGTAGACGATGAAACTACAGAAGGGTCAAGTTTTAAATTAGAAAAATATTGAAACTCTTTAGTCATTTTTGAGAGCGATGCTAATGGTCTAATCAGATTCAATGGATTGTGCTAAGCTATGCTAAAAGTGGTACCGCCAGATCCAGAGATCAGCTGAATGGATTCCAAAACGGTAAAAATCAAATGTTTAACTCTAGAGAAGCTGGAAAATGAGCATATTTTTTAAAAAAGTGGAGTGTCCCTTTTAACAATAAGGATTTATTCCATTTTGCCCAGCAAATGTTTCACTGGCCCACCATGACACACATTGTATGTAAAATTATATTTAAAGGGATAGTTCGGCCAAAAATGATATTAAACCCATGATTTACTCACCCCCAAGCTGTCCGAGTTGCATATGTCCATCGTTTTTCAGACAAACACATTTTCGGATATTTTAGAAAATGTTTTAGATCTTTCAGTTGATTAAATGTAAGGTTATGGGGTCCACCCATAGTCCATGACCTTCAAGTCCAAAAAAAGTGCGTCCATCCTTCACAAATTAAATCCAAACGGCTCCAGGATGATAAACAAAGGTCTTCTGAGGGTAATCCGCGCGGTGTTGTTGTAGAAATATCCATATTTAAAACTTTATTAACGAAAATAAATTCCTTCCGGTAGCGCCGCCATCTTAGACTCCTCTGTATTCAGGAGAGAGTATTAGCGTAGTGTACGCACTTTTCTTAGTGACGTATGACATTTACATTGTCATTTAGCAGACGCTTTTGTCCAAAGCGACTTACAAGTGAGGTAAACAATAGAAGCAATTATGGCAACATAAGAACAGCAATACATAAGTGCACTGGAAATAGTCTCATCAAGTCCAACACAATATACATAGCCAAGGGTATGTTAGGAAATTATATTTTTTTTTTTTTTGGAAATAGTCTCATCAAGTCCAACACAATATACATAGCCAAGGGTATGTTAGTATTTTTTTTTTTTTTTTAGATAAGGAGGAAGGTAAATAGAGAAAGAGATAAAGAGAAGGTAACTAAATAAAGATAGTAAATCTGTAATTAGGAAGTTAGGTAATGATGGAAGAGATGGGTTTTTAGCCGAGTCTTAAAGACAGCTACAGTGTCAGCTGATCGTGTCACGACCGGCAGATCATTCCACAGTTGTGGGACAGTTCCTGTGAAGGTACGCGTTAGTGTTTTCTTCCCTTTTTGAGATGGTACCACAAGTCTTCGCTCGGTGGCAGAGCACAGTGATCGAGAGGGTACATAAGGCTCTATAAGCAAGTGAAGGTAAGGGGGTGCTGACCCAGTGATGGTTTTAAAGACCAGGAGCAGAGCCTTAAATTTGATGCGGGCTGCTATAGGAAGCCAGTGTAACTTGACAAAGAGAGGAGTGACGTGCGCCCTCTTTGGCTCATTGAAGACCACTCTTGCCGCTGCGTTCTGACAAATTAGGAGGGCGGGGGCACAGAGCAGCAGCAGATTAGCCTCCGTAGGCTTCATAAGCTCTCATCCTGAATGCGGACGCGACTAAGATGGCGGCGCTACCGGAAGGTATTTATTTTCGTTAATAAAGTTTTAAATATGGATATTTCTACAACAACACCGCGCGGATTACCCTCAGAAGACCTTTGTTTATCATCCTGGAGCCGTTTGGATTTAATTTGTGAAGGATGGACGCACTTTTTTTGGACTTGAAGGTCGTGGACTATGGGTGGACCCCGTAACATTACATTTAATCAACTGAAAGATCTAAAACATTTTCTAAAATATCAGAAAATGTGTTTGTCTGAAAAACGATGGACATATGCAACTCGGACAGCTTGGGGGTGAGTAAATCATGGGTTTAATATCATTTTTGGCCGAACTATCCCTTTAACACACTATTATATAATTTTTTCCAACATATTTTTACACATTTATGCATTTATTAGATGCTTTTATCCAAAACCGTAAAATCCAACCTGTACTTCAGTATGTGGCTTGCCTGGGAATCGAACCCATAACCCTTGAGCTGCTAATGCAACGCTCCAACCAGTTGAGCTAAAGGAACACCTATAAATTTTGACTTTTACTAGTTTATCAGTTTTGATCATTTGTAATAATTCCTTGACTATTAGCAGGTAAAATCTAGTGCAGTGACAGCTACAATATTTACAAGAAAATGATGCCATGTGGTTTAATAAATTTTTAGATTAAGAGATTTTGCAAAACATCAACGCTTAAAACTTTAAAGAAAGCCAAATTTTTTTGTTTGTGCCATTTGTATTGTTTCATCCTAACCCAAATGTTTCCAGCATATTTGTTGTATTTGTGCTGTGCTGGGAATTGTCATTTCAAGCTTCGCTCACAGTGTGATTTCCTCTTAACAAGAGCCTGTAGCTTGTTACTCTTTGAACTGGGCCTACGCGGACTCTCACCATCTGCCTGGGCCTTTCTGGAGCGAGGAGACATTATATAATAATGAAATGTGTACTGACGTTCTAATAACACATTGTGATTGAATACACAGGGAGAGTGCGCACAATGCAGAGGTTGGGGCCATATTCGACAGGTAATAACACTCCGCCACATGCCATAAACTAAGCAGCAGTCAGGAAATCCTTTAACTTAAGACAGTTTGTTTTCAATAGCGTTATGTCTGGGGCGGTTTGGGGCAGGTAAAGACCCAACTGACCTTGTTTATGTGTGTGTGTCCTGTATGTGTGTGTTTGAGTGTGGACACGGGACTCACAACACTAGCCGGAGTGACTGATGTTTTATGTTGCATGCTTTGTCGAATTGTGTTAATATCATGATTTTGTCCTATGAGCAGAAATGTGAAGCTGTAACGTAGTTACCAAGGAATTTTCTTTGTATATAAATGGATCCATTTTTTTCCCTGTTAATTTGTTTGACCTCAAACATTAACTTCAAACCTCTTCTTTTTTTGTCTGCATTTCCCTTCCTGCTTTCATCCCTCGCTCCTTCCCTTCCCCAATTTAATGGTGTCAGGGTGCTGACGGAGCTGGTGAGCAAGATGAGGGACATGCAGATGGACAAAACGGAGTTGGGCTGTTTGAGAGCCATTATCCTTTTCAACCCAGGTGAGAACAGAATCAGGCTATTTTTTATTTGCTTCTCAATGTACATAAACACGATTATTGAACGGGAATGCTTCCTGTTGACCAGACTGAGAATAATGCTTCTCAAATCTTGGGAAACCTGGAAAGTATTTCTGTTGGTAATGTAATTTTGGCAGCTGATTGCAATTATATGGTTTGTATTTTATTATTTTTTGCAGATGCAAAGGGATTGTCAAGCCCAAGCGAGGTGGAGCTACTGCGAGAGAAAGTCTATGCATCACTGGAGGCTTATTGTAAACAGAGATATCCTGACCAGCAGGGAAGGTAACTCCATTTAACTTACACGCATGTTGAAATTTAGGTATGTTCAGCATCTTTTCAGAAGTATATATGCTAGGACTTATTTTTCCTCGGATAAAAGCCCGGGGTTTTTTTTTCTCCTAGGGGGTTTTTCACCCCGGGGAGGCAGCCTTTTTGGGCTTTACCTAGCTTCCTCTTCTATACGTTGCTTTAGTAATACGTGCAATTATAATATTGAGTCATAGCCGCAGCAAATTTAACTGCTCATGCTATCATGTATTCTGTTGTGCTATCTGTCGTTTTCTGTGCTTTTCACTGCTTCTATTTATGTAAAGCTGCTTTGAAACAATTGACTTTTGTGAAAAGCGCTATATAAATAAAATTGAATTGAATTGAATTGTATACACCAGTCCCTCCAGAAAAACGCGATTATGCGATCGCATAATTCAATGCATAACCAGCCAAAGTCCGCATTTTTATGCGGGGGCTGAATTTTTGAAATATGCTGCGCTTTCGCAGCAGATTTCTGCTCTCAAAATTTGCGGGGCTTGCATGATTTCCTAATCCCCGCATTTTCGTCGCAAAAAGTCATATATCGTAGCAGAAAGTTGAAAAATTATGCATTTACTTCACACATGCGCAGCCATGTCTTTGTTGTCATGGGGATGTTAGGAAGTGACGTAATTACACGACGTAAAAATCAATCAAAAGCTGCAAACAGTTTTTGCAAGTTCACACAGATTTTGCATGTTCCCGCAATTTTAGCAAGTTCCCGCAATTTTATTGCAGAAAATTGCATAAATATCCCGCATATTCCATTGCAATTTTTAAGAAAACATGCCGCAAGATCAAGGATTTTTGCCCGCAACAAATGCAAAAAACTCTGATACACTGCACACTCCGATGTCTCACGTAGCCAGACAGAAAAGCAGAGGTCTGGAGTTTGTAGCAGTTTTTATTGGCCAAGAACCCACACAGCTTGAAACATTTCAAAACATAACGTTTAAATAACGTATGTTATTGCATAATGCATATTGTTTCGTTAGGGGCAGTCGTAGACTTGTGGTTAGAAAGTCAGGCCTGTAACACTGCTCCCGGTGTGTTTGTGTTTACTACTCATGAAATGCAGATGTCACATTTCGAGTATTTATTCCATACTTGAAAAACATGTCACTTTTTCTTGGTCTATTAAAATATAACAATAAACATAGTCGGCATGCAGGGCTCCAGATTTACATTTGAGAGAGGTGGCACTAGCACCACCAAGTTGTACAGCTGGTGGCGCTGGGCATCAATTTGGTGGCACCAGTCACTGGGTGGTGTAAAACAAAAAATAAACACTAAAACTAAGTCCAAACATGTTTAATGCATTAATAAGTAGGGATGGGCATTTATCTCATTTTTTCATTTCGATTAATCCATAGGTCTGAAGAACGAGTACTCGATTAACTGGGGGCGGGGCAATCAAAGGGGCGGGGCGTACACGTCATGATGAAAATGAAAATATTTTTATTAAAAACACTTACATAAAACTTAATTTTGAAGAAACTATGACAGAACAATGAACACATACTTAGATTATTAATTAATTAAATGTTTTTTAATAGAAACCTCTTACAGGAAAAGCTGCGTGATGAAGTGAAACTAAATGGTTAATAAAGCACAAACTGATGCGCTTTCTTTACTGACGCACTCTACATAATATTAAGCCTTAATTTCAACAAGAATGTATTATACAACATGCATCTATCTGCATAAAATGCAAGATTTCAACTAAGTTTTCAACTAAATTCTGAACAGAAAGTTTAACTCCCGTTGTGGATGTGCATCATAAAAAGCGCACTTTTAAACACGTCCAGTCAAAGCTCAAGCTTCATAACATTAAGCAGCTTTAAGTCTTTTGCTATCATTTTAGCGATTAGCTGTGTCATGTTGTCCTCTCACCTGTTGTCAGTCAAGTTGTAATGTTAATATGGCTCTCTGTTATCTCTTGACTAGGGGTGTGCCGGTTTCAGAATTGGTGATGACGGTTATGACGTGAGTCAAATGTGACGGTTCATAACATAACCGTCTGTGGGGGGCGTTTTGCTCGTTTAAATGCTTGTTAAAATCATGAATGTGATGCCAGGTGTGTTTTAAACAGTAATGACTTTAAGCAATTTAACAGAAAGCAATGAAATATTTAAAAAAACACACTGTTGCCAGAAGACTGCGCTGTCACTCTCTGCTCAGCATAAATGAATCCTCTCTCATCTAATTTGATAATCTTCAGAGAAACAGATTTAATTGTGTCTATATCTGTCATTACATGGACCAGAATGTGGATTAAAAAGCGTCTTGAAGAGGTTTTGCTCATAAATGCATTTAAAGTAAAGTAATATGAACTTGAGATTTTTATACTGTTATTAAACTGCACAGAATGCGCTGCAAACGCAGCCGACAATGGCCTCGCGCGACAAACGCTCTCCACATACAGTACGCGCTGTTCAGGGCTCACGCTTGCGAAGTAAACCGGCGTTTGAATAAACAAGACACTGATTAGCTACTTGCTCTACGTTTGTTTAAAATTAACAGCAAGACAAGCAGTGAATGTGCTTTCAGGAGAGTTAGTAGATTAGCATGGGAGGATTTGTACTTGAAAAGCGGAGTGTACTGACGCCTTTCCGCGGTTAAAACAACATTCCTTCTTATGGTCATTCATGTTTATTTGATGCTATAAATTAACAAGAAGGAAGAGATGATTTGAAAGGTGAGACTTTGTTTAATATGTTTAATCTCAAAAGTAACCGAAAAGTAACCTGGTCTGTCCTGTATGTCAGCGCGTTGTCAGTGTCTGCTCCGCTCTGTATTTTTCACTGCGTGAGAACACGGTGGGGCGTATAACACAGACTGTTAACAATTGTTTTTAATTAGTATTTAAACATTCTTTATGATAATTTTTTAAAAAATATTTTAATAACACGGTTTTGCCGGTTATAGAGTTCTAATGACGGTGTTCATCTATAACCGTCGGTCTCACGGTTATATAATGACCGTCACAGCCCTACTCTTGACATTTGATGTTTAAATATGAGATGATAATCCATTGAACTTTTGACAGCGCTGTACATTTTGCACCTGACTGACAGTATTTCCGAAAATCACGGCATCCTTTTAAACCATAGTTTACAGTGATGTGATTTGTGGCCGGCTTCGTAGGATTGGCGAGATAGGCGCGTTGACGCGCATTGCGTGGATCAGCAGGTTGATGCGTGGCGGGTGCGCGGAATTATCTGTTTGTTTTTGAATCATGCATGGTAATGTTACTGATGTCATACGCCGGTCTGCGTAGCTCGACACGACGTCAAACACGCATCCCCAGACCCAGTCTTTACTACCACAGGCGCTTGTAACGCTAACCAGACATCCATATGCTGCCATATCCACAATAAATAAATAAATAAACCCACATGATTATCGTTTTCGTGATCGATCATCGATGCCACGTCCGAGTACTCGAGCAATCGAGTACTCGTGCCCATCCTTATTAATAAGTTTATTACAAATACAGATATTTTTTTTCTTTAAATACATCAATTATTTTTTTTACTTTACCATACTCTTAACATATATTTGGCGTCCTGTAAATCATTAAACTTACAATCAACTTTTTCTTACTTTGTTGTAAAAGCTTTAGGCTACATTAAGACAGACTTGAAGAAATCATATTCTTTTGCTGTTATCACTACAAAATGTCTCTATGCACTCTGAAGATATAATTTTGGCCAGGACTTGTAAACTCTAATCTGAGGTACTGAGCACAATGTTTTACATCTTCTCTGACATCTGGTGCGCACACACAGTTTACAGCGCTATCTTTAGGCTTTTATTGATAAAACTAAAGCGGCTTTAATTCGTTTCATTTTGTGAGCGTGTGAAAGTTGTGCCAGATTATTTCATCAATTGCGCTGAAATATCATAGAAAGCTCTTACATACACACGTACAAAACACTGTGCAGCATGTTTACTTACAACACAAGCAGCGGACTCTGACATAATATTAGTTTGTGTCATTTTAAACCCGTCATTTCTCCCGCTTGCATTTAAACTAAAGCAGAGAGACTCGCACGCAGTCTCCACTCAAAGTAATCAGGACAACAGCGGTCGAAAGTGGACAAAAGAGACGGATTTAGAGAGGTGATATGCACCTGAGATATGATAAAAAAGGCGGGGGAGGTACGGCAACAGGAAGAGTGACTGGATGCACCATAGATGTAATCGCCTGCGCATTATATGAATATAATTATATTTACATTTCGCAGTCGTGCCAGTGCGACCTTTAATAAAAAGTACTGTATTTTTTGGTCTATAAGCCGCATTTTTTTCATAACTTGGCTGGTGCTTCGTCTTATAGTCAGGTGCGCCTTGTAAGTCAATATGAAATACTATAGTCGTATAGTCCACTGCGATTTATATATGTTATTTCGTCTTAATGACGCATTTTTGAATGATGTGTCTTATACTCCTGTGCGGCATATAGTCCGAAAAGTACGGTAGTTGCATAGGCAGAAAAATTACTCGCAAAATGCGACTATTTACTCGCAGTCTGGAGCCCTGTCATGCATTGTTGATGTATTCTGTTCCAAACGTAGCTTAACCATAATCTTGCTAAAACTGCAGTTGAATTAAGTTTAATCTCTTGGGTCTTTGCTTTCAGATTTGCTAAACTCCTCCTCCGACTGCCAGCACTGCGTTCTATTGGATTAAAGTGTCTGGAGCACCTGTTCTTCTTTAAGCTGATCGGCGACACCCCAATCGATACCTTCTTAATGGAGATGCTTGAAGCTCCTCATCAGCTGACCTAGTCTGCACCGTTCTTGATCCGGATCAGTCCGGTTTGCACCAGGGTATCGCAGTCCCCCTGGACTCTGGGGCTTTACTGTGTCTCACTTTCCACTTACACCTTTCCCATTTATCCCCACTGCACCTTTAAACCAGTACAGCCCCAAAAAGGACTTCAGCTGTCTAAAAAAAAACAATCTTGTTTTCCATGTAATGTTTTACAGAGAGATCTTATTTTTCAACTTAAATCTTAAACTTCAGTTTAAAGACTTCAACTTCCAGTTTTAAAATAATGGATTCGACAGATCTGTCACTTAGGTTTTTAGATGTTACGTTGAATGCACAAACTGTTCTTTTTCGTTTTGCGCTGCAGTTAAAATAGTCTGCCGGCTGAACACAGTGCATGTGTTGACTGCGGTGAGAATTTTTATCCAGCGAGCCCTTTGGCTGGTACGAATCGTTTCGTTAGTCCCAGATTGCAATGTGACTCTGGAATACTGCTAACATGTTATATTCGGGCTTTAACCTTGAAATCAGACTTTGTACTGTACTCATGAAATGAGTCATTTAAAAATGGCATTGCTGCATCTGGCTTATATGAAATGCAGGCCAAAGTTTTACATTTGTGAATAATGTATGCAGGCTTTTAACGGTGGGGCATGAATTTTTGATCATGCACCAATGAAAGCCTAAAGGCACAGAATCTTGCAGGAAAATCCTGCTCTTTTAGCGGCAATAGGAGGGTCGACCTTGTTTTTATTTTTTTCCCTAATGGGAATGTTATTAAAGTTGTTAAGAGATTTTTGGTACCTTCTAGAGGACCATGTACCTTCTGCCATTTTCATATTTCCCAATCTTTTTGATATTTTCCTCATTTAGGAAATCCACACAATCCCCCTCGGAAAAAAAATTAGATATTTATGAAGTGTGTGTGTGTGTGCTGTGATGTATGAATATGTCCAACCACTCTCGTCCTTCTCTTGCTTTAGGACACTTTTTATTGTTTTGTGTGTATTCAACAGTGAAGAAATCGGTTTCTAAGCAAGCTCCTGGTACTTACGATGGCATAGAAAACAACAGGTTTTCAGGTAGAAATTCATAAAGGACCTTTTACATTCCATCCGTACAGGTCACAATACTTATCTCATAGCCGATAACTGATTCCTGAAGCTCACTAGTTTGTCTGTAAACTTGTCTGTCCTATTCAGGGAGACTAGGATCACATAGCAGTTCAGGTTCTGTGAACAGCCATTGCTGTGAAAGGTCACAACCAGCATACTTTACAATCTCTATGCATTTAAGGAGGGTAGCATAGTCTTGGAGATGAGTTAAATTCAATTTCATGACGCTTGATAACATTGGTCGTTTTTTTAGCCGTTACGCACGATAATTTATTGAGCAAGCACACCAGTATTGATGATGGGTCTTCATATTTACCTGTTGGTTTTGGGTGTTCAGGCCAAAATCTGTATCAGTAATTTTAGGTAGTGACTTGGTCAAATACTGACAGTATTTGGAGATTTTCGCAAATGTTCCCATCTGTTTGGTGCTAATATTGACAAAGGTTAGGCATAAATGTTAACATCGACCTAACCCACTAGTGCATAACACGCACCAATGATTAAAAAATATGCAATGTACTCAGATAAGCTTGAATTCGATATATATACCCAGATCTACACTTCTCATCTTGAAGTGTATTGTTGATCTATATACAAATACAGTTTTATACATTAATCGGGTGATTAATTTACTAAGTATAATTAATCACAAGCAGAATTTTAACTTAAGCTACAGATTTTAGCTTGCAAATGATTTTGAAGTGGTTTACAGAGGTGTTCAAGAATTGAGTTGTGCTTTATGCCACGATACATGCTTGCCGTTGACATGTGACTGAATCCAGACTTCCAGTTAAAGCTGTGTTCCTTTATAACAGTTGTTTCTGCTTGCCATCCCTTCCCTGTGTTTTCTTTTGTTTTGTACCGTTGAGGAGAGATCCTGTCTTGCGGTTTTTCAATGTGAATCACGACCGATTTGTTGATGCGTAACAGTTTAAGTTTCTCGTATCTGTGAGCTTGTATGTGTGTGTGTGTGTGTGTGTGTTGCAGAATTGTAATAGGTGCCCTGTTTTTGTTCAAAAGTCCTCGTGGTGAGAGACTTCAACAAATTTGTAAAGATTTTCTTAAAATAGTGCAATGGACCCATCTCTTATTACTTGATTCCAGTTTACCGTTATTGAAATCGTGAAACTTTCACATGGCCGACCCTCCCTGTATTTTAGGGTCCACTTTTTCTCCCCTTTGTTATTTTATCATACTCATGTCATTTAAGAGCCTTTACATTAGTTTAAAAATGAATAGATTGAATAATATAAGGCATACACAGGTTTTTCACTGTCTCAGCCGCAACCCCATGATGCACCTGAAATGATATGATACTGCCAAACAGGTGCGAGTCGTCTTATGGGTGTTCCTGACCCCAAATGGTTGACTGTGTACTGTGATGATCACTAAACGGAGCCCCTTTTATATCTATTTATATAGAGTTGAGCCGATCGGACGTTTAAAATGAAAAAGAGGGTTCTGTTAGTGCTTTGTACTTAGGCCATGGTGCTGCAATTTTCGTCAGGTGTGGAAAGCCCTCCTGTTTGTGTATTTGAAGCCGTGCGGCGCTCTGAAATATGCACAGTGCAAACTTGAATTAATCTCTGCCTGAGAATGACGTGGTTGTGCATGTTGCCGTCTGAGAGCTGATTCACTTTTATCTTCATTGTCGCTTATCAGTGAATGTTTGTTTGCTTCTTTAAAGAAAGATATGCATACGACGCAAGAGTGAAGTCGAAGCATTTGCCAAGGTGTAGTGGTTGTCACGAAACCTTTTTTTTAAACATGTCCAGGTCACGTTTTGTTTCAAAATTAATAGACAGTTTTTGTTGCTTTTAAAGTATAGTTTTTCCTTATTGTACATTTGATATATATAACATTGTATTACACTTATGACCATTTAGAATAATGGAAATATAATTTAAAAACATTTGTGGGGGTAAATGTGTATGTTTGTAAAAAAAAATCTTACTGGTCTAATAAATAGACCATTATGCATTTTTTGTTTTGTTTTGAAATGTGATCTGGACATGTTTTTATTCAATTCACTCATACATTGATGTGTTGAATGATATTACAGCTGAATGGGGAGGGATTGTTTTTGTATTAAATGGGTGGGATTATGAAGATGGTGATTGTTTAAGATTGTTTAATGGGAGCTTAAAAGACTCCAAACTTGAAATGAAAGAACTTTCTTAATTACACCCACCAAAAAGAAACTTTTTTTTGCTTCTCGCTGTGTTTTCCTATGCTTTACATCTTTGTGTATCCTGATGTATTAGTGCAAAAACTATTATTTGGGGTGTTTTCCTCTTACGCCCTTCTCTCTTTACTTTTTCTGTCTAGTTTCTAATCTGTCCAGCAATTGTGGAAGTAATTGAGTGTACTGAGCGTGAAGGAAGAAGTTTGTTTTTTCTTCTTTTTGCTTTGTCATTAATTCAAAATCTGTTTTTGTTGGATGTATCATGTGTAAGTAAAGGTTTTATTACAGCACAGTTGTGTGAAAGTTTCTTTGCTCTGCATCAGTCACTTTCAACTTGAAAACATCCTAAATATAACTATTAACTTTTCCACTTTAATAGCCTGAATTGGAGATTGTTTATTATTGTTTATTTTTGGTAGATGCCACAATTATTATTATTTAACACATTTTTTCTTGATGTTAAGTGTAATAGTATGCAGTCAGCAGTGTATGAATTGCTGTTTTTTGAAATGCTATGTTTGTCATATTAAATAGGAACCTACATTTAACGTTTGTATTTTTAAAAAATATCTTTTTTGACTTATGAAAATGAACAGCAATTGAATGTTTACATTTTAGCAGACACCTTTATCTATTGTGAAAGAAAGAATTTAACATTTTGTCAAATGAGCCAACAAATAGCATGGAAAGAGTAAAGTTGATGCATAGCTTTGCTTTAAGTTTTGCTAAAATGTTTTTTTAAAAATTAAGTAAATAGTGACAAGTTAAACCACAGATACAGTATCATATCTTATTAATTATTGTTTGGAAATGAACTGTGGACTGGTCACATACCCTTAAACTGCAATGTTCACCCTCTAATGCATAGCGTTTGACTTGTAAACTGATCTTTTCTTTACTAAAAGAGATGTCAGTTAGATTTAAAGGTTGGTAGATTTTTGTTTTTATAGGGGTTCAACGGGTGCATAGGTGAGTTTTTGTGGTATTCAGTCCAGCAGGACCCCCGGGCCTCGAGCGACTTCTGGCGCTGCAGTTCCCCGTTGTGTCCGTTAGAGGGAGAACTTCTGTGTGTCCAGTAGACAACCACTCTGGTAATGTACTACTAGTGTTGTTTCTACACCTTAACGTCTTCATTTCTCCCTCTTTCTCTCAAATTTAGGTCACACGCTCATAAAAGCTAGCCAAAGGGTGTGACTTGCCTTGCTGCGCACACTAATCTGCATATGATCACAGCATATGGGCACAGCTTCGAATCGCCCTCGCGATACTTTGATGTCATACGCTGATCGGTCTGCGCAGCTCCGTATGAATGAAGTCAAACATGCCTAAAACGCATGACGTGAGACTAAACGTAAATCATGAATGAAAGTTTTGGCTTAGAAAGAATGAATAAAATATCCCGCTTATATACCTGGCTGGCTTCATCCCGTATTATGACCGTATGACGCTCTGGAAATGAGTTTGTGTGTTGACAGCGTAATACTTTTGCCATAAAAAATAAAGAACTAAAATGTTTTGTATGCGTAGTGTTTACTTTTGTGCATGAACCAGCAGAGAAATTTCTCTAGCTTTGCCCTGTGTGCTGAAGATGCGCGTGTAGTCCCTCTGTCCACCGGTAGGCGGTGATATATCAATGACTTCTCTGTATAAAAATGATTTGCTCTTATATTTGCCCAGTGAACTCGAATTCTTTACTATTTTGTTTGCAACCAGAGACATTTCTGTCATATTTTTCAGCTCTAAGCACAACAAGCCTGGTTGCTATCCTTTGACCCACTACACAAAAAACTTCATGGATCATTTTACCATAAGAACTTTGTCAGTTAAAAGTTAAAAAAATAAATATATTTGCACCCACTCTGATTAATATCATGTAATATAATGTTATGTTCTTTTAGCTTAACTGGTAGAGCATTGCTTTAGGATAGCAAAGGTCATGGGTTTAAATCACAGGATACACAGATACTGATGAAATGTATACACATGTGTACACATGAATATGCATGTTATACCCAACAGAAAAATTCTCAAAATTCTATAGCCTGCATCTGTTGCCGGATTTTTTTCTGTGTAAATGTCTTAACAAAATTAAAACTGTTGTACTGTAAGAAGCTTCTCTTATCAGATAAAACCAGCAGTGCAGGGTTAATGCAGGGCAGAAAACATTGCTATCCCCGATTCACCATGATTTCCCAGCAGACCATATGCAGGCATAATATTCCAGCTTCAATAATGAGACATCATAAACCATTATTGCCAATTGTTTATTGTTACAGTAGTAATATGGAAGTGGACCAATTATATTAAGTCATACTTCATATGATATGTTTTGACAGTTATTTATATCTATTACTTTCTTGACTTTGTGCATATTTTGCCACCATTTATGTTTTGCAGAAGCTTTGGCTTTTTATAATTTTTTCAACATTAGCTTGGTTTGCATTGCAGTGAAAAATAAATGCATGTTTGTTGTTGAGTAAAATATAGACAAAAATGGTTTATGCTTGTATGGCAATGTGTGGCAAGTTTTTTGTTTTCTTTAAAAACATTTTTTTGTGTAAACCCTTTGGAGTAAAAGAAAAACACACACAAATGGAAGTACAAACAAACCAACAATATAATTCTGTATTTTCAACATGAATACTCTATAATTTATTTTGCCTCGTCATGATAGAAGCCTATTGTATTTTTATCCTGTGCAGAAAATGGCAATAATGATTGCTTTCCAAAATAAATAACTAGTGGAAATGTCATTTAAATCCTTGAACATCAGCATGAAACTGAAATAGGAGTATGATGTCACACATATTTGACATATGTGGCAAAAGCTTTGATTGGTGGACCACGGATCTTAATTGTATTTGTTTTTTGTATTGCGATGATGAAGTATTTGTTGAATGTCATTTTTGTTTGTTAGTTTGATTCCATATACATTGAGACAGCCTATTTTGTTTGTTGTAAATAAAAATACATATTATTTTCTACATTTACATCATTTGGAAAATATCTTATTTTAACACTTTATTATCCATTATATGTGATTTTGACACACAAATATGAACTAGTATATCTTCGTTTAAACAAAATCTCTCCTTTACCTCCACTCACTACTGTACCTACTGTGTGTCTCTCTCGCCTTACAAAAGACCTCTCTGTTCTCTCTGGCTTACCCTAGTCACCCCACCCCCTTCCTCAACACCCAAGTGGTACATTCCCTTTCCTCATCATCTACCCCTGGAGTTCATGGCACATTGACCGGTCCCATTGTAAAAGCTCTCTCCTTCTCACCTTTACAAAGGTGCATTATTACAGTACAGTGTACAGATCATCTGTGTTTCAGGCCTCTCGTGCTGATGTGTTAGCGCTGGCTGGAATAACAGGCCGGTTGTTTTACAAATGCATTGGGGCATGGTGTACTGTTAAGATGTCTGGCTAATTCACACTTTGCTGGATGCAGATAACCTGATTACCAAACGTACTACATATGCATTGTTTGTGTGCACAATTTTATATGCATTATTATATATAAAGCATGCAGCTATAGTTTTATCTCAAGGCATTTCCTGCAGTTGTTTTGTTGTAAAACCCTTCTTAAAAGACATTCATAGTTTGATAAATATAAACTATTATCACTGTTTATAAAGGACCTTCATTATTTCTGCCTTGCATTACATGTAACAACTCCTCTTTACCATGGTAAAATGATGGTAATGCACAGCTATTGATGGCTTTATTCCTTGTAATATACTGATGCAGTCAGTTGTTTTAAAGTGAAGGGTAATGATCTGAATCTACAAAAGCGACCTATGTCTGGTTTCAACAAAAGTGTGCTTTAGTAGCCTTGGATAACTGTTGTGGTAGTGGTGGGAAGGTCAGGTGGGGCATTTTGACGCTTACATGATGCTTTGCTGTGTGAACGCAGGCTTTGTAAATGAGCTGTAGCGAATCTTAAGAGTCATTTCCTGGGGTTTAATACCCTGCATGTAGTCGCATAGACTATTATTTTTTTTTACCTTTTTGAGAGGTTATACCCAATCTTTGGTTTTTTCCCGGCCCGTCCTTGTGTAAGGTGCATCCCTTCGTGCACCCACCAAAAGTGAAATCATGACATAAAACAATCACAAACTTTTATTTTTTATTAAACAAAACATTTTAAATATACATTTTAGTGCTGTTGGTTAGTAGCCTTAAGTTTCATTACACATAAATTATGATAAATTAATATATTGTGTAAAATATAAACTGGGCCCCCGACATCATTTCGTGTCCCCAGAGAGGGCCACACCTTCCAGTTTGAGAAACACATCATTATGAGGTATTTAGCTGTCAGAATGTTTATAAGGTACTTATAAACTGCTGGTGGGACAGTAACTGACATTCATTCATTTATTTAGGCAGTTAATATGGCTAATGTTATACATTGTGACAGTGTGGTATTATGGCAAATACTGTATATAAGGCTGAAAATGATTCATAATTCATGTTAAAGTGATATAACTAACACGCAGGAAGCCATTTTGTTGTCACGTGACAGGAAAAACATAAAATAGGAAGTGGAATCACAGAGATGACCCTTGGTGACCCTCATGAGTGTGTGTCAAGGTTAGTAAAAGTCTCCTAAAAATATCTCAATCTGACCTTTTTATGACCTTGTAAGGTTAGTTCAGGTTGTCAAATGGTTTAAGCTTAAGGAAATATATACTTATCTTGAAAATATGTTTTTTAAAAACATTATTTTGATGAAAACTTTGTTTTACTTTCCTTTCACCAATGACATTCTTAAACTGATTAAATCAAAATGTTTGTAAAAACAATGTGTTTCAAAAGCGTGTATGTATAGTTTACATTTTAGGAAACTTGGCACATCTTTATTTGTCTTGGAAACAAAAACAAAAAATAAAAAAGTAGCAAATTTTTTTTTGCTTGCGTCACTGGCAGATTTTTTTTAAACTTGTTTTAAGCACAAATTCACTTAAATTGTATATTTTTTTGTCTAAAAACTAGACTTATTTTTTTAGGTCATTTTGCTTATCAAGAAAATATATCTTGATTTAAAAAAATATATATATATATATATATATATTTGCACTGAAAACAAGACAAAAATAAAAAGTAATGTTTCAACTACGGTCTCTTCTCAGTTTCTTTCCCTCTCTCTTACCATCACTTTACCTCTCTTGACTCATCAGTATGTGCCCAAATTTTCACTTCAGTCAGTGGGTCATTTAGATCGACCTCCTCCCTTCTGCTCATGCTCATTAACTTTCTTACATTTCTCTCTCTCTCTCTCTCTCTCTCTCTCTCTCTCTCTCTCTCTCTCTCTCTCTCTCTCTCTCTCTCTCTCTCTCTCTCTCTCTCTCTCTCTCTCTCTCTCTCTCTCTCTCTCTCTCTCTCTCTCTCTCTCTCTCTCTCTCTCTCACTCAGCAAACACAGTTTGATCTCTCTCTCTCCATCAATAGCCCTCATTCATTCCCTCTCTCCTCCTGCATGCCATCAGACCCCCCCACCACCATCCCTTTTCATTCCAGTGATTTTTTTTCCCTTCGTGAAATTTTCTGTGACTTCTTCAACATTTCATTACCTGTTTTCTCTGTTCACATCATTTCTTACCATAGTCATATGTCTTTCTCTTCTCTGTCTCTCTCAACCTGCTGTGATGTTTTCCACACCTCATGCTTTAAATAAACCTACTAATTCTGTGACATCATAAATATCCCTTGAACATGAATTAATAAACATTTACTTGCAGCTGTGCCAGTACAAATGACTCATTTGGCCATTAGATTCACATTTATTTCCATTGTATATCATACCACAAATTTATAACCTTACTTAAAACCATTTATACTGTTGCTGTTTTTAGCGAAGTATAAGTAATTTATGTTTAAATGTCGCAGATGTTTGTCATTAAATAGGATGGGATAAAAAGGGCAACAAACAGAAAGAATATAGAGTTATCAGAAATGAATGTGGATAGCATAGGTAATTTGGCTTTCAAGGATATCAATATGAAATTTTTGTATTGAAATCTGTTTTTTTTTTTTTTGCTGACTTTATTTTTAAATCTGCATAGTTGTTGAGATACTGAAATATTTTCTTTAACACTAATGTGGGAATTTTATATCAAGACAAAAATCAGAGAAGCAGATTTTTTTTATTCATTGCTGTCTATGAAGAACAGCTAAGATGCAAAATATAAATGTTTGTTGTTGTCTTCTTTCAAGTAAATGCATCCCATACCTTTATAAACATCCATTGTTTAGTGGTCACCATTACTGAGGTGACTGAAATACTTCAAGTAAATTTTGCTTAATGATGCGTAATTGTGCTAAATGATCCTGAGGAAATATCAGCGGCTACATTTAGAAATCACAAAACTGCTGAGTCACTTCGAGCTCTTAATACAACCACAAAATATGTTCACATACATGCAATATCTGTCAAACAAATATTTATTAAATATAGTGTTTTAAGTTTTACCAGCATAATTTATTATTTCATCTGACATCTCTTATATGCAAACTGGCATTTTTTGCTTTACACAAATACCAAATGTAAATCCTCTTTCACTCTCCCAAAAAAAATCTGGTCTTCACATAACCCTCCCTCGCCCTTCCCATTTCACAGCGTGATCTGGGCGTGTATGAGACCCGTATCCAAAATCACTGACCTGTTCTTTCATCCTAAGTTATATCTAGGTGCCTACTTACTGGTAACACTGTGTAGTAGGCTATATAACACAGAAGCACATACATCAAGCCATTTTTCAACGTAACCCTGTACCAACCCAGTCCATTTCCTCACAAACACACACGTACAAATATACACATGCCAATCTGTTTCCCCCCAGCCCTTTATCCCTCATCTATTTCTGTGTGTTGTAGTGGGCTAGGGTGTGTGTGCGCGGTTTGCAGCCCTGCCCAGTAAAATATAGACTTTTTTTAGGGAAGTCTGCAATATAATCTGGTCGCTTTATTGTAATTACAAGGTCCCCATTTTGGAAATAACCAGCCTGTCCACAAGCACTTGCCGTGTCTGTCTCCAAGGAAAATGTTGCTTTCGTGAGCCCCCTCCGTTGAAATGGTTCAT
This sequence comes from Paramisgurnus dabryanus, assembly GCF_030506205.2. Taxonomy (NCBI): domain Eukaryota; kingdom Metazoa; phylum Chordata; class Actinopteri; order Cypriniformes; family Cobitidae; genus Paramisgurnus; species Paramisgurnus dabryanus. The sequence goes on along the minus strand of NC_133355.1, from coordinate 7,107,969 downwards.
GCCCGGCACGTAGCCTGAAAACAGGTTGCAGAGTGGAAGATAGCTCATGCTTTCACATACAGTACATTTTATTTGCTCTCTTAGATGTTAAATGCATGGGTGGCCAAACAAAGGCTACTTAACCACATGCATGGCTAGTGGTCAAACATCAAACCCTAAAATTATCAGTCTGTAATAATCTCAACAGCTGTATTAACACAAAGTGGAAACATCTGGAAACAACTTTTTACATATTCAACCTTGTTCCAATAATGATGTTTTTTGTAAAAAATAAATAAATAAAGATTTGTTGGTTTAACTTAATTTTTTTTTTTAAATGCTAAAATATTTTTAAGTTGAATTAACTCAGAATTTTAAGGCAACCAGGTAACTTCCTTTTTTAAGTTGAATAAAACATTATATTTATTTATCTTGTCTTCTACAAGGTTTGTACATATGCCAAGACATTATGTCAGTCATCTATTTATGCAAGTATTCTCCTCAGCTACACCTTACAATGTTTCAGTTACACATCAATGCCTAGGACGTAAACTGATCTCAGACCAGCTGTGAAATCAGCCAGCTGGATTTTTTAATATTCCCAAGGTCTGCGTTCACATGCTCACTCATGGGTCCAGACACTTGCATGCATTTTTTTTATGTGGTTCATGATACAACTGTAATTATGAACATGATGAAGTCACACCCATATACCACCCGTAGTTTTGATCCAACTCGCATTAGAAATAGCAGTTACGTTTGGCATTTGTTGAACAAAGACATTGATATTTTTGGTCTTGCAAATTTATTAGCTTAAATTTCTAAAAAGTGTATTTATGTTATTTTTTTTTCGTTGCAAACAACATTTGTGCTCAATCCTCTCTTTAGCAATACTATAGTGCACCTGTCCACCTCTTTAGCCACATTTCCTATTGTTCATAATCTTTTCTCACATACTGTTTTCCAAAATATATTTTTCTTTCTCACATTCTCCTGTTGCCTCTGTGTGTACACCACAGATTTAAAGGGTATTATTATACTGTTTTATTATGGAAACCAGCTAGAGTACACTAGCCAGAAGCAGGACAAAAACACATGCCATGATTGTTTTAGGATTGTCTTCCTAGGACCATAATGGGCACAGGAAGAAGTGTTGGTCTGAATCACTTTTCCCACAAATGGTAATTTCTATGCATAATCAAAACAAAACTTAACTTTTCATTGTTCATAATCACACACAGTTGCAAAGGCCAAGCATATAAATAAAGCCAGTAAACAGTGAACAAGCCCTCATTGAATCCTAAAGGTAGATTTTGACACTGACAAGGAAAAAGATTGCAGTGTGATTTGTGGTGACATTTTATAACAGATCAACAATGCTGATGAAAATATGCTTTTTTAAATGTATAGAAAGGTTGGTTTCTTCAAAAGCACTGGCGCTTTTAAAGAACTGATCCCTGGATAGCGCAAGGTTGTAATCTAAATAAATTACTGGGTTTCACTATTTATATCTTTGAAGAACTGTAGTCTGTTCTGTATCTCTTTTGAAGACTGACCGAGGTATAACGACTATAAATCAAAAGGTATAACGACTATCATTATGATTAGATTTCATTATTGCCTTCTGTTCTTGCCTGTGAAAACTTCTTCTGTTTAACTTTAATGTGTTCAAATGTTAATTTCTTTAATATTGTGCAATTTATTTATAAGCAATTTATCACTTTAAAATTACTTATTTAAAATACATATCAGTGATATTTTAACACTTTATAGCAAAAAATAAACAAATAAAAATAATAAATAAATAAATGAAAATGTGTAAAACTAAAAATATATTTCAACTATTCTGCACCGACAAAACTTAACTTTTAATCCATTATCTACCTGCTGACTTGGTCATCTACGATCTATACTTACCGAATCCGAGGCATGAAAAAGACATGGACGGTGTGTGACGTCATGCGCGCATAAAGATTTCATTGGCTGCCGACATTTTTCATGCCCACGGACCCATCGGTCCTACATGGTCCAGTTGTCTGAAATAAATAAATGAATAGAAATAATCTTATATACGTGTCAATCGCTGGCACGACAACATAAGAAAGCTCTTTTAAGCAATACAGTTAGGCTATTTTGGGCTGTTGGACTTTTTATATTTCCTTAAACTTCACTTTTCCCCTCCCTTCACTTTTGCTATACTTTCTCATTCACTCTCTCTCTCCACGCACGCACACACACACCCGCGCGCGCGCTCTCTCGCATTTCGTGGGAGAAAGTAAGAAGAGGGAGAGAGAAAGAGAGAGAGAGAGAGAGATTGGGAGAGAGTGATTTGAAGTCTCTCTCCGCTCTCTCAGCTTTCCTGGTTACTCAGATTCAATGGGGCTCTAGCATTAAGGATTTCAAGCTGTAAACCTACATATATTTATTACCCGTCCCCGTTTTTTGTATTTAAATATTGTACATAAGATATAGATAGCCTAACTTATTAAAGAACAAGGTGGGTGTGCGTTTAAAGACGTCTCTTACGGCGCACCAAGTTTCTTTTTGGCTCGACCATACTTTATGTGAGATAAAAAGCATCTCTAATTTGAAATTGTCCTACCTTGTAGTAAAACTAAACCGGTTTGGAACAAAAACTTAGGAACTATGGATATTCGGAAGAAGCGGAGGCCGTGGTACATGGAGACCTCGCTCGTGCTCCTCCTGTGCGTAACTCTGGCGCAAGCAGGTGAGGTTTTTATTTTTATTATTTGCGAATCTTTGTTGGTTGTGTTTAACTGCTTTTGATGTGGCAAATGTTTACATTATGAATACGAAACTTATTTTACTTCCAACCTGTTTGTATGTGGAATTTATTTCTGCTGCGCTTTTACGCACCTCAGGTATAAACGTGAAATAAACAGGTGGCTATTGCTGTGTATTTATTTCCAAAATGGTATATTAAAAGTGCTCTTTAACGAACTTTTCTATTTCGCAAGTGGATTTCTTTGATTTTTAAATGTTTTAATATAGACTGGTCTATTTATGTCATTTGTAACTCTAGCTGACACCATTTTACTGTAAATTGTTATATAATGGTCCATTTAATAGAATTTAGTACAGTTAGGACAGGGAGTTTACTTTACTAAGATGTGTCAAGAGCAAAAATGAAGGCTTCACTAAAGAAAACACAGGCCCGTGGGTGTCAGGCCGCGTTGGCATGCGTAATGTGGCATCCCGGCGGGGGCATAGGATAGGACGGTGCACCTCACAGTCAATGTTTCACATCCAATTTCTGCTTAGTGCGTTTCAGCACACAGCAACTTTGACTGTCGTTTGTGCGTCATATATCCAACATAGGTTATATTATAAACAAACTAATCGTAGATCTGATGGGTGTATATTTGATTTTAGTTTTTAAATATTTTTTATTTGTTTTGTTTTGTTTTCTTTTTTATTTATTTTTTATTTTATAGAATAATTGTATATAAATTATTTTTTTCCACAGTATTTTAAAGTAACTGATTAGATGCAAACTTTCCCTAACCTTAGTGTGCGGTTCACGTGCAGTCTTTATTTAACCATTTAACTAAGGTTCTGCAACTTTGTTTAGGTTTTACTTTTATAACCAAACATTAACATTCCCACTAGTTCACAGGAACCAAATTGTAAGCTGGTAACAATTAATGAACCACTGCGCTTCCAGCTCTCGCCGCTAGTGGGTGAGACGCGGTCAAGATTTTGCACCTTTTTCACGGTAACTACAATGCTTCATCAGATTTAATTGAAATCACGATTTAAATGAAACCATGAATCAGATTAAACTATACTTTATCTCACTGTTGTTATTGTTAAATACAAAAGTGAATAATGTAACTTTGCGTGCGCCACAAGGATGTAATTCCATGTCGCTGATTTGATCGCGCGTTTTTCTCCCAGTTCGGCTCCCTTGTGCATTTAGAGGAAGTCTGAATGTTTGTGCCTCTCATGAGTGGGTTATTATACTGGACTGTGCTTCAGTGAGAGCGATTTAGTGAATGAGTTAGTGTGTGTATGAGCTCAGTGATATTTGTGTAAACGCGCAACTACATCTGAAGAGAAGTTTCCACAGTTTCAGGTCTGTTTCAGGCGAGTGAATGTTGCATTGTGCACTCCACAGCCTGATGTTGCTGGTTAGGTGTTGAACAACAACCATCTTTGATTTACAATAACAGCTGGACCATGCAAACCAATTTTGTTTATTGTTCATAATGGTTCAGCATTATCTGATTTTCAAGAACAAAGTAACTTGTATTTAAGTAAGCTTGCTTAAAATGCTTCTGGTTGTTGAAGTCACACCAGCAGGAGCCTAATAGACAGCAGACTTTTGAGAGCGCTGTGATTTTAGGCGGGGAATATTTATTTAACATGGATGTTCCTCCAACCTCATTTCAAAGGCAGAGCTCTCAAAGAGCAGTCTGTCTCACTTCTGTTAACCAAAACACACTCGCCCTTAGCAGGACACGGGGCTGAATGGAGCTACTGTGTGTGAAGGAAATGCCCAGAATATTCGAGTGTATATTCATAGCACGTGAGAAAAGACTGTCCTTACAGGTGTGTCTATCAGGCTTTGTGGTTTCATGAAATACCGCTTGTCAGTGTTTGTTACTTTCATTCCTAATCTTTTTTTCTAACCACCTGTAGCAAGTTTGGGGGCCCAGGGACCCTTTTGGCCATCTGGACATGCTAATGGCATAGAGACTTGCTTTTGACTTAAAGGAATAGTCTACCCTTTTGCCATATTAAACTATGTTATTACCTCAACCTAGACAAATTAATACATACCTATCTTTTTTCAATGCGTGCACTGTACAGCGCATTGTAAATGTGTTAGCATTTAGCCTAGCCCCACTCATTCCTATGGTACCAAAAAAAAGTTTTATTTTGTGGCACCATACTTACTGGTATAACTCCTCATGTAAGAGTCTTTAAATAGGGAAAACACGGAAGTGTTTGGTGGCTTCCCTGTTTGGTACCATAGGAATGAATGGGGCTAGGCTAAATGCTAACACATTCACAACACGCTGTACAGTGCACGCATTGAAAAAAGATAGATATGTATTAATTTGTATAAGTTGAGGTAATAACATAGTTTAATATGACAAAAGGGTAGACTATTCCTTTAAGATATTGAGCATCTACTCAGAACATCCCATATCAACACATTTAAAACACTTGGAACACTTAGCAACTGCATAGCAACACCTTGACAACCACTTAGCTTTGCAGAACTGTATCTGAATCTATAGTTCATGATGAAAACTGTAACTTTATACATTTATGTATACATTTATCCGGAATAAAACAATGCTTTAAATTGGATAAAACTTTGGAATGTCGAGATTGGCGAAAATCAAAGCACTGTGTAATAATATCTTTCAATACATTCAATATTACTTGGATATCTGTAGCATCACTCCAGACCTAATGTTTCCAGTTGTAGGAACTTTTCCACATTCTAACCACAGTATGAGCAATGTAGGAAGCTTCACACATCCACAAATGGCTTTGCTGACAATAAAACTGTTGCTCTGGTTAAAGAAGAGCAGCTTTGTGGTTTGAGAGAGATATTTAGTCATTGTGCCTTAACATGCCCATTTTGGAATGGGTTCTTTCTCTCTCTGTTTTACCTTCAGAAGGTCATAGACGGTTGGTGTAATGGTTTACTTGGATTCAAACACTTAAAATAGATGACTGGATCTCTCCAGTGCTTTTTGTGCCCAGCGCTGGTTATACTGGAAAGCTTCTAAAACATGCAATGTAAATGTCTTTACCAAATTTGTTACAGCCGATGTTGCTTACATATAATTTCTGTATTTTAAAATTTTTGTGGAATGTTGTAGACATCTAAACCACAAGGGGGCCCAACATCTGTTCAAACTTTTTAACTCGGCAGTACCACATCTAAACACATAATAAGCACCCTCATCATTCTAGTCTGGCTTGATTTTTTTCTCAGGGAATTTCGATTTCATCGTTTGAATTTTAAGTTTATACAAACTAATCTCAGATCAGATGAAGTCAATGAAAGATTTAATAACTTGTTGTCACCCCCCCCCCCAAAAAAAAAGCATCCGAGAGGATTTCCTTTATTGTAGAAAGTGAGAGGAATGGTGTAGTGTAATGTATGGCTGCTTTACATTGAATGGGCTGCTGTGTGCTTGTTTTTGCCTTAAATCAGGACCATTTAGCATTTTCTTTTCATAGAGTAAATTAAAGAAAACACTGCAAACATTCACATTTTTGCAAGTCCCAAAATAGCAACATGTGCAGAAGCAAGTTTAGGGTGTCAACTTCTTACTATTACTGTACTCTTGAAATGTCATTAATAGGTACTTTGTTTAATTTGCTTCATAGTTAAGTATACATTATTTTTCTTCTCTGAATAGTTAATATACTATGGTTTAAAGTGAAGGGTGTATACAGTAGCTGTGGTGGGTTTGTTCTCAATCTTTTTTAGCTTATGTGATGTTTAATACAGCGGCTCTGCGGTCAGTTTACCCATCCTGACAGTGCCAATAAGAGGCACCCGATGTGCCCACACTTACTCATATACTGTACTGAACCACACAGATACGTGGCACTGAATATCAGGCATACAATTTGTTTACCATTCATTTAAGACTACATTTGTCAGTAAATCCATTTCAAGGCACAAATACACCAGCTCATGGTTCACAAGTAACCTTCATAAACAATTGAGAAGCTCAGATGCAAAAGCCGCTAAACGTCGTCTCTGTTAAAAATCTATTAGGAGTGATAAAAAATGCAAAAATGTCAGACTCACTTGGAGGGTTTTGCATCTAAGCTCTTCATTTTTATAACCTTTTTTTTGAAGATCAGAAAACCTCAACCACAATGACATGCTTGGCAATCCATGAACATTAAATGCATGTTTGAGATATATGTCTGTAAGCCTACATTATGCCAGGAGTCGGTATGATGGCACAGTAGCCTGTGTATTATAAATACATCATAAATACAGAGAACGATGATCTAAATTACAACCTCCGGACAGGCCTGTACATGCACGCCTAACTGTTGTGGTTGGCGGAGAGACTGATCCAGACAGTGTGATGGATTTATCTTCATGTCTTTTACATCTTTTCAAGTTTTGTGTCATTGAGGTTTAGCAGGTGCATATTTTTATCATTCATAAATGTTAAAACTTCTTTTTTTGTTTATCATCCTCAATCTCTTTTTCTTTGACTATAAACAAGAGCATCTTTGTGAGAAATTGAGGGTGAGAGTTGAAAGGTCAAGGTGTCATGAGATAGGTCCGGCTTGGTATTTAACACATTCATTTGAAGATGGAGAGGAGACAGTAGAGACCCAAGGGTCAAGGAGAAGATAGAGTATTCCAGTCTTGGATTTTCAGGAATGTTCTCTCACCTTCATTGTACTGTAGTCATTATTGATGGTGGAAATCCGTTCAGAAATGTTGGGGTCACCTTGACTGTTAATGGATCACTGTGTGGAAAACTGTAGGGTCTTTTGTTTCCTGGTTTGTGGTCTGTGTGAGTACACAGTGTTTGTTTGAGCGGGTTGTGAAAGCTACAAGCCACGCTGAGTTTTGAATGTTGAAGGATTTTTTTTACATTTTACAATATATATTTCTAGCGTTCCTGTTAGATGCAATTAAACCTTCAGTATATACAAAAATGTATAATGTATTTTTAAAGTATGTGAAAACTACTTAGCAGAATTAATAACCGTCCCAATTATCATTATTTTTTATATAGCATATGATTTATCACTATTGCTCATGTGGTTGGGATTTGACATCAACATCATGTAGTGAGAACAGTAAATTATACAAAAAAATGCAATACTTAAAGGGTTAAAGGGATAGTTCACCCAAAAATGAAAGTTTTGTTATCATTTACTCACTCTCATGTTGTTTCAAACCTGTATACATTTCTTTGTTTTGATGAAAATGGAGGAAGATATTTTGAGGAATGTATGGAACCAAACCATTCATGAGCCCCATTCACTTCCATAGTATTCTTTTATGGAAGTGAATGGTGCTCATGATTGATTTGGTTACAAATATTCCTTAAAATATCTTTCTTTGTGTTCATAAGATAAAAGACATTTATAGCTACAGGTTTGTAAAAACATGAAAGTAAGAAAATGATGACAGAATTTTGGGTGAACTATCCCTTTCACCCTTTTGTATTGCATTTTTTTGTATAATGTATTGTTCTCACTACAAAACAGATTAATGTCTTTATTTATGTCTTTAATGTCCTATTGTGTGGCTTATTTGGAGGGTTTTGCTATTTTTTACTTACAGTTATATTAAATACAATTAAATAAGACACCTAAAATGTAGTTACAGATGCAGCATTTAGGAGACCAATTCCTGATTTGGAGAAAAAGCCGCAATAGTTTATTTGTAATAGTTATACTTAAATGTAATACATAATATACTGCTTACAGTATAATGTTTTTACATTTATCACTGCACATAGTTCTACTTCCTACACTTGCTGTAACATAAACATTTTAATGCAGGGAAATGTTCTACATTGTTTTGGAAATCCTCCCCGTTTTAGCTTTTTAGAGCTGGAAAGGTCTTGTGTCCATATGATGATGTGGCTGAGGTCTGGAACAGTGACATACATTGTACATGTTGACTTCTGGTAAACTGATACAGTGACTAGAGACTTTAAAAATCTCTCTTTCGCTCGCTCCCTCTGCACTCTTGAACCTCAGACTTAAAGATTGCACACCAAACTTTAAGGACATCCTATTGTTTATGATGTCATTTAGATCGATCTGTCTGTCATTTTGTTTCTTTACATGATTGACTGTGGACACACAATCTAATCGGTTTACATAAGTAGCATGCATTTATTTTGTCTGCAAGATGGATATGTTGAATTGAAATGACTTGACCACACCATTGTGGTAACTACACAAACCAAACTTTGGTCACTGTGGTTAGAAGGACCAAAAATACTGGCAAAGAGAAAAATCAACCCTACTCGTTTAAATGGAAAGACAAATGTGTTGGGCTGGGATCAGAGCTAAATATGCCTAACCTCAAATAGGTATTGCAAATAGATAAATGCTGGTTACAGAGTGTAGGATAAGTTTAGACAGTTAATAATGTGCATTAAGCGGTGCATACAGTGGACTAAACAGATGGTATCCGAATGTACTTGAATACCATAAAGACCATTAGAGCTGCCAAGTGTAATAATAAGATGAAAATAGACGTATAGATGTAAAGCCTGACTGTGTGAGGCAATGTTGAAAGATTCAACATCTGTTTCAGCTACCCTTTTCATTGCATAATGGGCACTTCTGAACATTTTCAGTCATGTAAAATGATGTTTGCAGAACAAGTGCATGTCTGAATTTTATTTTGCAGGGTTTAGACTCAAATACAAAATTTGAGTTAGTTTTGAGATTCAGATGTCACTATAGTTCCCAATATTAAATAAATGCATAAATATCCCGAATGAAGAATTAAACAGTAATATGCCCCTCTTTAAAAACATATCTATTGCTTAAAAATATTTTTTAAAGTGATGTTCATTTAAATGAGATGAAAATGTATCCATAGTCTAATAAAAGCAGTTTTACACAAAGTGGGTCATCTCATGTGGGGCCGACATGTTGATATCATTTGACTGTTTTCATAGTTTGCTTGTGAGATAAATAAATCATGGTTGACTATGAACTGAGGATTTTTACAGTGCTGTTGGTAACCAAAACCTTTGCATGATGCTGAAATAAAAAGTGCACCTTTCATTTAAGTTAAATCTTGTTTTTTTTTAACTTTCAGATCCAGTAAATGTTTTGCGGGTGCTGCAGTTGCCTTCCCTTCCTGAAGGTGTTCAAAAGGTTCCTGGTTTCTGTACCTCACGCCGGGCCGGCACACCTGATCATGCCTACCGCATCACCAAGAAAGCTCAGATCTCTGCTCCCACCAAACAACTCTTCTCAGGTGCCACCCTTCAATATAATCTTGTGATAATAGTTGAAGCTGATCATTTAGTTTGTTTGTCATTTTTTGCATTTTCTTTTTTTGGATGTAGTTCTGTTATGCTTAGAAAGATTACTGGGTTGCATGTAAATCATTTGGGTACCAAGCATGCAATTACTCCAGATAAGAGGTTTTCAGCAGCATATGAGATGGTTGCACAGTTAACATTAAATACCAACTTTGGTTTGATCCTGGAAGTGGTAGTTTTATGTTTACAATTTATACAGGTTCAGTCATGAATTATGTGCTTACACCAGACTGTATACATTTTCTCTAACATTTATCCTTGTATTAAATCCTTCATCTCTTTCTCAGTCCTTTAAACTCCACAATAATTTTCACTTAGATCGTTGAACCATGAAACATTCAAAAAATGCTTAAAGTTAAATAAAGGGTTTTTATTTTCATGTTTTTCAACTCGGTTTTCTTTTATCTTAGGACGTTTCCCGGAGAACTTCTCCATCATGACCTTGGTAAAGCCCAAAGCTGGTCTTCAGGCCTTCCTCCTGTCCATCTACAATGAGCAGGGTGTACAGCAGCTGGGTGTGGAGTTGGGTCGCTCGCCCATCTTTCTTTACGAGGACCAAAATCGCAAACCTGCCCCAGAAGATTACCCACTGTTCCGAGGGCTCAACCTGGCAGACGGCAAGTCAGTAACCGACCCAAACCCCATCTAACCATCTGTGTTTTTATTCCTTTATGTGCTAGAGTCTATGCATTTCACAAATGTACAGTTTATATTTAATAAATAAACAATTTTGAATGGTACTGTATGATGCTGTTTATTCAGAAATGCAATGCAATGTGGCCTAATAATAATTTTACAATAATATCACATTTGTTCCTGTTAGCTCAACTGGTAGATTTGCATTAAAAGCAAAAAAGATCACAGGTTTGATCCCAAGGAACACATACTGTTAAAAAAGTATAACTTGAATACACTTTAAGTTGCTTTGGATGAAAAACGTTTGCCAAAATATATACATTTTGTCACTAACAAATACTTGTAATACTTCCTACATCCCATAGGTGGCACCGCATTGCCATTTCTGTCCAGAAGAAGAATGTTACACTGATCCTGGACTGCAAAAAACGTATAACCAAAGCTCTGCCTCGTAGCAACAACCCTATCTTGGATAACAAGGGCATCACTGTCTTTGGGGCTCGTCTGCTGGACGAGGAGGTCTTCCAGGTCCGGAAGAACTACCCAAATTGTTGTATTTAAGGAAGTTTTGGTGCTCACAAATATAGTTTGTTTATCTTTGGTTGCTTCCAGGGTGACATCCAGCAACTGCTGATCGCATCCAACCCTCAGGCTGCTTATGACTTCTGTGAGCACTACAGCCCTGACTGTGACTCTCCGCTGCCCAAGGTTCAGTCCCAGGACCCAAACACCTATGTGAGTACCACAACACATCTTCGGTTTCTCAATAGGAAAGATAGTGTCCTGATGTGAGATACATTTTTATTTAGAATAGTTATCTTTCAAAGCATCTCATTTGTCACTAAATGTGTGCTCGTGCATAAACAGAAATACAAAACAATGTTTGCTTTTATTCAATTGTTTATAATTATATTTTAAGGCTGCGGTTGTATTTGACTTTAAGAGTTTTTGAGAAGTTCATGAACTGATATAATATATAATGAATGTTGCTCACAAATGCATCTCACATCAGAATGCACAAACAATTATTTATGTTACATATATCAGGGAATACATTTACTTACACAAAAAACATGTTTATGTAAATTCCAAAAAAAAGCATTAGTATTATATTTGACATATACAAAGCCCCTCATTACACCCTCCGCTACGTATTTTCATACATCCACAGCTCTTCCACGACATCAAAGTTTTGTGTCCTAACACAGGAAGATTTTCTCCTCAGCACCTGTTGCTTTATTTCTTTCATGAGACTTTCTCTTATGGAGAACAAAACATTCATAAGAAAAAGACTGAAAATGTTATATAGACTACATTTATCTGCTGAAAATGTATTTGACAACTTAAAAATGAACTTTTGTGAGTTTTTACAAATAAGCAAACCCTTTAAGATGAATGCATTTGTTTTCTGGTTCATTGAAGTTCTCGGTGTGTTGCAGTAATGCAGTAATATCTGTTTTATGAACAAATGAAAACTATAATGCTTTTATCTTACCTTTGCTAAGACTCTTATTCCTAGCTTCTGCATCTCACTCTATATGTCCCTCAATCTTCTCTCTTCCTATAATTTCCTAGTTTACTCTCACTTTCTAAAGACTTCTGTGTTTACTGTCATTTGCTACATCCTCTAGCTGTCACTCACATTCTCTTCCTCTGGCTTCTCGCTCTCTTTCTTTCTATCTCATCCTTTTTCTCTCGATTCCTCTCATGTCTCTTTGATGAAGAGCAGGATGATTATGAATACCCCTATTATCATGAAGAAACTACACAAGCCCCTCCCACCCAGTCCGCCCCTCCCTCCATCCCGACAGAGACCCTCACTGAGCAGGTAAAGAGGGAGAAATTGAGAATGGAGTGAACTGATAAAGGGAGGATGAAGAAAAGAATAAGAAAATAGAATAAGAAAAAAGTTTGGAATTTCCAGAAGAAATGCTGGGGCTTGCAGGGCAGCAGAAGAGATACTATGCAAAAAAATCATTTTATTTGTACAGCATTTTTACTAAATTAAGAATTTGTTTTTTTAAAAATATAAAGTTTTCAAAGAGACAGAATTGATTGCACAGTTAATATAAGACTGGAATATCTACATTAAGTGTTTAGGGATGAATTACTGAAGTATTTAAAAGCAAACTTGAATGTCTGATTAAGTGCTGCCTTGCAAGTGCTGAAATAATGGATGAGTGATGTCATAACTGAATGATGTCACAACTAAGTGATGTCACATTTGAAAAATGTTGCAATTTAATGATGTTTTAGTTGAGTGATGTCAAAATTGAGTGATGACATAACTGAATAATGTCACAACTAAGTGATGTCACAATTGAAAGATGCCGATATTTAATGATGTCATAATTGAATGATGTCATAATTGGACAAAGGAAATATAAACATAAAGTCTTTTATAAATAACTACATTCATCCTCTCTTTTCTGTTTACTTCTATCTCATGTTTAATGTGATGTAATGTCCCACCTCTTTCCATACAACCCCCGTTTCACCTCGTCACATCACCCGTAAACAATATGTTGATGTTGTTTGTTACCTTCTTGTTGTTTGTTGTCATATATATGTACATGTGTCAAAATGTTTGTTGGTGAAACATGTTTGTGTGTATGTGGACTAAGGGGCACTGGAGGCACATCTGACAGACACGCACACGCACGCACGCACGCACGCACGCACGCACACACACACACACACACACACACACACACAAGCACACACACAGAAGATCATGGTTGCACTGTGTTAATCCAACAGCTCTGCACAAAAGCATTTCTGAACAACTAGTTTTAGTACTTTAGTATACTATGAATTATATTAGAAATGTTTTTAATTATTGAAGATTTAATCTATGTTTTTTAATGACCACATTTACATGCATCTTCTGCTTAATTTTCTTTTACAAATTTCCTGTGAAAACATATTATAGATTGGCAACTTTTGCATTTTAGTGAGGCTACTCAACATCGAAATGCAATCTTTTCATAATCACTTTGCAAATGTAGGTCAATAGATTTTTACGGTTCTTACATTTACTTATAAATATACTATATACTATAGTATACTTATTACTTATATTAATTTATCAATTTCTTTCAATTCAAGTATGTTTCTTTGATACCACACAGTTACATTTTGCAGAACACATTGGCTGTAAATTATTTTTATGATGCATACATTATTAATATAACCACATGGATTCATCTTAATTTACATATGCGTAAGTGTGGTCATTGTGTTGTTTTTGGTCATGCTAAATAGCTCACGTGCCTGATAGTTTAAAGTATAACAACTTTATTTGTATAATAATTGCATGCCATCAGTTTTCCCTAAATCTTGGTATTATTCTTACATTTACTTGCATGTTTTCACATTTCACCTGTTGAGTTACACAACATCTCTTGTGTCTTGTGTCACTCTGATCTGTTTTTTTATATTACAAGCCGTCTGTGTCCATGTGTTTGTATATTCATCTCTTTACTTCTTCAGGTGTACTTTTTTTTCTTCAGGTTTTACTTCTTAGGTGTACTTTTACCTTGTTGACTTAAGCTAGTTTGTACACAATATTTTCTTTAAAGAGAACAAGTTAGTTTGGGTTTTAGTGTAAGTGTTAACTTTCTCTAGTTATATTTAGGTTAGTATGTGTAGTTTTGAGTTAATATGCCTATTTTATGCTCTGGCATTTTCTGCTTGCCTCATCTAGACCAATCATTCTTCACAATGATTAATATACATAATAATATTAGTATGAATATTAGTAATTGTTGATTATATATGATATTATGCTAGTGTTTGTATTGTTGCTACTGTTCTGTTCTTGTTGATATTTAACGAATTGACTTTCTGTTACATTGTGAAGTATTTACAATGGTCTGACATTACTATCTTAAATGATTAATATGCTTTTCTAGCTGCTTCTGTTTTAATCTCACTGTCTCTCTCTCTCTTTCTCTTTCTGTGCTGTTGGAAAGCACAGTGTACCAGCCATGCATCATATTTAATACTGAATGCTTTACTGAAGCATATTTCACCCCAGTGTCCCAGAGCATCACGTCCCCATGTGCACAACATGCTGCTTTTTAATGTGGAGAATGGCATTATTGGAAATAAACAGTATTAAATTCTTTATCTTCACTGGAGCAGATCAACTAAATTTTATCTCATTGTATAGTTACTATGTGAACCATTTAATCTGAATTAACATTTTACTGTATCCAGTAATGCCAATAAGATCTCATTTGTTCAAGAGCCAGTAATCTTAAATAATTCTGTTGTCAAACACCAACTTGTTTGTCTCTCTCTTTTTTCTGTCCATCCCCACTGCTTTCAATCCCACCCACTGTCTTTCTGTCCTTTCCATTTCCACAACGTAACTTCGTAAACAAAACATATTCATCAATTAGGGCAGCAAGGCTAACAATGGAAAAACCCCAACCAAACCTACTGCTGCTCCCAAATCTGCAAAGCCAGGAGCTAAACCAGCTAAAGCCAAGCCTTCTTCAACAAACCCGACCCCATCTGCCAAACTCGGCAAGGCCAAACCTATCTTGCTCTCCAAAATCACACCCACCAAATCAGCACCCAAACCGAAAGCAACACCAGCTCCAAAGAATGGCAACCAAAAGAAAGCCAGCGACAATGGGGACAAAAAAATAAATAATAATGGCAATAGTAAAGTAAAAGTCAATGGAGAAGCTAAAGCTGGTAGCAGTGCCAATGGGAAGGCGGCTAATGGTAATGGCAAAACAGTTGCAGACAAAAAGACGAACGGCAATGGTGTGAAAACAGCAAAGACTGAAAAGGCAGCAGTGAGCAAAGTAACAATAGTAAAGAAATCAGAAACAGCCAAAAAGACCTCAGTAACCAAAACTGGGCCTAGCGAGGCTAAAGCCGTGAAAACTGAGATTGTCAAAGCTAAAGCTAATCCAGTCCCACCAAAGAATAAAGTGACCAAAACTGTTGTAGAGAAGGTCAAAGTAGCATCCGTCACTAAGAAACCTTTTGTTTACAAACCCGCACCTGCGCCTTTGCCCAATCCTTCAAAGCCCAGGGTCCTGGATGGCAATAACTTCAAATCGCTTTCCAAAAATTTCCCGCCCTTCGGCAAGGCTGTTGTGAGCGGCACGAGCATCTCTTCAGAAATACCCAAGAAGAAACCAACCAATCGTTATCAACAGGTACAAAATAAGCCTACGTTGGCTTTCCAGAGCTGTATTTCCAACCTCATCAGTTCAGGAATGCATTCATGAAATATCTCAAAGTAGTGAAATTTGTCTTCAATGAAACACATACTCTGAGAATTTTATGAATGTGGTCCTAGATGGTCCTTTCAGGTCTGCATCTTTGGTTTTAAACAAAACATTTTAAACCAGGCAATATGATTTATTTTGGTCTACATTTGACATTAACTACACTTACTTGAAACTAGCTAAAATCCAATCTGGAAACCAGAGAGTAACACCAAGACCAGCTGTGAGGTTGGTGACATACAGACCTTCTGGATCTCCTCCACCCTTTCATATATCAAATGATCTCGAGTGATCATAGGACGAATATGATAAGCGGTACAGACTGTAACATGGCTGTTTGTGCAGTCTTTTATCTGTCTTTCATTTTATATTCTTTTACTCCAATCTTACAGATCTCTAACTCGGGTAGATGTAGAAAGTAGACCAGTTAAAGCATGTGTTAAGGGTCCCACATATCGAAGTCTTAGGGGCTGTGTACACCAAAACTTTTAAACGCGTCTGAAAACGCCTTGAGGACGCCGAATGCCAGCTGTTTTTCAGCTGAGTGCCAGCTTTCATCAGCTGAGCGCTTCGATAGCTGTGATACTTCAGCTGCGAGCCGGTTGGTTGCTGTGGTAATGTCCCGCCCCTGCTCCACTGTGATTGGGCGGCCGTGTGAGAACTGACATTGACGAGCGGAGCTTTTCTCCCAAAGTTGAATCTCTTTCAACTCTAGACTCTGAGCGCCGAGCGCGTGAAAACCGCCGAGCGCCGGTTTTCAGCGCGGAAAAAACCCGCTCGCTGCTGGCTTATTTGAAAAACGCCGAGCTTCCATTGGAAACAATTGAAAACATGCGCCGGCCGCGGGCGTAAAAGTTTTGGTGTACACAACCCCTTAGGCTCAATGTTACACATGACACAACGACTCTTTTCCCTCTCAAACTTTCTGTTTTCAGTTTCTTTTGTATGTGTTGTAATTTGCTGTCCTCTCAATAATATTTTAATTATACGCAAGACATGCCGTTTCACAGAAAATCTCTTCACTGTGAAGCTGCGCTCAGTCGTAAATTGTGGAAAAATGTCAAAAAACGTGTTTATTATTTGTTTCTGTGTTGTGTCAATGGTAATGCCCATCGACGCTAACATCAACAACTGTGAAGTCAAAAAGTCAAAACCAACTTGACTTCAAGTTGACATGGCAATGTGGCTCATCAAAACAAATCTGATAAAAAGGAAAATCTATCTGGGACAGCTAATCTTGCTGATCAATATAAGCCTTTATAATATAAAGGTTTATATCAAGATTTTTGATTCCAGTTGCGAAGGTTTCCTGTTCTGATTTTACTTATTTTATTCGAGAGCAATGGGTCTTGGCAAAATCGCATTGATTTCCTCTCTCTCTGCTTTATTTATACTAATCAATCTCCCATTCAAATCTGCTTACCTCCTTCTCAAACCCACCCACCTCTTGGCCTCCTCCAATCAGGATGTAGATCCTGCTTACTCAGAGGCTGACCACACCCCCACAGAGACTGATTATTATGACCCAATAGAAGAAGAGGCGGGGCCACAGCCAGAAAAAGAGCTCAATGGATATGAAGAAACCAGTAACAAGGTAAACCACACCCATAAGTCATCTTAGCAAAATGAAGAACTGACACTCAGTGTTAAATTACTCTGGAGGTGAGACCAGCCTTTGTAAACTTACCTTAAAGCTGCAATCCATAACTTTTTGGGTTAATTTGAGTGACAGGTGATTGCCGTTGCGGTGGTTTCAGCAACCAGGCACATCAGCTTCCGTCCCCTGTCTGCCTCTTTGCCCATTTTTGTTATTCGGGAGTGACGCACGGTGACGCTCTGCCAAGAGAGGCAAAAGTTACGCATTGCAGCTTTAACAGCTTCGTATAATAAACAATTCTGCAGCCACTTGTGCCATGATATGTGCTATACATATCTGCAAAATAAATGCATAGCATCCGTTTTATCACCTATTCTTTTGTGATTCTTATTTAAGAAAATTTCTCTTGACATAAGAACAGAAATCTTGAGAAATGGGAATCACACTGAATGGTACAAATATGGAATGAATAGCATGCATTCATTTCTAGACAGCTTCTATGGAGAATGAGATATTTTGGGAAGCAAGGTATTACCGACCAGCGGCACTCAGTAATTTTACTGTAAGTGATGAAATAGCCAACTGCAAAAGACATTCTGAAGGTTTGTACTCAAGTATAAATTACATGTTTTAGAAAAGAAATGGACTGTCTACAGTACATGGACTGTAAGTTTAAAGTAAGATGTTGGGTCAACAGTAGGCTACTAAAAAAATGGTAAGAAACTGTGCTCCCATTTTTAAAAGAAATCATCATTACATTTGCACAACATTCAAATCTATGGTCATACATTTTGGCTTAAAAGCTTAGTGCTTCGTTTAATGTAATGGGCACAGAGAAATGGTCCAAGTAGAAGACAAGTACCTTTGATGGTTTTTTATTGTAAAAGTTGCTGTTTTAGTTATATGAGATTGTGTACTGTGAGTATGTGCGTGTGTGTTAGCATGTGCCTTTATCTTATGTGTGAATGTGTGTCTCACTTGCCTAAATTTCAATCTGTATTGAAATCAGGTAAGATTTATTACTTTGCCTCTGTGCTCCATCTTTCTATATTCCTCTGTCTATTTCTATCCCATCACATCAACAATTCTTCCATCTTTCTCTCACTTCTTAAATCACCATCCACGCCACACCTTCTGCTCCCAATGGTACATCCCAGGTTGATGAGCCTGCGCCAGTCGAGGATCTTGACATGGCCAAGACAGGTGGTGAAGAGGTGTCTCATACGCCAGACGAGCCCTTCACTGATGAGTACATAACAGGCGATTTTGGAATGAAGGAGTATGACTATTCCTACAAGGACTACATCGAGCCCATCTCTGAAACCAAGGCAGAAGACACCCTGGGTCCCGCCCTGTCCGCTGTGACAGATGAGGGAGGTGTAAGTTACCCTGCGCTTTCCAGCAAATTCACTTTCAAGCTTTGAGAAAAGCTGAATCTGAATTTGCTATAGCTTTATATGTGAAACTTGCAGAGGTATTGGGAAGAATATTTGAATTCAACTTCTCACACTTAAAGTTTTAAAGTCGCAAATTTGAGGTTAGTGTTTACACAGACTAAGTCAAGTTTGGTTTGAGTTATGTTTTAGGAAATGAAACCCTGCACCAACAAAAAAATAGTTTCCCTGCTTGCAAGCCTCATTCCTGGAGGACTTAAACACAGAGTCTTATTGAAACATATCAATGTGAGAATCTTCTGCAAGTCTACATATAATGCTTATTTCACTGAAGCACCATCAGTATTGGTTGACTCGGCTGTTCTGATTTAAGACTAAAGACGAATTTCATCAGTTCTTGATCAGCATTAAAGAACGCATTGTCCTGGAAGAGACCCTGCACTGACTTTAGTGGGTTATCTGGATATATATATAAAAATGTGTACTAGTTGCTTTAGTTTCCCAGTTCATGGTACCCTCTTACCAACAGATAAGTGGAATTTCTAAACATTTGCTTCAGCTCAGCAAGCATTTAAGGTGATATCAAACCATGATGCCATAGATTATAGTAGTAATTTAGGTGTCCCAGTGCATTATGGGATGTCTTATGTGCTGTATATTCCAAAAGGATTTTAAAGCAGGTGGGTGTTCAATGCTTAGAAACAGTATAGTTCATCCTAGGCTAAAGCTGTGGATGTCCGGATATGCAAATCAATTTGAATTATATCTTTGAGAGTGTAAACCTCCAGTAAGTATCTATGTAATAAAACATTGCATAGACCACAGAAATATCTGTTAAGTAAGTGAAAACCCTGCAATACATGCTAAACAATTTCTGTGATTGAAATGTGCCACTAAAGAAGGAAGATTCTTGTCTGCCTGACTCAATATGAAGAATCATCTCAGTGGGCAGTTTCAATCAGATTTTGACATTTAAAGATATGCTTTCCTCTTTGAATATTATTTCATAACGTTTATATATGGTCAGTTTTTTCAGATATTTTGTATTGACGGGTTTCTGTTTTGGGTTACATATTTGTTTTCCTCAGGCTTCTTTTCGAGCAACGAAAGGAGAGAAAGGAGAGCCTGCTGTCCTTGAACCTGTAAGCATTAGTCACTTTTATAATCTAAACATTATCCAACTATGATAAGAGTTCGCATTTGAGTTAAGGCTAAAGTTACAGCAAAGCAACCACTGCATCTGTTTAGATGTGTCATTCATCCAGGCCACCAGAGGGCGCCATTAATTATCCCATTAATATCTACTAGAACAATTTGAGACTTTTCTATAACAAAAAAAAAAAAAAAATTATAGTAGGCTTTTTGTTAAAAGTTTGAATAAACAATTCTAGTTACAGGTTTGTTTAATCAGTATGAATGTTATTTAAAAAAGAATATTTGTATTTCTCTCACAGGGCATGCTAATTGAAGGACCACCTGGACCAGAAGGACCAGCAGTATGTACATCCTTCCTAAATGTTTTTTTTTTATTTTTTTATAGATTTCTTATGACTTGGCATTGCTAGCCCTCAGAACAAACAATATAAAATCACCTTACTTTCTAAAGATACAGACTAACTGTACTTACTGTGTATAGACAGTACTTATTAAAAATCGATCTCAAGTCTCTTGGTGGCCATCTTGTCAACACCACATAGCAGCTTGTTTCTAGTCAGTCAAGTAAGTTACAGAGAAGAAATGGCCAAATCTCTCTGATGACTAAGCTTGCCTTTAAATAAAATATATACACATCATAAAATAACCAGTTTTAAAGTGACAGGGAACATGAATATAACTATAGAAATATCATGCTAACATTTATTTTTCAGGTTGCTCATGCACTTTCTAAAGTAAAGAATGCTAGCAAAATTAACTTTATAAAATGAATAAATTAATATTTAGGTTTACATAGTATTCTTTCTATCTGCATTAGGGTCTCCCTGGCAATGCAGGACCTAGTGGCCCACCTGGTTCTGTTGGTGATCCTGGTGAAAGGGTGAGTATATGTCTTCAAAACGTTTTTGACAGTTTTCTGTGTTCATACTTTAGATGTTGTTAAAGGCAAATGTAATGGTAAAGGTGCTCTTGACTTAACTCAGTTTTTCAATAATTCGTAAGAATCAAAAGTCTAAAGCCTTCTAATCAGTGCTATTGGGTGTTTCTACAGGGTTTTCCTGGCAAGGCTGGTCTACCTGGAGCAGATGGTGTCCCCGGACCTCCAGGAACTTCTGTCATGCTTCCTGTTAGTATCTCTGTATCCAGTTTAGTGTACTTTTGGTCAGCGTAATGAACTCTGCATGATAATTGCACACACTTGTCAGGGAACTACGGCTTTGTGTAGTAAATGCTGCCCTATCTGAAAGCAAGTGATGGCAATTTACTGCTAAACAAGGAACCGGCTTTACTGATGATATGCGCATGACAATCACATGCAATTTATCGTGCAGCACTAGTATTTAACCCTTTAATGATACTTAGACTTATCTTGGCACTAGACGTCTAGGTTAAATAATTGTTAAAGGGGTCATAGCATGAAAATCTGACTTTTTCCAAGTGCTAAAATTGGGTCCCCAGTACTTGTATCAACCTAGAAAATGTGAAAAAGATCAACCCAGTAACTTTATTTTGGTAAACCATTCTCTGCAAGCATGTGAACCATCATCATGGTGATCAGTGTTTGCATTTCATCAGCTCATTTGCATTTTAAAGGACACACACAAAAACGGTACATTTTTGCCCTCACCTACAAAGTGGGAATTTTAACATGCTATAATAAATTATATGTGGGGTATTTTGAATTAAAACTTTTCATAACCACTCTGGGGCACTAAAGACTTATTTTACGTCTTTAAAAAAAAATCTTATAATAGGACCCCTTTAAATAACTGATAACAGCTTTGTGATTGTAAACCTTTGAGGAAGGTGGTGTGCTTAAGGCCTAACATTCTGATTTGGTCTGTATACGTTTTGGACTTGAAATGCTTTCAGAATCAAAAAGTTTAAGATTAGGCCCTTATCAATTTGACAGGCACAAATCTGGACACTATCCTGCAATGATAACTTAAACTTAACCATTAAAAATCTGTAGGCTGGTCAGGCAAAAGAAGAGTTTTAAAACTTTGCCATTTTTTTGGAAAATCACATTGAAAGTAAAATAGACTAAAAATGTACCTACTGTAAATGTCAATTCATTGATTTCCAAACTTGTCTTATGTTCCTGTAGTTCCGCTTTGGACAGAGTGGTGGCGAAAAAGGGCCCAGCGCCTCCGCACAGGAAGCCCAAGTACAGGCCATTCTGTCTCAGGCCCGGGTGAGAAGCTGCTATAATATAACAACAATTTGATATTTTTTGCTATTTGACATTGACGTTGACTGTACATAATGTATAATAAATAGCATTTCCTCCTAACTAGATTGCTCTGAAGGGTCCATCTGGGCCAATGGGCTATACTGGCCGTCCTGGACCTATGGTAAGAAAAATGTATTAACTTCATTATTAGTTAACAGACTGAGATGTTAATTTCCATTTGTAGATGTTTCTTGTTATGTTTTTAATTTCTGTTGAATCTTAAATAGGGATTGCCCGGAAGTCCTGGTTTTAAGGGAGAAGGCGGGGACCCTGGTCCACAGGTAAGGCCTTGCGTTTATGTTAATGTGAACACTTAGCAATAATTTAATAAATAGACACTGTTCAGGCATTGATCATCCTTTGCTCTTCTGTTGCTCTTCAGGGCCCAAGAGGTCCTCAAGGAATGTCTGGTCCTCCTGGCAAAGCTGGTCGAAGGGTGAGTCTAGTAAAGTCGCTCTGAATGTGCTTCCTTTAATTGTTATCAATGGTGGTTGCTAAACCTGGAGAACACCTTAGCAACTCCCCATTACACCCTTACAGCTACCAAGCAATGATCTGGCAACCGCACAGACCTCTTTAGCATAATGGGGTGAAGTCCTGCATGAGCAAGTAGCATCACTTAGCCAGAAAGTAAAAAATCTAGTTGGTTTATATTTGATGTCTCCTGCAGGGTCGTGCTGGTGCTGATGGAGCAAGAGGAATGCCAGGAGAATCTGGAATTAAGGTACACATTTAAATCATGTGCATTTTTTTACTTAATGTATAGTCCAGCTCATGATCTGGAGTATCTGCATCTTTAATTTACAACTATATGTTTCTATAATAGGGTGACCGTGGCTTTGATGGCCTTCCTGGTTTGCCTGGTGATAAGGGTTATCGCGTAAGTGCTTATTTATTAAGGTTTATCATAAACTCTGTTACAAAACTTAGTGCCTCCTAGGACTTTTGCTTCTGGGACAAAGACTGTTACAGGTAATCTTTGTGTCATATCTTCTTTGGTCCAAAATCTAAGCAGCATCATTTATATCATTTGCAGAAAAGACCAAGAATGTATTCCAGAATTCATGTGGAGTATCCATAACCATAACATTTTTTGTTTTCTGTTTTTTGTATAGGGTCAGACTGGTGCAATGGGACCCCCAGGACCCCCTGGAGAAGACGGAGAGAGGGTATTTACAAAATTTATACTTTTGTGTTACAGTAAACTTTGTCAATGTATGTTGGGATGTGACTGAATTTAATGTCTGTGTTCATCTCTAAAATATGTAAAACTGTGATGCCCTGACCTCCTTTTTTCGACATCACTGTTTCTTCTTGTTTTTTACCTTTTCTTGACCAATTTCAGGGAGATGATGGAGAGGTCGGACCCAGAGGTCTTCCAGGTGAACCGGTGAGTGTTTCTGTGCACTTTATCACAGGAAAAATAATTCTGGTAGCATACGTAACGTAAATCTATAAAGCTCAGTGATATGAGTTTATGTTATAAGTCTTTGATGAGCCATTTCTGCTCTTTTATTCTGTAGGGACCCCGTGGATTGCTGGGGCCTAAAGGGCCCTCTGGACTTCCAGGACCTCCTGTGAGTATTTATTAAATGCACAACTTGAAAAAAAATACATACGATCATCAGAAACTAAATTTACGATGTGTTTGTGCACAAAAATACACATGTTTCTTTCTGTAATTTGTTATCTATTTTATCTGTCTCTCAGGGTGTTCGTGGAAATGATGGTCCTCATGGTCCAAAAGGAAACTTGGTCAGCATATTATGAAATAATTGGCATATGTAAAACATAAATAGTAAAAATAGCAAACCTATATGAAAAAAATAAAAACAACATTATCTCCTCTCATTGTCCATCCATTCTTTTTCTCTTTCCATTTTTTAGGGACCACAAGGCGAGCCAGGTCCTCCAGGACAGCAGGGGGCACCAGGAACACAGGTAAACAATTAAAATTTTTTTAATTTTTAATTGATTACTACGGTGGCCGACAGGGGTCACTGCACTGGAAAAAACACCAGCAAATTAAGAAAACATCTTCATCAGCAGATTCTCGCCGCACAAACAAATACAGAAACACACTGCAAATTCTCACAACAACATGTGTTGTCAAACTGATGAAGATGTTTTCTTAATTTGCTGGTGTTTTATCTATTTGCATGTATTTTCTTTCGTTGCAGTGCATTGACCCCTGTCGGCCACCATATATTACAGTTTAAAGTCAGAGCCACATAACCAGTTAACTCCAAATTCTTCAGTTTTTGGCAAATGATTTTTCTTGAGTACTTGAGAGAAAGTTATGTAGTCTTAATGTTTTTTTTGTGAAACAGGGAACGCCAGGACCACAGGGTGCTCTTGGACCACCAGGAGAGAAAGTGAGTCTTTTATGATTCACACAACACATGAGCAATTATGTTTTTTATGATGCTATTCTAATACCATTGCCCTACCCAATAACAGTGATGTCATTTCCCGTCTTCTAACAGGGACCCACAGGAAAGCCAGGTCTCCCAGGAATGCCCGGAGCTGATGGCCCTCCAGTAAGTTCTAGACAGAGTTTTTAACCTGTAATTTATTCAAAAACAAGCATGTTATTCAAAGCAATTGTACATG
The DNA here is from genome assembly GCF_030506205.2 of Paramisgurnus dabryanus. Taxonomy (NCBI): domain Eukaryota; kingdom Metazoa; phylum Chordata; class Actinopteri; order Cypriniformes; family Cobitidae; genus Paramisgurnus; species Paramisgurnus dabryanus. The sequence goes on along the minus strand of NC_133355.1, from coordinate 7,083,067 downwards.
GCTTTGCATTATGTTTCCTAAATTATGTCCCATTTATTTTTTGTCCCACAGGGTCATCCAGGAAAAGAAGGGCCTGGTGGAACCAAAGGAAATCAGGTGAATTCATGGCATAATTTTAATACACTGCTTTGCTCACTAGATTTCTCCTTAAGGGTCCCCAAAGTAAATATCAATTGTGCATAAACTGTATTTTTGTACATTTTCTGTGAATCTACAGTGTTTCTACAAAAAGGATAGCAGTTGTTTCAAATGTCTGCAGATCAAATATATTTATTTAAAAAAAGTGATGTGTTGATATTGGTGAAGATGGTGATGCTGATGCGAACTTGACACACATCTTTTTTCTGAAAGTTTTGAATACTTTTAAAAGTGTGAAGTTTGGAGGTCATGGTAAAGGCCTACAGACCTATACAGAGACAGGTTGTCAATGCATCAAAGCAATGATGTGACTGTAGAGTCTCACCAAAATATGATCTTGCATTGCAATGAACTGCTAGTAAATAAATCTATCTATAAAACAGAAAATTCTTAAATATCTTATTTTTATGTTTATATTTAGGGTCCAAATGGTCCTCAAGGATCTATCGGCTATCCTGGCCCTCGGGGAATAAAGGTAGAGAATTTATTCATTTTGTTTAATGCAAAATGCAAAAAGTTTTGTTCTGTTTGTTTCACTATGGATGTTATCATACTATGTACACTGTAAAAAATAATGCACTGGATCTACTTAAAAATATAGTGCATCATTTTTGCATCCACTTTTTTAGTAAGTTTCACTTGAAATTTCAATCAATTGCATAAATTGCTTAAAATTCCATGTATTAGTTACTTAAAAAATGGATGCAAAAATGATGCACTATATTTTTAAGTAGATCCAGCCTTTATTTTTTGGAAAACATGGAATGATCATTTTGTTAGCCAATGTTCATGATGGTTTTATAGTCCAGGCCTATCACTATTATTGACTGGAAGTTTAAGAACGGCTGTCGGATTGATATTCATTTGCAGCAGTTGTACTATAAAACCATTATACTATAAGATAATATTGGATTTATGACATTCACAGGGAGCTCAAGGTATCCGTGGACTTAAGGGTCATAAGGGAGAGAAGGTGAGTGTTTTTTAATAACAAATATTTATATTCATATTGATTGATTATAAATGTTGATCATAATTGAAGTCAGGTTTATTGTAATTTTGATTTTGAATAAGTTTAGTCAGTTGTGACCTGTCTGTACAACATATGCATAAATGTGTTGTTATAGCTTACACCTATTTATTTCTTTAAGGGAGAGGATGGCTTCCCTGGAATCAAAGGAGACTTTGGTGTGAAAGGAGATAGAGTATGTCTTACATAAATAACACATTAGCATGTGTTTGAACACAAATGTAAAATTATGCTTTACTGTATGTGATTTTTACATTTAACTCAAACACTGCATAAGAATATATATGTATTTTTCTTTTACACTACATTGAGTTTGAATTTAATTTAATTGTGTTGTCATTAACAGGGTGAGGTGGGAGTACCTGGCCCGAGAGGAGAGGACGGTCCTGAGGGCCCGAAGGGTCGTTTCGGCCCCCCTGGTGAGCTCGGTCCTATTGGCCTGGTGGGAGAGAAGGTAAGTTTGATTCATTAAAATAAAAGGTGGCTGCTAGTTTTGATTTTATATACAATTTGGGTGTTTATATATTTTGTGTATTCACAAACAGATATGCGCAACATAATAATATCAAATTATAGCATAACATTCTTAAGATTTAATATTATTGCATATCATTTAAATATTTTCTTATTTTATTCCAGGGTAAACTTGGTGTGCCTGGACTTCCTGGATATCCTGGAAGACAAGGAATCAAGGTCAAATAAATTATAAATAAACCTCATGTGATATGCAAGCAAGTCTTTTTCCTAACATTTTTAAAGGATTTTTCATCAACATAATACTGGTGTTTTTAGGGCTCCCTTGGTTTCCCAGGATTCCCAGGTTCAAATGGTGAAAAAGGATTAAGGGTGAGTTTTTTAACTGTTTGAATAAATTTTAGCACAAATATAGAGATTATCATGTGAAGTAAAGGCTATGACTAGTAAAGACATAAAGTAAGGGGTATTGGTCATATATGTACTGTATAACAGAAATACATTACTGCATTTATGCTCAAGGTTAAAGTCCTTTTTATATCCTTTATTATGTACTTACCTATATTATTCCATTTATCAAGCAATAAGGATCTGCCCCACATGCACCCTGAAAATAAAAACTACTCTATAATTGTAGGGCTTTTATTTTGTATACTTAACTTTTTTCTAGGGTTTGGCTGGTAAAGCTGGCCCAAGAGGTCAAAGAGGTCCAACGGTAAGAGCTTGTTTTGATCAATCCTCTTATATCAGGGTCACTTTATTATCACATAGTGATATTTGTGAATCTAAGACTCATAGTTCTTTATGATTTTTTAGGGTCCCAGAGGGCAAAGGGGCCCCCGAGGGTCAACAGGAAAATCAGGTCCTAAGGTATGAACATCATTTGGGGGAACATAACTTAAGATCATTGTAGTCAGCGATGATAGATCATGTAACCAGTTTTTTTTTTTTTATATATATATATAGGGTGGCTCTGGAAGTGATGGCCCACCTGGACCACCAGGAGAGAGAGTGGGTTTATTTAAAAGCAGCTATATTTATTTCAATATAAAAATGTTTTGGTTGAATTTTAATTTAATTTACATTTTACAGGGACTTACTGGACCACAAGGTGTAAATGGATTCCCTGGGCCAAAGGGACCGCCTGTAAGAGACAGTTTATTCGTTTCATCTAAAACAGAAAATGTCAATTTTTATGTATTGTTTATATTTACGTTTCTATGTATATGTGTTATTTATATGTTGCTTGATTTGTGAAGGGACCCCCAGGAAAAGATGGACTGCCTGGACACCCCGGACAAAGAGGCGAAGTTGTGCGTATCATTTATTTTTGTGTATAAGGTACAATAATTCAGGTCAAATGTACAGCAGTTGATCATTTTTGGGTGTTTTTAGGGTTTCCAAGGCAAAACTGGACCACCTGGGCCACCAGGAGTTGTCGGACCACAGGTACGTTTTGCTCAAAATGTGTTCCTCCATTAAACAAGAAGCATAATTTTCTTATCTCGTATCAATGTATTTAATTGCAGTCTGTATAAAATATTGAACAATATAAGCTTTACTTAAAGCAAATTCTTGTTTAGGGTCCATCTGGTGAGACAGGTGCCTTGGGCGAGCGTGGCCATCCCGGACCCCCAGGACCACCCGGTGAGCAAGGTCTGTCTGGCCCATCTGGTAAAGAGGGAACCAAAGGAGATCCTGGTCCCCCTGGTGGGCCAGGTAAAGATGGACCACCTGGACTGAGAGGATTCCCAGGAGAGAGAGGATTACCAGGAACACCGGTAAGAAAACTCACCCAAGAGAACAGCATCTCGAACTGACTTGTAGATTATAAAACCTTTTTATTCACATACATGCTTAACCTTGGTGTTTTCTATAGGGCGGTGGTGGACTCAAAGGAGGTGAAGGCCCTGCAGGACCACCTGGACCCGCTGTATGTAGATCATAACCATTGCGGTTTTACCCCACACTTTACTCAAAGCTATTTACTTTAGTACCAAAACATGTTAAGAGTGTTTTTGAGAATCACCTGTATCATTTCTAAGGAATGATGAAGTATGTAACCCAAATTCACTTTCTTTGCAGGGATCTCCTGGTGAGAGAGGACTTGCTGGTACCGCAGGCCCTATTGGCCCACCCGGACGTCCTGGACCTCAGGGGCCTCCTGGAACTGCAGGAGAAAAGGGAGTGCCGGTTCGTATAAAGTCCTTGTTTTTCCTGTATCTATCAGAGGGATATATATGGCACATTTGTCACAGAAGGTGATTTTATATGCAGGGTGAGAAAGGTCCAATTGGTCCAGCTGGTCGTGATGGCATCCAAGGCCCGGCTGGTCTGCCAGGCCCTGCTGGACCTGCGGGTGTTGCTGGAGAGGATGGAGATAAGGTCAGTTATCTCTTTATATCTCATATAATGTAAGATCATCAGAAATATATGCATGTTATGTAAAGTCTGTATTATTCTGTGGCTAGGGTGAGGTCGGAGAACCAGGACAAAAGGGAGGTAAAGGATCCAAGGGTGAACATGTAAGTAATTTCCATAGTTTGCATTCAAGATCTACTCCTTATTTTGTTATCCTTATTTTTGTGAACATAATATCAATCTATCAATCAAATATTTGTGTATTTACAGGGTCCTCCTGGTCCACCTGGACCAATGGGTCCTGTTGGACAGCCTGGTGCAGCTGTAAGTATGAAGGGAATCATACATGTGTTGATATCATACACATGATTGGACAATTAAAAAGTCGATCCCATTTTAAAAATTTTACCCCACTCAGGGTGCTGATGGTGAGACAGGTGCGAGAGGTCAACAAGGGCCATTTGGTGCTAAAGGAGATGAAGGAACCAGAGGATTCCCTGGACCTCCAGGTCCCATTGGACTGCAGGTATATTAAATAAACGTTCTTGATTTGTTCACTCAAACCCATTAAACTACATACTGATGCCGGAGTTTTTGATCATACTTTTTTCGTGTTTTTAGGGGTTGCCTGGACCATCAGGAGAAAAGGGAGAAGTTGGAGATGTTGGGCCATTGGTGAGTCTTGGTGGCAATTTTTTAGATGTAGAAAGGTTAACTATTATATATCCAGTTACTGCATAAAATAAGTAAGGAATAATTGACGACGGGCCGTTGAATTATTTGAAAATAATGCACACCCAAGGTGACAATGTGGCACGACACAAATCGGAATGCCTTTACACCACGGATGTGCATTATTTTAATATAATTCAAAGGACCGGAGTCAATGAAAGATATTTGACGGGTTAGGTGTTCGGTTTACAGAAAAATAATCAACACCCATGGAACATTTCTCAGCCAATCAAAATAAAGCATTCAACAGACCTGTGGTATAACATTTTTTTAATCATCTTAAGAGGAATGTGTATAATGTGTCCATGAAGCATGTATATAAAGTATACTTGATAATCTGTGTGTTGTTGATTATGTTTTTCTGTAGGGCCCTCCGGGTCCCCCAGGTCCACGTGGTCCAGCTGGTCCTAATGGAGCTGATGTGAGTAACTTTTACTTAATTTCACATAATTACTACTAACAACTAATTTTAATTAGACAAATATTTAAACGTCCGATTTTCCAGCTTTACCATTACAATATAAGCGTCGTCTTCATTGCTGTTCTCATTTTTTGTCCTTTATGTCATGTGTATTCCAGGGTACTCAAGGTCCTCCAGGAGGTTTGGGTAATCCAGGTCCCATAGGAGAGAAGGCAAGTATAGAAGATGCTTCAAAGATGTCAACTACACGATTGACAAGATATAGTTTTTATTATTGGCTTACCTGACTTTTTTGTAATAACAGGGTGAGCCTGGTGAATCTGGACCACCTGGTGTTGGCGGAGAGCCAGGAAAAGTGGTAATTTGTTTTATGCTGGCATACCATTTTTCTTTTGCCACATGGCTGATATGATATATATTTTATCGGCTAATGTACACTTACTGTATGCATTAAAATATGTTAATATACAAAATTCACTTATCGAATGATAGGGTCCGAGAGGAGAGCGTGGCGAGAAGGGAGAGGCTGGGCAGCCTGGCACAGCTGGTCCTCCTGGTGGAAAGGGACCTACTGGAGATGATGGACCCAAAGGAAATCCTGTATGTATTAAATAAAAAACAGCCTTAAAACAGGAAATATGTCTCTGCACTCTCCAGCATCTTATATTTGTCTCTTTAAGGGTCCTGTTGGTTTCCCCGGTGATCCCGGCCCACCTGGTGAAGTTGGACCACGGGTAAGTAGAGCATCTTTTATTTGGAAACAAGGCATGCTACGAATACAAACGTGTTGACTGAAAGCAAAAAACCTGAACTGGTGAATTATTTCTGAACTTTTGTACAGGGCCAAGATGGAGCAAAGGGAGACCGTGGAGAGAGCGGTGAACAAGGAGAAGCTGTAAGTGAAAGTTTCAAACTGTTCTTTACCAGGTGTTTCTTACAATATATTTTATTCACTATGGTCTTTATGGTATGGATTTAGGGGTCTCCTGGACCAACTGGTGAGAACGGACCACCCGGACCACCAGGAAAGAGAGTAAGATCACCATGACAACAGCCTCCATTAAATGACAGTAGATCTGCTGATATAAATATATGTGAAGTGCAGTTGTATCCGCACTTGATCCGGATCAGTACCGTATAACATTACGTTTAAGTATTTGACCTATGTTGTAAACTGTAAATGGTGTGTATTTTAGGGTCCTCCAGGAACAAGGGGACCAGAGGGCCGAGAGGGAGAAAAGGGAAGCAAGGTAAGACCAACTGAGAATGTAACTGCAACAAATAAACAGTCTCTGTGTCTCTATATAATTTCTCAATTATATATCTTTTTTCATATTTTAATAGGGAGATTCAGGTGCTCTTGGACCTCCAGGAAAGACTGGACCCGTAGGTCCACAGGGTCAGCCAGGAAAACCAGGAACTGATGGTTTAAGAGGATTACCTGGATCAGTGGTAAGATGACCAAACGTGTTTGTTAAAAACAATCATAGCATTTAAGACTTTGTGACTACATACAAACATCAGAATATCTTGCATAATTGTGATTTTTCTTGTTTTCCAGGGTGAACAAGGTTCTCCAGGTCTTGCTGGTCAGAAGGGACCTATTGGACCCATGGTAAGACTGCCTGTTCTTAGATTTATAGTAATAAATTGAGGATTCATGATACAATTTATTGAAATGCATTGAATAAAAATGTGCTATTTTTTCCTCACAGGGTCCTCCAGGTTTACCTGGTCTCCGTGGTGACCCAGGTTCTAAAGGTGAGAAGGGACATCCAGGTATGCTCGGTCTGATTGGGCCTCCAGGTGAACAAGGAGAGAAAGGTGACAGAGGTCTGTCAGGACCCCAGGGATCACATGGCGCCAAGGGTGAAACGGTAAAGTCTGGTTATGAATTTATCAAAATATATCACGTCTTATGTTCACCAGACATCAAAAACCATAAAGGAATGTAAAGTTGTTTTCAGTTCATGATGTGTTTTATGGTATTGTAGGGTATACCTGGTGCAACTGGACCTCTCGGCCCTTCAGGTCCAGCTGGTATGCCTGTGAGTATCATTTCAATGCAGTCTAATTTGTAAAGCTCGTAGACATATGATGCATGAATTGATGATACATGTTGTTGGTTGCTTGGATGAACTGATGTGATGTTTCTCACAGGGTCCAAGGGGTATCAAGGGAGCTAAAGGTGCCTCGGTGAGTAATTCTGAGTAATACTTTTTAATTCAATTATTTTAAAAATAGTTTAACACTAAATGTTTCTCTGTGGTTCAGGGTGGAGCTGGTCCTAAAGGAGAGAAAGGTGTACCAGGACAACCAGGACCACCTGTGAGTATAAACATCTTTAAAATGCAAGATTAGTAACATAACCGTGAAGATGATCTTTAAAAACATGCAATCATTTACAAGATTAAGGAGATCCCAGAGTTCCTGCACTGAATTCTCCTTTATCTTTAGGGACCCCCTGGTGAAGTCATCCAGCCCTTGCCTATTCACATCCCGAAGAGATCCAAGCGCTCCATCGATGCCAGTAAGATGTTTTCTGACACTGAGGCTGCTGACACCGCTGGCACAGAGTTCTTGACGGGTAATGAAGGTATGGAGGAGATCTTTGGTTTGCTCAATTCCCTGCGCCAGGAGATCGAGAGCATGCGATTCCCATTGGGAACGGAGGAAAGCCCGGCACGCACCTGTCAGGACCTCCATCTCAGCCAGCCAGAACTGAAAGATGGTACGATAGTCATGGTTAATGTGTGATTGACATATTCACTGACCAATTGGAAGGCACCAATCGAAAGATTTGATTCTTTTATTCAGGCGAGTATTGGATCGATCCAAACCAGGGCTGCGCACGAGATGCTTTCAAGGTCTTCTGCAACTTCACAGCGGGAGGAGAGACGTGCTTGTATCCAAGCAAATCAGTAGAGAACGTAAGGATATCTGGTCATGTTTGTAGTTTACGTATGAAATCTGGACTATTTTAATTCACTGTATATCCTATCACAGGTAAAAATGGACTCTTGGTCGAAAGAGAAGCCTGGTTCCTGGTACAGTCAGTTTTCTAATGGAAACAAGGTGAGTCAGATCATCCTCTCAAATCTCATATGCAAGTTTTATTACAATAAGAGACAAAGACATAGGTGGAGTTGGGGAGGGGGCAGGGGGGGCACTGCCCCTCCCAGACCAGAGCCAATTATGATAATAGTAGACTAAGTAACTTAAGGCTAAGCTAATTTTACTAATTAATTTAAACCATATGTAAAACCATGAAACTAATCTAAAATATTGCACTACCATTGTTTGCCAATAGGTGCTCACCCAAGCACAAACGCCAAACTTCGCCTTTGGACCAAAAACTCCCAAGTCATTCATATTAAAATGAAAGTTGAGGTCATTTGCGTTGATGTAAGGTCATGTGATCTGACTTATTGTACAGCTGAATACTGAAGTTTATTAGCACATTGACTTGGTTTCAATTTCAATCACTGTAACTCAGTTGGAAGAGCATTGCGCTAGCAGTGCAAAAGGTCATGGATTCGATTCTCAAGGAAAACATGGAGATAAAAATTTATAAATCAAATGCATTATAATCACGTTGGATAAAAGAATCTGACAAATGCATACATGTTAAAAAGATTACAGTATTAAGTTCATGTATTGATTCTTTGTGTTTTAGTTTACATATGTTGACGTGAGTGGAGAACCTGTGGGTGTCGTTCAGGTGGGCTTCTTGCGGTTGCTTAGCGTCCAGGCCCGTCAGAATCTGACCTATCATTGCCATCATTCAGTAGCCTGGTCTGACCAAACCGCTAACAACGGTTACCAGAGGGCGCTTCACTTCCAGGGTGCCAATGATGAGGAGCTGAGCTATGAGAGCAGTCCTTACATCAAAGCCCTCATCGACGGATGCTCTGTAAGTTATCTGTTTAAAGCAACAAATATATGATAAATGAATAAAATAATATGTGACCCTGGACCACAAAACCAGTCATAAGAGTCATTTTATAAAATATAGATCTTTGTTAGGATAGGACAATATTTGGCTGAGATACAACTATTTGAAAATCTGGAATCTGAGGGTGCAAATAAACCCTAAATATTAATGATTAAGACTTTTTAAATAAATATTTATGGTAGGAAATTTACAAAATATCTTCACTGAACATGATCTTTACTGTTAAGTTTAATATTGTTGATGTAAATTTTAATCTATCACTACACGCGGGACGCCTACGATTATTCAGTGTTTTGCATGTGAATTCTTATCCAATCCTGACAACAAAAAAAGCTCTAAGAGTTTGATTTAATTTATGATCAGGATTTTGGAAAATGAATGACATAGTGAGAGCCATTTTCTAAAAAGCCACGGGTATACAGGTGGGCCCATGTTGTTATTATAAATTTGTAACACTAATACCCTATCTAAACCAAAAAAATCTTGACAAACTATATATCATTGGAAAGCTCTGAGAGTGTAGTTTTCATATATTATCATAATTTTGGGGAAATTATGATGTAGTGAGAATCAGTTTCTAAAATGTCACCGGGCCACAGGTGGACCTAATTTGTTTTTACATATGTATAGCACAAATACCCTGTTCTAAACCTAAACAATCTTGACAAACTATATATCTTTGGAAAGCTCTTAGAGTGTAGTTGTCATATATCATCACCATTTTGAGAAAGAAATGACGTAGTGAAAGTCAGTTTCAAAAAGGTCACGGGCCCACATGTAGGCCCAATATGTTTTTACATTTTTCTAACACTAAACCCCTACTCTAAACCCAAAACATCTTGATAAACTATATATCACTGGAAATCTCTCAGAATGCAGTTTTCATATGTCAAGGTCATCTGATGATAGAAATAATGTAGTGACAGTTTTTTTGTTACATGCCCCCGCATAAGAATGCATATTAATTATTATATATTCATAAAATTATATCCTAATATAAATATACAAAACTTTTGACAAACTATGTATCATTGGAAAGCTCCTCGAATGTAGTTTTTATATTAAAATGTTTTAGCAGTAATAATAAAGCAGTCACAGTAATTTATTCATTTGTGACAAGAGTATGCAGCAAACCGTTGACACCTAGTGGCCATTGTTGGTAAAACCACTAAAAGTGTGACACAAACCCCATTTTTTGAGATTTTAACTTGAAATTTGGATCACAACTGCTTGAGACATATGTACAGAGCCCCTAAGGTGACATTGGAGTAAAAAAAATCTAAAGTTTAGTTTCATGTGCTCACGTGAAACTTTCATGTGCTCACGCGACACCTTCATGTGCAGAATTTTTTTTAAAGTTTAGTTTCGCGTGCTCGCGTGAAACTATCGCACGCGCACGTGAAACTTTCGCTTTCACGTGCGCGCGATAAGCACGCGATAGTTTCACGTGCTCGCGCGATAGCTTCAAGTGAGCATGCGAAACTAAACTTTAAAAAAAAAATTCTGCACATAAAGGTTTCGCGTGAGCACATGAAAGTTTTACGTGAGCACATGAAAGTTTCAAGTGAGCACATGAAACTAAACTTTAGATTTTTTTTACTCCAATGTCACCTTAGGGCAGGGCTATTTAAATCTTACCCTGGAGGGCCAGAGCACTGCATAGTTTAGCTCCAACCCTAATCAAACACACCTGAGCAAGCTAATCAAGGTCTTCATGATCACTAGACAATCACAGGTGTTTAAGTTTGATTAGGGTTGGCGCTAAACTATGCAGTGCTCCGGCCCTCCAGGGTAAGATTTAAATAGCCCTGCCTTAGGGGCTCGGTACTTATGGCTTCATGTTTACATTATAACTTTTTTTTTAGATATTTACCTTTTTATTTATTTTTATTTATTGGATTATTTATTAAAATAAATGTAAACTGCTATAACAATTTTTCTATTTTTCACCTCCATACACTTCAGTAAAAATAAAAAATAAAATGTCTTCTTTAAAACAAGACCAAGATTAGGCTTCTAGACCAAATGCCAGAGTTATATTAATTTGAAGATGCACTTCAACTTTGTGACACCTAAGAGGTTTTAATATCTAAATGATTTTTGGCATAAAAAAATCTATAATTTTGACCCATACCGTGTATTGTTGGCTATAGCTACAAATATTCCCGTGCAACTTAAGGTTTTGTGGTCCATGGTCACATATGATAACAAATTTAGCTGTTGGCCATAAGAAAATGTCTCTTGTTCAAGTAGGATTTTTGTTTTAACATATCAAAATGTGTTTTTTGTCTTGTTTTAATTTATAAACATAAATTATAATTATGTTTTGAGGAAAAAACCTCCAGGTTTTAAAAAAAAATTCACAATGTTGTATATTAGTTTCAACCTAAACATTTCTGTAATACTTTAAAATAACGTTGTATTTAACATTAATAATTGCATTAGCTAACATAAACTAAAAATGAACAATACTTCTACAGCATTTATTAATCTTTGATCATGTAATTTTCAGCGTTTACTAATACATTTTTAAAATGAAAAGTTGTAACTGTTAACATTAGTTAATGCATAATAAACTTACATGAACAATTGTATTGTTATTGACAAAAATTAACAAAGATGAAAATTGCTATATTTCTCATTGTTAGTTAATGCATTAACTAATGTTAACAAATACAACATTATTATAAAGTGTTACTCATATTTCCAACTACAATATATTTAGTTTTATGCATATCAATGTGACGTTTTGTCCTTCATCTTCAACATTTGATCCTCTGTCTCCCCCTGCAGTACCGTAAGGGATATGACAGGACAGTACTGGAGGTCAACACCCCTCAAGTGGAACAACTTCCTCTGCTGGACATCAAGATCTCAGACTTTGGGGAGAACAATCAGAAATTTGGTTTTGAAGTAGGACCCGTCTGTTTCCTGGGATAAACACAAACACGCGCTAATGGAAAGAGAATTACAATCACACACACATATAGTGCCAACACTAATAAAGACATTTGAAGTTAGGTTTAAGAAGTCGAAACACAAATTCGTACATACACATGCACACACACACTTTGTGAAACAAAGTTGCACACAACTACATGCCCAGGGAAAAACACTCCCAGCCATGGATGGTCAACAGAGGAGACGAGAGCCACGTCGAAAGGTTCTCACAGATTGGAGAGAAGATATCAATGAACATGGAGGTGTTTTCTGATGCATAACAGATACTGCTGGGATAAACCTGAAGACCCTCCTGTCTCAGCCCCCTCTCACCTTCATCTCCCCTCCTCACTGCTTCTCATTTGAGATTTTATATTCTTTCTACCTCCAAACGTGAGCGTTTTTCTTATATAGTCCTGTGCAAAGCTCCAACCCCTCTTTTACTCGCATACTTCATCATACAAATTAAATTTACCTTCAGGTACAACAAACTGAGGAATTAAAGTTAGGCAAGGTAAGGTTAAATAAACAATTCCTGATTTCATTGATTATTAAAATTGTAAAATTGTATTATTGTACATTTATGATGATGTGAATAAATCTGTTACAACTTGCAATTTGCAGGACAAACATAATGCCAGTGAAGTATTTATAGTGAAAGAAGTTAAGCGGGATCCTTATAGCTATATAAAAATGAGGCTCAAGTAGCTATATATACACCTATATTTTGTCTGACAACCCAGTTTATTGTGAACCCACAGCATTCAGTATTTTAAATCAAACTTTCTAGTTTGACTTTTTTATAAAACAGTGTTCAGGTTGCGCATGATAACCATTTGTACAGAAATCATATATTATTGTATTTATTTTGTGAAACAAACAGGTGCTCAAAACAACCAAAACTTGCAGTATAAAATGATGTGGTATTACATTTGTAATTATGTAGTTTTCTCATCTATTAAATATGTAAATTAAATTCATAAACAGCAATATACATTTGTTTTATTTCAATGCATTTGAGTTTCAAGAGGTTTAGGTTAAGGTGAAATTGGTGCAGGTGGAGACAACAAAGATCAAGATGTGGTGAGCAGTGGCGAAGGGATAGAAAGTGAGAGGGTTGTGAACCTGATGATGGGAAATATTTGTTTGATTTTATGTATATTTTCTGTTTCTTTTTTAAAACACAAAGGGGGATGAAAAGCTATAAAAATTATTTGTGAATTAAAAGTTGTTTGTGTGGTTTTCTCCCAAAGACAATACAGATGGGATTGGTTTGGTCTGTTTGTCTAATATGGTGCTAAAACTTGTTTTATGTAAGTACTTTAAAAATCTGTTTCTGTAATATATATAATCTATTTAAAGAGCTGTGTGACTCCTGTGTTGTCATTTCCACATGACTTTTATGTTAATATTACATCACACATGGTGCTTTTGCTAATCTTTGATCTGCCTCCCTTTTTTTTCATTTTAAAGCAGCAATTAACCAATAACAGCAGGCGTCTCATTAAAACCCATGGGATGTCGTACAGCCACTCTCCCTAAAACCCCTTTACCATTTCTAAACTGACCCATTTCGTTTATTTTGTTTGGGTTTTGAACTGTTTAAACCTTTTTTGACTTTGTTGTTTTGATCCAAATGTTCCCATTAAACCACACATCAACGCATTCCTACCTGTGTCAACTTAATTGTTTCTGCAATGCAGTATAAATAAACATTCACACTTCAATTGTATAAATATATCACTTTTTCATTTGTTACATTTTATACAATATTTGTACAGTAATTAAAATACTCAATTTTACAAAGACAATTATTATACAAGTACAAAGGCACCGTGTGTTTGGAGATTTAAGTGGTGTTTATCAGAAGACAGAGGAGTGTTTTCAGCCAATGAAAAGTCCACCTGCACCAATTCAAGAGGGAAGTTCATGTTAATTTTAGAAATAATACAGGCGAACACAAAATATTAAATGACAGCTTTTTTCAAAAAGTGATCAAATTTCTTACCAGCAACTTCAATGCTGATTCCAGTTATATAGCGACTGTCATCAGAGGCCAGAAATGCACATGCATCAGCTACTTCTGCATGACAACATATTACAATGTCCTAATGTTAACTAGTATAATCCAAAACAATTACCAGAAGACTGTTATGAGATGTACTCACAGCTATAGTAAATATAAATAAAATGTTTTTATATAAAGGAATTATTTACCTGCAGGCTCTCCCATCCTTCCCATTGGAATAATGGATGTAAGCTGGGTAGAAAAAAAATTATGCTTGAGCTATTTAAACTCAAACAGGAAATGCAAATTCCATTAAGGAAGGAAGATGTTTTACAGGAAACCGTTTATAGGAGACTGCACCTCTCAGTTAAACTGAAACCATGAGACTAAAAAATGACATGTTATCATAACATACCTTACTGATGACTTTTTCTGGTACTTTATCTGTCATGGGTGTAGTGATAAACCCTGGTAGGACACAATTGCAGCGAATGCCAAATCTAACAGAATTGAAGAGACAGATTAAATTATAACTTAAAAAGCCAAGTCTTAGAAAATCTACATTGTACATAAATAGTTATATTAAATTTTTTGTATAAACAACTTGGATTTACAAGTCATTGCAATATTAACATCTTGACTACTGATGAGCTTCTGTAACTTAATGGTTAAAAAAGTTGAAAAATATATTAAGCAATTTTAACATTATACAGTAAGTTACAGCAACTCATCACTAGTCAAGAATACATTTTTAATCTTGAAACCCAAGCTAAATGTACAGCAAGCAGGATTTTTTTTACAGTGTATATATTAAAACAGGAAAGCATGATTTGGCCTGGGTGCAAAAAAATTTAACTGGCATCATGTTTACAGATCATAAGATCTTAAAAACAGCAAAACCACACAGACTACAGCAAAACATTTATACAGTCACATAATGTAGGGAAATATCATCGTATTGCTATTGTTTGATATAAAGACAAATGGTTAATAGTAAATATGTTAAAAAGTGAAAATTGGATCTATTACTTAAAACAATTATAAATCATAAAACATAAATTATTTATTTTTACAATGTAACTGGTGTACATCGGCCGATGATGCTTGCTATGCTTCTCAATGATTTACTGTGAAATGCCGCTACATCCAAAAGCCAGAGGGCGCTCTTGTGCAGAAACTCAATATGCGCTGCAGACGAAGAACAATACACACGCAGCTCCAGGAAATGGCTTAAGGATATATTTATATTGCTGTTCTTCAAACCTTTTCAGGTATTTTCATGATAATAAAGAATATGTATAATGATTATGTTTGACGAGTGTTGCTTTTTCAAATGCATGTTATAAATGACTCAAACTAACAGTGATTTCAGATAGGGTTGCCACCCATGTCTGATAAAAAACCTGGACATATCGATGATGACCCGGCCAATTGGTTTGCTCACAAGCCGCCATCCCCCCTCCCAATAGCATAATATTTCTATAGGCCTATGCCATTATTGGCAACACTTTACAATTCTCTTTTTTTTCAATTCTTATTTGTTAACTAACCGTGAGCAGTACATTTGTTACTTTATTTGTTAATCTTTGATAACGTTAGTAAATAAAAATACAGCTGTTCATGGTTTATTCATGTTAGTTCACAGTGCATTAACTAATGTTAACAAGATTTAAATAAATGTATTATTAACATTAACAAAGATAAAAAATTGCTTTATGCTATAAGTGCAGTTTATTATTAGTTCATGTGTTATCTAATGAACCTTATTATAAAGTGTTACCCAATTATTTGTTCATTATGTTAAAATATGTAAATCAAGTTTACAATTTATTAAAGCTGCTTATGCTATTTATGTAAACTGTTTTTATTTATATTCCATTGCAACTCTAAACAGGTCTAAATAGCATCTAGCAAATATGCACATGAAATTAAACTTGTTGAACTAACCTCAACATGTATTTTACAATAATTTAACCCGCCATGGGAAAAGCTGAAGTCACTGTTACAAACTCTACACCATGCAAGATTTTAACTCTTTTAAGACAGGGATACACTTTCGTGTAGTCTAGTGTAAAATGAGTCTTATATTTTCGCTTTTGGGGCACTCTCCCTCTGCCATGGCGCTCCTGTTTCTAGATACACTGATTAGTTTGGTTCGGGAGAAGAGATAAAAGCCCGCCCACACTGACAATTGATTGATTGATGTCCTGAAACAGGCCAATCAGGATGCTCTCTGTCTTACATGCGCTAAATGAGGCAAACACACACACAGACGCAAGGGCTGCGTCCGAAACCGCATACTGTATAGTAGGTACTGAATTAGATGAAGTACCTACTTACTTGGCGTTAAAACAGTAGGTACTCTATAGTATGAATCCGGGTAGTATGAATGAGATTCGGACGTACTACATCCGCCATGTTGCTACATCACGTGACATACGTCGTCATCACGTCATGTCATTTCAGCGCAAAAACCATAGATATGTATATAAAGGCTAGATGGCTCAAGGCGGAGTCAGCTGTGTCGTTACTTGGCGGCCATCTTAGGTCAGTGCTGCCATAGTGCTGCTCCCTGCTGCTGTGGACGGAAGGTGAGTGACATACGCCAACTAAAATGCTCGTAACTTGCTGAATTCTTGACGGATTTACAAACGGTTTGGTTTTTTACAAACGTTATTAACGTGGCTATAATTCTGGATGCTTTAAAATGTTTCATGAATTTTTTATTTATTTTTAGTATACGTATTCAGTGTCATAGGTACATCTTTGACGTTTATAACAAACCAATCCGTTTGAAAATCGGTAAAAAATTAAGCAAGTTATGGTCATTTAAAAGTATCTGCATCATTAAAACTCAATGCTACGAGTGAGCGAGCGCCCTGTCCTAAGATGGCCGCCAAAATGCGGACGTTCCACTCAATTGGCCATCAGCGCGGACGAGCCATCTAGCCTTTATATACATATCTATGGCAAAAACAGCCTCGTGCCTCTTCTTCTTCGTTGGATAACTCCTCGTCCGGGGCATCATGGGATAGTGAAGCGTCCATCGTATGCACACTGCAAAATCTAACTGGAAGTAGTAGGTCATCCGGGTACTTTTCGCATACTGTTTTTCGAATACTATGTATTCGGACATACTACTCGCCTCGCCTACTGCTTTTCGCGTACTAAATAGTATGTAGTAGGCGGTTTCGGACGCAGCAAAGGTCTCCCTCTCTGCCGTGCGCGCGCTAAATTTCATATTCACATAGCTTTTCGATTCGGTGTCCCGGGAGAGTTGATAAATTTCCCGGGACAGGTTATTAAAAAGAAGAACAATCCCGGTAAAACCGGGACAGGTGGCAACCCTAATTTCAGATCGATAAGGACTACTGATCAAAAGCCGTAGTACATGAAATAGCTGTAAAATAATATCGGCTTTGCGATTCAAAGTATTTATAGGTCACTTATTTTTAGTGTATGTCGGCATTTATCGGTGCACCCCTAACTGTAACAATTTAAAAACTTGAGCTTTTTCAATGTCATTTTTCACATAAAGAAATTATTATTTTAATAAAAATAATACACAAAAATTACAGTGTAGTAATGTTGAAATAGTAAATGGTGAAGTACTTGCTCAGCTCTTTGGCTGCTGTCCTCGTGAGACCCTCCACACCTGCTTTAGATGCTGAATAGTTTACCTGTCCAATATTCCCAACCTAAAGCCAATTAAAAAACTACATGTGACAAATATTCAAATATATAAATAATTTTGTGGTGATTTCAGATATACACAAAAATGTAATGGTGACAGAGGCCGATGATGTGCATCGTGAATGTTTGACCTTGCCAACTATACTGCCCACAGTAATGATGGAGCCCTTCTGAGCCCCTGCAGACACCAGAGCTTTAGAGACCGCTTGAGTTACCAGAAAGGTTCCCTGAAAGAGACAAAAATAAAGCAGACATCGACTACATTTGAAAAACATAATTTATATTGCTTCCTATCTCCACTGCATAATGGTAAACTTCTTTTTATGACAAGATTGAGACATAAGTCCATATGCAATTTCACTATCACTATTGCCCATCCTTAGAGTTGTGATTTGACCACGTCTCTAACCCTAAGCATTGAACTTTGGCACATAAACTTAACTTAACTGAACATAACTTCAGGAAGATCAGAAAACATTTTTAACATCTTGGTGATGGGCTCTTTTTAGTTGAGTAAGCAACTACCCAAAACTATGGTGCATCATGGCATTCAATTTTGCACATGCAAGCACCATTGATATTTCCTTCAGAAAAACCCTGATCAGCAGTACCTTCAAGTTAACATCAATGACTCTGTCGAAATCCTGTTCCTCCATCTTGAGAAGAAACTCATCCTGAGTGATACCAGCAGCGTTCACACACACTGAAGGTGGCTGAAAATAACGCATCTGTAAAAAAACAAAAATAAACAGATAAGCAATGTCCCAAAAGATATTTAAAGATTTTATAGTTAATCCTATTTACATTTGTGATCCTATCATGAAATCCAGGCTAAGGTCTTGATGTAATGAGGAGATTAAGAGTTTAACTGTTCATATTTTAACAGAATGTTCTTTACATTATGTAAGATGATTTTTTTATCTACAAAACAGTAAATCACAAAAATATTTAAGCTGAGTTTTCACAGACGGGGTCACAATCTCTCCAGAAATATCAGGCACTCATTAAAACCTGTGTGACAGTCTTGACTGGTCAGAATAGCACAGAAACATGACCGTCATACCTGAATACCTGACACTAAATTCTCCACACTGTCCTTCAATGACACGTCCACCCCTAGAGCCATGTGCTCCTGTCCTTTGTGGTCACGTGACAGGAGTTCCAGGGTCTGATTGGCTGATTCCTCATTGCGGTCAGCCACAACTACAGACGCTCCTTCGGTGGCAAATCTCTGACACACTGCCCTGCCGATGCCACTTCCCCCTCCTGAAACACAGCAGACAGCAGTGATTTGTGTACTAATATGATAATTATTATATTTTACCATGCCCCAAACAATAATTCATATTTCCTTAAGACAAAAATATGTTAAACTATTTTTTTTCTGTTCTAGATGTAAGCAATATATTTAAATCAGTTCCAACAAAACAATATAAATTCTAATGGTTTCCATTACAAATACCCTTATGAAACATCAGCTGTACCATTAAAACCACTACAAAATTCCTTTATGTTGTGTGTTGTATTGGTTCCCATATGTTAGATAACATCTCACCCTCAACACGGTAGACATAGACCATTAGTTTAATTAAAACCAATACAATGTCTCTGATTCTCTGTTTTTGTCAGCAGGACTATGCCTCATATATATATATATATATATATATATATATATATATATATATATATATATATATATATATATATATATATATATATATATATATATATATATATATTATATATAGCTTATTTATATTTCTTGATTGCTAAACAAGTTTTAAAGGATTATATACATATTTCGGATATAAAAAGCAGCAATGTATATTCAATACATACATTAACATTAAATTCAATACATACATTTTAAGTGAATTAACCAAAGTCATTGTGCATAAACAAAAAAATAAGTAGGCTACATCTAGAAATAAAACTAAAAAGTTGGGACTGGTTTGTAATGTTGCATTTACTTTATGTTTTCAGTTATAATCGCTGACTTATGTGTACACTTTAAAAGTGTTAGTATGTTGGCTGACAAGTTCTAACAACATAATCGTGATGTCCCTTAAAAGGACTAGAAATCTCACCGGTCACTAATGTCAACCTCGATATGAGACGAATGGGCGCCGCCATGACAGTGCAGTGCAGGGAAGTGTAGTACCGCGAGTGTCCACTAGAGGGAACCAAAAGACCAATAATCATTTTATACATGCCAAAGAAAAAAATTATGGCAAAGAGTGAGGGGAATGCTAAACAGTTTTATTTGAATATTATAGATTTCTTATGTGAAGTAGAACATTTATTTAAATCACTAAGAGTAATTAATAACAAGTTTTTTAAGAGATATGATGAGATTACTACTTGTTTTTAAGTGTTTTTCTGTTCTTGTTTTTTTCAATCTCTCTCTTCTTTTTCATTTGTTCAGATGACTTTGAATGTGAATATATTTGATCGATAGGGGGCAGTATAAAGCAGTTCAAGTTGGCCTTAAAAGCAGTAGTTCGCAAATTATCACGTTATAAATGCACCTGTTTGTCATGTAAATAGGAGTTTTCTTGAAGTACTTATGTCGTCATAAGATCCGCCCGTATTGGCAACAGCAGACGGTTAATTAGCATACAGAAAATAACATACATATTTTCTCAATGACACTAACATTGTTAGAATACTCCACATTTGATAACCTATGAGCAAAGGTGTACATGTCCATAAAGCACAAAAAACGAGAAGGTAAGTTGTAATAATCATTTTTAATTACTAAATGCAGTGTGTTTAAGTATTGATTCAGGCAGTAATTTTTTGTAAGTCTCATTTGGCTTTTGTAGTGGTTATGCTACTTGCTTATTAGGCTAGAAATATTCAGTGATCATTTAAAGCACGCTGTTGTATTGTAATTCAGTAATGGCAGTACTGTAATTGACCACAAGAGGGAAGAAGTGAGATACATAATAAAAACCACCTGCAACATTCAAAATACCATCTGCTCTCGCTCTCTCGCTCGCTCGCTCTCTCTCTCTCTCTCTCTCTCTCTCTCTCTCTCTCTCTCTCTCTCTCTCTCTCTCTCTCTCTCTCTCTCTCTCTCTCTCTCTCTCTCTCTCTCTCTCTCTCTCTCTCTCTCTCTCTCTCTCTCTCTCTCTCTCTCTCTCTCTCTCTCTCTCTCTCTCTCTCTCTCTCTCTCTCTCTCTCTCTCTCTCTCTCTCTCTCTCTCTCTCTCTCTCTCTCTCAAAAAGTGCAAAAAACACTTTATTTAGCAAATGTACCATTATCACGTTTACGAAACCTAAGAGTAAAGTGTAATTGTAGGGCTATATTTAACTGCCATGTATTTTAAAAATCACTAAAAAAACACTAAAAATCAAGTATTTAATATCTTTTTCAAGTGCACTGAAGTACGATATAAGTAGAAATACATATTTTTATTATTTATTATTATATTTAATGTGTTAAACTTTTAAGTGTTTACACTTTATTTACACAGAAATAACAATATATCACAAATGTGGGCTACTTGCTGGAATTAAAGTATTTTTAGTACATTCAAGTTTAATTACTTGGGTTCATATAAAATGATGTTATGTTCATATAAAAAATTATCTAAAATTGTCTTTACAGTTGGATGTTCTGAGTAGAGATCAGTTCTTAGGAAACATAAAGTGCTCTTTTGTGTTGATGCTGTTTAGGTCAGGGGTTTGTATACTTTCTCTTATCACTATCATTGAGTAAATAAGCTCTGCATTGCACCTGTGCTCTGAAACTCAAACCCTTCACTGTGTGTCTGGAGAAATGAGAGCACTTTACACTTCTGTGGCTTTTGGTAAATGCAGGTGAGTGTTCTCTTTTCTGCCTACAGCTTTTTTACCCCACTTGCTATCATATAACACCATTAACTTAAAACCTGAATATAAATTAGTTATTTAAGAAATAGTTATACATTTAACAAATCTAACAATATTTTGTATAGGTAATTTTATCTCTGTTTTCTTTGTGAAGGTCTGGACTTCTACCTTGTCATATATATATTTCCTTTTCTTTTTTTCGCTTAAAATTGCAACTTTGTTAGATAATATATTACACCACAGTTAAAGGTAATCATCGACAGCAAACCTATGATTTTAAAACTTTTATTAACTTTTAATTTTAAAAGCTGGCTTAATCCTTAAAGATTATAAAAAATATATATAAAAATAATAATTTAGATATAAAGCTGCTCTTATTGGAGAGGAAGAGATGTAAAACCTGGGGGGAGAAAGAAAGCAAAATAACAATTATTAAGTTTATCACAATTTTCGCATTACTTCAGGATCAGTATTGGCAGATGTGTACCTCTGTGTTTTCTTTTGTAGTAGTAATATACAGAAGAAAAAGTCACAATAAGACCAACGATGAACAAAGTGCAGCCCACAGTTAACTTTATGATTCTGCTGTCTAGAGATGTGGAGTCTGAGAATGGGAAAATAATTTGGTTTGTGTCATGGTCATTATGGTCCCATAGATCAGATGATTGTAACAATGTTCACATCGTCATTTCCAGGAATCATTAGATGGCAATGCTCATAACATCAAAATGAATCCATGAATGGCTTCACATCTATGTGGCAGTTTCCCGGACAGGGTTTAGAATAATCCAGGCCTTATTTATATAAGGACATTTAAATAGTTTATACAAACATACCTTCAAAAAAACAATACTGGTGTGCATCTTGTGATAAAACAATGACACTGATTTCTGTTAATGGGGACATTTCAATTCACAAAACTTTTTAAGATGTAAAATAATTCTTTGGTGTCCCCAGAGTGTATATGTGTGAAGTTCTAGCTCAAAATATCATCTAGATAATTTATTATGACATGTTAAATTGCCTCTTTATAGGTGTAAGCAGTGCTGTGGTTGGATAGCGCAGATTAAGGGGCGGTATAATCCCCTTCTGACATCACAAGGGGAGCCAAATTTTAATGACCTATTTTCACATGTTAAAATAAGGAGTAGAATGTGTGCACATCCAAAAATATTTTGAGACAGGTGCTCGCTCACAAAAACACTAAATCACGAAAAAACAAAGAACGGCACACTGCTACTATGGCTCTCAATATTTATTATTTAAAAGACAACGTTTCGACCAAAAAGGTCTTTGTCAAGTCAAAAACCTATTGTCAAGTCAAAAACTATTTTCACATGTTTGCAGAGAATGGTTTAAACTAAAACTAAGTTACTGGGTTGTTATTTTTCACATCTTCTAGGTTAATAAAAGCACAATGGACCCAATAATAGCACTTAAACATGAAAAATTCAGATTTTCATGAGATGTCACTGTGAGATGTTTTTAAATGAACGCAACTCAAACATGCATTTTAGTCTGGGATTAGCCATGTCCAGGAAACCACCCCTATATGTTCTTTCAAAATGAGGCACGCTTGTGAAAACCAAACTAAAGTAATTTTATTATAATTTTCTGTTTTCTACATAAAATCATCCTACACACATGTAAAGAACATTCTGTGAAAATATAACCTTTATAAAATAATATCTTTAATATTAACTGCGTAAGGTCATTGAAAACAATGTAAAATCAATGATTAATATCTCACTTTGCCCCTAAACTTACCCCAGTTCACAACGAGAGGTTCCTTTAGACTGCTGTGTTGCACCTGACAGCTCACTCTTACCCCTCTTTGAAGCACCAACTCCAGGTATGAATGGATTTGGTAACTCCAGTCCCCATTATCCATGAACTCTGTAGAGGTCACATCTTCATTGACCTTTGATCCGTCTATT
Source organism: Paramisgurnus dabryanus (assembly GCF_030506205.2). Lineage (NCBI taxonomy): Eukaryota > Metazoa > Chordata > Actinopteri > Cypriniformes > Cobitidae > Paramisgurnus > Paramisgurnus dabryanus. The sequence goes on along the minus strand of NC_133355.1, from coordinate 7,059,542 downwards.
AGCCATGTGACATTAATGGACCTGGGATAGAAATTGTACACATGGCATTCCAGTGTGGTCAGCTGACCATAGCGAGCCTTCTCATTGGACCGTACGGTAACATCAGGTGGCACTGTTACAAAAACAATTACTTGAATACTACATTTATGCTATTTTGTATTAATTATACCCACGAATTACAACCAATGGCCATGTTACATGTATATGCTCAGAATAAGGCTTATATTTACACCTTTAAGCATTTAACTGATTTAATAGACAATTTAAGCTGAATGTATTCCTGCTTTCATTTTAGTTCCTCTTTAATAAAAGAAGTGTATACTATATATATGACCCAGTCTGTGAAAACCCAGCTTAAGTATTTTTTTGTGATTTACTGTTTTCTACATAAAATCATCCTATAAAGAGCATGCTGGGAAAATATAACCTTAATATATTGACTGAGTTAGATTGAAATCAATGACTAAAATTAAACTTTGATACTCCTAATCTCAGCATTAGATTCTGAGACTTTAACCTGAATTTCACAGATCGGATCACAAATGTTCTTAAAGATCCTATCTTACTTGATAAAGAGAAATTTGAAAACAAAATTCCCGACCCTTTCTTCTTGTGCTGTTGATGTAATATCTGGCATGAGCTCTGCACAGTGAATCCAGTTCGGCTTTCCGCTCTGTCATCTTCCAGCTCTGATTGTTGAAATGCTCAGCATTTATGATCCCATACTCATCGTAACCAACATACTTCCCCAGTCTTGAGTCATAAGTGCATAAAAGCCTCTGATTGAAGACCAGCTTCACTCTGTAGATCATGTCAGACAAATCTTCTGAGCCATACTCACATTCATCAATGTCCTGGAATACATAAAGCTCTGGAGGAAACAAACATCACTTAAGAGTATTTACCGTATGCATGTATATGATTGACTTTACTTTGGTTTAACTTAAAAAAGAAAATTACCTGGTTGACTTAAAATCTTGAGTTGATTTGATATAAAAATATAAGTTTATTACATTATCTATTAGTGTAACTTTAAGAAAGATCTCTGGACAGAATTTTTATATTATATATAATAACAGTAGTGTATCAAGACCTTGCATAATAAACTGTATTGTTTTTACTGTAAAAAAAAATGCAGCCAGCATGAAATTAAAACAACTTGGTTTTGCAAGTCAATTTAACCTACTATTTTAAGTTTTGGCTTAAAAACTTGACATAACTTATGAATTCAAGTTGAAATTGTTTAACAATTTTTTAAAAGTTATTTACAAAAATTTGACAAAAATTCTGTGTATTTTTTACAGTGTACCTTCAAGTTCAAAAAATTTAAATGGGGGCCAAGGAAGTGGCTGGAGCACAAATTTAGTTTAAATAAAGTTATATTTTAACTTTTTACACCTTTTAATTGCATTTCTAGCGAAAAAGTTGTATTCAAGTTTTCAAATATGCACTGTAAAACATTTTGTTGCCTTAAATTTTTTTGTTGAATCAACTCAGATTTACAAGTCATTTCAACTTTCTATTATTTATCTTGACTAGAGATGAGATGTTATAACTACAGATGAGTTGTTATAACTTAAAAAAGTCATTTTTGGAGTTTAAGTTGTAGCAACTTATCTCTTGTCAAGATAAATAATAGTAAGTTAACATTGTAAATCTGAGTTGATTCAACAAAAAAATTAAGGCAGCAAAGATTTTTTTTATAGTGTGGGTCCAGAACAAAGCATTCACATATCTCATCTGGGTAATATACTTATGCCGCAATAGTTAGCCTGTCTGGAACCGAGCTGATTTTAAACCACAATACTGTATGACACTTGCATTACATGTGAACGGCCCCTACGGTAATAGGATTCTGTTTCTCTCTCCCTGTCTCGTCTTCGACCCCGAGGACATTGAGACAAACAGACCCAGTTCCTGCTGCCTTGAAGATCATCACACCACTGATCTACTGGCTGTCCTTCAACGTGATGCCCAGCCGATGCCTGACAAACCACCACCGGCGGAACCAGTTTAATCCGCTTACCTGTTTCCTATCCCTATTGTGTTTATATATATAAATATATATTTATCTCTCTCAAGGGTTTTTCTCCTCCTAGGGGGTTTTTTCATCCCCGGGAGAGTCAGCCAACACTGGCATAACTTAGCACTTTACTGTATACGTTACATTATTACTACACTCGCTTGTACTGTTTATTCTTAGCCGCTGTATTCTCCTTCTTATATTATCTATCGATTATTCTTGTTTTCCCCTACATCTATTCATGTAAAGCTGCTTTGAAACAATTAACAAATGTGAAAAGCGCTATATAAATAAAATTGAATTGAATTAAATTAGTTATCACAAAGGCGTTCTCTGTTTATATTTTTAAACAGAATTTCATTACGCTGCCTTTGAAGTCTGTCCGAATGTGTTTCTCTGAGCTGCCTTTATGCCTCCAAAGTCATTGCCTCATGTGGCAGCGAGGCAACAAGTCAGCTGCCTAAGTTTTCGGACGCAGCTTAAGACGACTTCAGGTTTGTTCTGTGCGGGTTATTATATGCGTTTTGAAATAAAAGGGTAAGCTGTTGGTTACAACTCGCAATCTCACCACTAGATGTCGCTGAAATTTACAAACACCACCTTTAAGGCAACCAGGTAACTCACTTAACTTGAACCAACTATTTTTGTTACAAGAATAGATACAACCTTATATACAGATATAACCAGACATACACCTTAAAGGGATAGTTCACCCAAAAATGAAAATTTTGTCATGTTGCTAAAACGTGTATAAATGGCTTTGTTCTGATGAACACAAAGGAAGATATTTTGAAAAATGTTTGTAACCAAACCATTTGTGGACCCCATTCACTTCCATAGGAAAAAAAGAATACTATGGGAGTAAATGGGGTCCACGAACGGTTTGGTTGCAAACATTTCTCCAAATATTTTCCTTTGTGTTCATCAGAACAATGAAATGTATACAGGTTTGTAACAACATGAGAGATAATGTAATTGATAACAGAATTTTCAAAATATCCCTTTAACATTTATTAATATACACTGAAAAAAATGAATCATTTGAATTTAATAAAAAAATTTAAGGTAAGTGGTTGCAATCAATTTATTTAAGCTACATTTAAACAAAAAAGATTAGTAAAGTAAAATAAAATATAAAACTTTTGTTTAAATGTAGCTTAAATAAATTGATTGCAACCAAAAAATTATTAAATTCAATGAATCATTTTTTTTCAGTGTATATTGCCATGTAGTAACTTTGATGTATAGAATAAGTGTGTGTGGATATTTCACACACTTATTTAAGTATTTATTTACTTTTTCCTACATATACTAAGTCTGGTCCCTTAGTGCATCATACTTTTGTTGTATGTTGGTAAAATGACAATAAAGAAATCAAATGTAATATAAATCATCATATATTAGCCTATTCAGCAATGCCACAAAACTGAATGTCAAAATCAGAATAGTGAAAAAGCTAAAACTAAAGAGTAAGATATCAATTCACAAAGAAGAGATTTAAACGGTTGATTTTATTTTTAAACTTTTTGTTCCTGTTTAATAATCTGTGTCATACTGGCCGTTCAAGTCAATCCTGTCTTTCTTTATCAGTTACTTCTGAGAATTAAACGTACCTTCAGATAGGATAGACGAAAAAGCAAAGACCACCAGGACGAGTCTATGTGCAGGTCTGAGACTCACTGATGTCCACATCTGATGTCTCATGTGTAGTCCAAGCAGTGCAGTTTGAAAACACTGTATGTGAATAATGAAAGACAAAAACATTCCTGCCTTTTGTTTGCAAGCTCACTTCCTCATAATTTGGCAACGTACACCAAAACCACACACAGGACGAGGAACAACAGAAACAAATCCCATGAGACACCAAACCCTCCTTTGTCTGGTTAAAAAATTGTTAGGAAGTTAAATAGGAAAGGTCATGTTTCTGCATTTATCATACAACAATTTATTACATTTCAAGGTAAACAGTATTTATACTAAATATTTACTCAGTATATTCAGATTGTTTATGTTAGATCAACAGTCAAACTGATTTTTATTGCATGTGGCAACATGATTCTTAAAATCAGCTAATGATAATCTTAATAGGACGACTATTTCAGTGCTAACCGGGGTTTGTGGTTAATTTTGTGACTGCCACCTACTCATGTAGCGAAAAAAGCATCCTGAGCTGTTAAAGACATTGCACAAAACAGTAATGTTTAAATGTACACTATTTGTACTGTAGATGCTTTATAGGTGCAAACAAGCTTTACATTTTAATATGTGTATCCTGGGATTACAGTGTACTAGATAACCTAAAAATAGGTATTCAGGACTTAATTTAATTTGAAAAAAAATCACCACAGGCTTTTTTATTTCATATTAAACCAATATAATATTAAAAACCACAGTGCAGTTCCCCTTGTGTATCAGAGTAAAACTGGTCCTCCCGGCTAAGTCTGGTCTCTCACAAAAAGTTTTCTTCATGATTAAAGTTTTGTTTCCTTGCTGCTGTCGCTCTATTGCAGGGTTTATCAACTGCCGGCCTGTGGGCCAAATGCGGCTCTCCAATCATCTTTATTTGGCCCGCTAGTCATCTTTGTCTGATTTAAAATCAACGTGGTTATTTTAAAGCTGCAAATGACGGCCAATTAACAGGAAGGAGAGTAGCGAATGGGCTGTGTGGGGTGCCAAATCTGTGTGGGTGCATCATTTTCGGATCCAATTTGAGCTTTGGATGCAAAAATATATAAAAACTTGTGCGACCGCATGCCGACCGGAAGTTATGTATTTCAGTGTGTTCCAATCAAAACACCTCTATGCAAGGTGAAAATTATTAATCCTATTTTTGTTTAACTTTATCAGTAACGTTTGAATCCTTTAAAACGCTGGAATGAGCTTCTCTCCAGTGTTGACACGGATTTATGATTAAACTTAATTTGCATTACGACTGCCACTAGGGGGCAAACTCCAACAGTCGTGTCCGAAAGTCGCGTGCAATGGAAGGACGGTTTAGCAGATATATCTTTAAATTATTAAAAAAGAAAATATGAAATGCAATTTTAGTCATTAGGAGAAGACTGACGATATCTTGTGAATTTTTGAAATGTAACTATTTATGAGTTAAACAGTTATGCATAGTTATTTCATTACACTTGCACTTTTTTGTGCAATGTTCATAGTTTAACTATTAACATGTGACTCTTGCAATTTTAAACTGCAATTGTTTTAAAATATTAAAACAGAAAATACGAGTTTTCAGTAATTAAAAGGGGAAATACTGCATATAAGATTTGTGCATCTTTTTGGATGTATGTTTTTTAATATATGACCTATAACAAAAAGAACATTATATAGTTATAACATTTATATTAATAATAATAATACGAATAGGTAAAAGTAAAAGATATATAAAAGGTAAAAATAGGGGTAAAAGTTTGGCCTGCATCATACTTACATTTTTTTTTAAATCAGGCCCTCAAAGAAGAGTAGTTGAAGACCCCTACACTATTGACTTGCTTACTGGTAAACTGCTGACATTAGCTTAGCTTAGGGTTTTGTACATTATGTTAAGATTGTGCTGCAAGATGTCACGATTTCAATTTTTAGGTGTGGTGCACTTAATAATGTCGATATAATTTCTCTGTGCTTTATACTGTACACTGCTGTTCATGGTTTTGTTGCAAATTCCCTATGTAATGACTCCTGCTCTTATATATTTTTTTCTTTTTAAGGCCATTTCCATGTAGTTAAAAAGGCAAGTTTAAAGGGATGGTTCACCCAAAAATGAAAATGCTGTCATCATTTTCTCACTCTCATGTCATTAAAAACCTGTATAAATTTCTTTGTTCTGATAAATACAAAGGAAAATATTTTGAGGGATGATTTTAACCACACCATTCATGAACCCCATTCACTTCCATAGTATTCTTTATCCTAATATAGAAGTGAATGGGGCTCATGATCGGTTATTTACAAAAATTCCTCAAAATATATTCCTTAGTTTTCATCAGAACAAAGAAATGTCAGGTTGTAACAACATAATTTCTTCTGTGGGTTAACTATCCCTTTAATACGATGCCTGTTTTTTTTATATTATTTGACTATATTTCTGACAGTCAAAAGGTACACTCTAAAATTCTGCAGGGTTATTTTTAACCCAATGTTGGGTAAATATTGGACCGAACACATGTTAGTTTATAAATAAATGTATTCTGGGTTGTTAACTTAACCATGAATTGAAACAACCCAGTATAGGTTTACTTAACCCAAAATGTGTTTGGTCCAATATTAAAATATTACATTCTTTTGGATTAAAAATAAATAATCCATCAGAATTTAGAGTTTATATACCATTTTATTACATTTTTAAGTATTTATTAGTAAAGAATTGCAATAGTGACACATACTCCATTTTATATATTAAATAATTTTCCTGTGTTTTCTTCTTTTATATAAAGCTTATTTGAAACAATGCAACATAGTGCTTTCTTACAATATAAATAATTTTGAATTTTTAAATATTTAAAATAAAAAAACTATATACAAGACCTAAAAAAGAGACAGCAAGTCACAAGAGTTTAAGAACATCTCACCCTCTTTATTAATGTGAAATCTTTCAGATGAGAATTATGGTCACATGATGCATCTGTTGAAATGATGCTTTTAGTTTGAGGTTTCTTTCTGTTTGTATGTTTGCTATTGTATTTGTGAAAAACAAAATAATTAGTGGTGTAAACATCCAGCCACAACACTAATAAGCAGAATTAAAACGGAAATAAAGAGAAAAGAAAATGGGTCAATAACAGATACAAGACTGTGAAACTGTTACATATGTACAAATTTTTCAGGAAAAATAAAAATTTCAAGTCTTTTGTTGCGTAACAGTTTGTCTTATGATACTGAAATTAGATTTTCTTTTTAAACCTGGATGTACTGAATTTGAGAGTTGTTTTGCAAACCCCCCAAAACTGTGCGTTAATTCTGTGGTCAAATAATAAGCACACAAACAAAAACAACCAGACAAACTCAAAAACCAAGATTTACAAAATATCTCAATTCATATTAACTCTTATTTGCGCAGCGCTGTACCTCTGATAGTGCATCTCGTTCTCTAATAATCTCTTGACTGAAACCACGCAATAAATGTAAAAATAAATTATATGTCCAGAGACACAGACGCACAGCAAAGTTTTAAGAGTGATTCTGTAATTTTTTTGTATGAGAGACCATGGGGCTCCTAACTGGAATAAAGCAGGCTGGATGGAGAAGAAGTGATAAGATTCAAGTTTTAAGACGCCACTAAAGCCGACATTGCCATTCAAACAGAGATGGCTGACATTATTCCCTATTCTCCTGACTACTGTGTGATGACATTTGAATAGGTGGAGCTCTGTTTTTACTAACGCTTAGACGGTTCATTCAAATGCACAACCAAGCTTCAAAACATCCATGTATGCGCAAACGTGTAAACAGCACACATTACACATACATACATTACTCGCTCATGCAAACAAAAGTGACAGCGGTTTCTCCTCCAAGCCTTTTGTTTTCTTTAGGACAACTAATAGGTCGAACGAAAAAGAGGGAGAGAAAAATTCACGAAAAGCAACAAACTTTGTTTTTTTCCCTACCAGGGAATTCTTTAAAATTCTTCTTTATAAAAGAAAAAATAGATATTTATATCTATGTACATGTATATACACAATGTAAAGAAGGATGGACTAACGGAAACAAGTCCCAAATCAGACAACGAAGCCCTGGGCTGCTTTTCCATCAGTTTATGTCTCTCTGTCCAAAAGTTCCCAGAATTCTTTGCATTCACCCTCACACTGCTTTAATGCGATAAATGCCATTTTCTTCTCTCCGGTTCATACACCTAGTTACTGATCTGGGATGGAGTGCATTTTGAAAAGCGTTTTATTCGCTCAGTCTGAATCCGAGTCACTGGTGTCAGAAGATGAGGAAGATGATGATGAGGAAGAGGAGTCTGAACTTGAACTGCTGGCGCTGAGGCGAGAAGCCATAGCGTTAGGGTCCACCGCAGTAGGTTTCTCCACTAAGAAAAGAGAAAAGAAAGGGATGTTAATTCATTTTGCCTTGATCAAATCAATTTTTGGAACTCGTCTGTGAATATATCAGGCCCTACCTTTGGTTTTTTGTGGTTTCTTATTGCAGTTGAGCTGGCCACTGACATCCTGCAGTCTTCGCTCCAACTCCATCTTCTTCTCCAACGCCAGCTCTTCACGGGATTTACCTGGAGTGCCTTTGCTTGCCACTGGAAAGCATAAGACAAATATTTTTATTATAGAGAGATCACGACCAATTAAAAGCATTCAGTAGATTTGTACATCCCATACATAAGGTCATTCTGCTATTTTAACTTGATTTGCTGCTATTATCAAGCACATGGCACCAGTTATGTACCTGTGGTTTAAAAATAAACCAAGGATTCATTAGCCAGAATTCAAACATGTTTATGCAAACTATCATTAAATTTCACCAGGAGAGTAAAAAAGACCCCATATTGGTTATAAACGAATATCCTTCATTTCCAAGCTACAGCCCTCAAACAAACCATGCTTGCCCTCTTTACAAACAATATAGGTTTAAAGGTTAAACAATCAAATGGTGTCACATGGGGTGTGACTTTAGCTGATGTCAACATTTAAGCAAAGAATGAAAGAACAGCATTGTGTTCAAAAGAAGAGCAAAGGTTAAATGACGGTTCACCGGTGTTTAATAAGACTTCTTTAATTTTAGGTTGACATTAGCTGCAAACTTAATATTTCCAACTGGTCAGACAATAAATATAAAAAAGTGTTTTTACCAGATGGTTTTCGTGGTTTCTTTCGTAAACACATCATGACGTATTGCTCCAGCTCGCGCAGGGTGGACGGTTTGAGCGTCTCAAAGTCAATCTCAATCTCCTCCGGGTTGGTGTCGCGCAGCGAGGGCTCTCGCGATTGGATGATGTGAACCACGCGGCCAAGTTTCTCACCCGGCAGCTTATTGATGTCCAAGCTGAGTTGTCGTTTCTCGTCGTAGCTCATAGGACTGGTCTCCTCCTCTTCCTCAGAATCGTAGTGGGGAGTAAGACCACCTATGATTGGGGCGGTAAAGGTGGCGGCTTGCGATTTCTTTGAGGATCTGGAGGAAATGCGAGTAGACAAATCAGTTATAGATATAAAAGCACACTGAAAATGTGACATGTGTCCTGTATCGGTTTCTTACTTGCTCTTCTTATTGGAGCTCTTCTTGCCCTGAGTGGATGACGCCGATTTGCTATTGCTCTTGCTCTTTGGTGTCTTTGAGAGCTTTGGTGTTTTTGCCGGCCGGATGATGGCGTCATCATCTATCATATTCCTTCCTCGCTTATGTTTCTCCGGCTTCTTCTTTTTCTTCTTGTCTTTCTTTTCTTTCTTCTTCTTGGGTTTGATGATAGGGGTGGAAGACAGCGCGGCAAGCTGCTCGTGTACCGCCTTGAGCTGCGGACAAATGAGTTTATGAGTTTTCAAATCCACGGCTAGCACAGCTTGGCTACTATCTGTGAGCTAAAGTGCTGGTTCGATGTCTACCTGCGTACACACCTGTTCCTGTAGCTGGGCCAGGCGATGCGCTCTCTCCTCCTCACTGTCAGAGCTCGGGCTGCTCTCGCTCTCACTCTCGCTGCTAATGTCGCTCTCAGATGATGATGAGGAAGAAGAGGAGGAAGAGGAGGAGTGACCGCCCCCCATAGATGCAGGAGGGAGGGGCACAAGGGGCTCATCTGGCATCTTGGCGAAGCTAAACTCAAAGACATCCTGAAACAGAAATGGAATTATTTATAAAAAGACAGATTAAATTTATAAACACATCAAGAACAAGAAACTAATACAAAAAAAGTGTTTATAGATTACATTGCATGCAGTGCACTCTCAAAACAATCCTTATATAGTAGTTTACACTGCATAACAAATCACTACTTGGCTAAATATAACAGATGTGTTTTAGTTTGGTTCTTTTGTAACGCACCATTTACATTGCAAGCAGCTAATGAATCCCAGATGATTTCAAACATCTGATACTTTTCACTTTCATTCTAAGGCTTCTTCTTTAATGTCAGGTGATGTTTTTCACAAGCAGAAGTGAAAGCACACATCTGTGGATCAGCTTATAACTCTATCATGAGAACTGGATGTGCATAATTGTGATTGGTTACCATGCTAAACCCCTGCAACGGTTTAAACTTAACACAACTGCACTTGTAAATGTAATTTGATCAACACTTTTCACGATTACTTCATTGCATTAATCTACTAATAAGCCCTAATGTACATATCGAAATATACGCGTCCTAAAATTAGAGCCGACTGTCGTCATAAAGATGATCGCTATCATCGATGTCTGACTATATAGTATATTCTCATCGACACAACCCAAAATGAAATGCATCTTGTCTGCGCACCTGTAATCTCCTTGCCATGGCCACCACATCATGGTCTGGGGGGTTGTACTTGTAACAGTTTGAGAACATAAGCCTGATGTCAGCGGCGAACTGTAGCGCATCCCTGTACTCGCGATGATCCATTTTCCTCTGTAGACAGACAGAGACATTTGATTAGGTCCAGCTAGCATGCACAAAGTCAATGGTCTATTGTTAGAGAGACCAAGAGTCTTTGACACACACCTTTATTGTGCTCAGATCCATGGGATACTTGATAATATCATGATAGTCGTGAAGTCCCAGCGAAGATGCGTCCACCGGCTTGTAGAAGGGCCAGGCGTAGCCTGCGTGCTTCTTTGATAGCAAGTCTTTGAGAATCCCACTGCAGTATCGCAGCTGCTGACTCAGTTTCCCACGCCGCACCGGTTGGTGTTGATGCTGGGAGTCTGGCAGGTCTTTCCGTGGAGGTTTGATGGGCCTGCCGCTGACTCCTCTTCGCGCTGGAACACCGTCTCCAATCAAACCTACATTATGGCCCATTCCCAGGGTCAGGCTCTGTTTGGGGTCCACCCCCAGAGCGGAGATGGTAAGCGGGGAGTCACCTCCACCCATGCCTAGATTCATACCACCCACGCCCATGGTGAAAGGCATGCCTGTGGTGGTGGGAGTGGTGGTGTCTGCTTTGCGTTTAACACCCTTTTTCTAGTGATAGAAAAGTAGAGAGTGTGTTAAATTACAAAGCGTTAAACTAAATCTGAAATGATTAACTTTATTTTTTTTTACCTTAGCAGTTGGCTGAGTAGGGGGGAGTCCCATCAACCCCGGGGTGTTGTGTGTACTGGGAGGCAAAGTCTTTGTTAGAAGTGTCTGTGGTGGTGTGGAGAAGACCGAGTCTGGGGTGTCTGGAGTTGGTGGGGAGTAAGTTGACTGGGACACGGATGATATAGCGGGAACCTGATGAGCTGTTGTGAATCCACCCAAGACTAAACGCAAGAAAAAAACTTTGCATAAATATTTGAAGCAGATAAAAAAAATTATTCTCCGTGTATTCTGCTTGCTTATGCCATTCTTACCAGATTTGCGACCTTTTGGAGGCTTCCCTGGTTTGCCTTTGGGAGCAGGTGGGAGAATCTCTTCCTCCTCTTGGGGCATCTGTGCCACCTTCTGCAGAAAAACCTTCTCCAGAGACTGAGCCATCAGGACAATGTCATCAGTTGGCTATGAGAGGACAAGCAAACAATTGACACTTTGACCTCATGGTACAATATGGATGGTGTGCCCATTTAATAAATTAAAAATCTCCAAAAAGTTTATTTCAAGTACTATGCTGGAACGAATAAACAAGACCAACCTTGTTGTAGATGTAGCAGTTGGTGAACATGGTGTTGAAATCCTGTAAGCACTCACTGGCACCGCAGTAATAATTGTTCTCCAGTCTCCTCTTGATGGTGCCCATGTCCATGGGCTGCTTAATGATGTTATAGTAATCCTGAGTGACATAAAACAGTTCAGGATTGTTGGTATTACACATTGTGGCATGTCGCTAGGCATGGGCCGATTACCGGTTTCAAGGTATACCGAGGTTTAAAACAGTCAAGGTTTCAAAACCACTAAAATGTTCTGTGATACCGTCCCCAAGGTATGAGCTGTGTTTATACAAAATTCATTAAATCATGAAGTCATGTGATTGATTTGATGTTTACATTTAATATATATTACGAAAATATTATATATGTTTTGAAAGCATATTATAATTTAAAGGCTTTATTGTACCCGGCATTTGAAAATAACACAATTTAGTGTTACAATGGTAATACCGCAACACCGTGAAACCGTGGTATTTTTGCTAAAGGTTATCATACCGCCAGAATCTTATACCGGCCCATGCCTACATGTCGCATTTCTAACGGTTTAAAACTAAAGCATGCAACTTTCAAGGTCTGTTTGTTTTAAAATATGAAAACTCACTGGTAGGTTAAGTTTATGAGCATCTACTGGCTCATGGAAAGGCCATGCGAAGTGATGCCTCCACAGTGTCTTAACTAAAACCTTCTGAAGGAATTGCAGCTGGTTAGTCATGCGGCCCTGTCGAACGGGGTCCCGCACGGGGGGTTGAGGGGGTCCAGATTGTTGTGCGTGGGGCAAAGCAGGCCCTTCAAAACCTTCATACAGCAACGACGGCTTGCGGATGCGCTTGCCGGGCCCAGAGATGGACTGCTCCATCATTAGGGTCCCCTGCATGATGTCAACCCCGCCCAAAGAGCTGTCAGAAAGAGAAATATGAGAATCTGGTAAGAAAAGAGGGTTGTGTAGAGCATACTGTACAGCAGAAAATAACAGAAAGCTTGTGAAGATATACAATAAAATATAATGGTTTACATAAAATGATTCAGAAATAAAAACATACCAATGATAGTACAAGAATAGACTGACCAGACTAAAGAAAAACAGATGCATGACAAGACAACCATAACCTAGTCATAAACCAAACACCTTGACTAATTGTTTATCTCCTGTGCCATATATGCACTATATGTGCATTTAAAACTGTCCTATCAGCAGTTTATTTGACTGGGTTTGGGTAAGTTACACTATATAATGATGTACTACAGTCCAACTGGAAACTGGGACCCTTTAACCCAGACAGAGCAATGTTTAGTTTTTCATACGGGTATTAGCCAATGAGGGTGTGGTCTGAATCACAAACCAAATATTATTCCTGACCTTTGGCCTACTCTCATTGATGACATCACCCTAAATGTTTCCTTAAACTGGTAAATGTAACTAGATGATTATTTTACCTTTCATGGAAAGAGCAGGAAACAGCCAAAAGTTGAAGTCTACTACTGTATTAACCCTTTAACACATTCCACTTTTTAAAATTCAGGCATTATTATGAATTACTGTATAAACATCTTAAATGTTTATAATCTTCCCAATTGTTAAAAATGACATTAATCAAAATGTTGACTTGAAATAATCCTGAAAATGTTACTTTAAAGCTAACTATGATTAATCCTGATGAATGGATATACAGAATGCAAGTCCTTTTAGCAGGTTTACTGTATATTGTCCAAGTCAAAATTTTATTTTTCTCCATAGCACTGCTACCAACTGTTTAAATGTTATTGTTATAATAAAAACGAATATCAGACTCCCTCCCTAAAACTTACCTTCAGCAGCCTATCTAATGCTTTCTCGGTCAGATAATTCGACATTCCAGTGTTCGATGAAAAATCTGCCCATTTAAAAATCTTTTTAACCCAATATTGTCAGAACTACAACTTGTTTGGGTTAATAATTTCACGTACAATTATAGTAGTACTTCAATATTTACATATTAATACAAAGACTTAAAACTATAAAGACTATAAAACAAGTGAGGTGGCATTTAAATTTTCTTATGGAATAATGTATTCTGCAAATGTGCAGTATTTTATCAAAAGTAGGAGCACAGTTTAGCCTGTATTTCCAATGTTTTAAAGTTTAAAAACATGATATTTTAATGTTTAACTTTAAACAAACATCCCATTATGAATCTAAGTCATTTGAAATTGACATTTAACCAATCAAAGGCTAAATGATAAATTTACACTAGTGCTGAATGATACAAGTTCACAGAATTGACATTGAAAACGTGTTATTTTTATTAAGTGCATTTAAAATTTTGAAATACAAACAAAGTTAAAATAAAATAAAAAACACTGTAAAAACATAAATTGTTTGCGTCAATAACGTCATTTAAATAACTCATGAATTCCCTTATGATAATGTAAAACTATATAAGTTTCACTGTCCCAACCACTGCAGTTCTAGTTGGGAGGGGGCAGTATTTATGGCGATCGTTTAACTACATGGGTTACTAGGTAACAAGGAAACAATCCCAACAGTTATTCATTGTTGTACTAGCAGATTTCACAAATCAATACAGTCGCTATGAAAAGCCGATCTGTTCTGATCTCACGTTAAGCTCAGACACAGATGGAGCCGAGGCCTTCCACGCGTGTAAAATGTTGACAAACTCCACGTGGTGTGGAACGGAAGCGCATATGACGAGAGAAGTTTTATGGTGTAGCTAAAACATTTCCTACTTACTACAATAGTCGCCACTAGGCAAGCTAATGTCCACACTACAATAATAGAAAATTAACATAATATTTAAATATATTTGTTTCCATAACCAAGGATGCGCAGTAACTAATCAATATGACTCGGTATTTACAGTCTACATATCACAATAACATAAAATACCCCAATAAAGCACTAAGTTGATTTTTAAAATGTCTTTCCTTTACATCAGACAGTAACGTTATTATAGTCGGTGAAGATTCACAACCACATGGTGACCGTAACTCATAAAAAGGTAATAAAAAGCGTCCCCAGTACCACGCTCCGAGACCCTTTAGTATGTTATCCCACAAAACAAATATATGAAACGTTACGTAAGCGGTTTCATTCATTTGATTAATAATCAGACAATGCTACTGATAATGATAGTGATAGTTAGCCACCCTGCTAAGTTGCCGTTAGCATCTTAACATCGCATCTGAACTGGATTTATAGTCCCTTTTCAGAACGGGTGAAACAAATGGTAAACAATTGAGCGGTAATGTTTAAACCAGATAGTTAGAAAATCGACAGGAGAAACGTCACTCAACTGCCAGTCTCAGAGAACAAGAATGCGCCTGCGCAGTGAACGCGGCCAGATGCTCGTTAAAAATCGCACTTTGAAAACTTTAAAACCAAAAGCAACCCGACGATGCAAACGCTGCAAAATGAAGTCTCCAACACTATAGCCTTTGGAAAGCCATAAGTGTAGTGTAAATATTCCGGTATCTCACTTGAAGTTTTGCGACAGGTTACAGATGATTAAAACAAAATAATTCCGAAAGATGCCAGATCATAACAATATTCCAACAACATTTTTCGGTCACAGAACAAGTGTAAAGTCATTTACTCCAACCGGTACCTGTCAAAGGGCGGGCTAATTGCCGTCTCCATCGGGATGGATCCGGATTCAGTTTATAAACCGGTTTCGTTCGAAAATCCGAGTTTCGCGGCCTTGTTTTTCAGACTTCCTCTATCCTCCAGCTCACCGCTACAATGAAATGGCGACGTTAAGGCTCCGCCCGACTTTTTATAAACCCAACGACAACCCTATTGGCTGTTGTAACGCCATAGTGCACGCCCACGGATATTCTACAGGCCACTCTGTATGTCTGTCAAATAGACCACGCCTCTACAGCGCTTTGAGGACATTTCGTGACTTTAAACAAGACCATTTCGCAAAAACCACTTACACAAGCAAGACTTCCATTATAGTTATGCGACAAACACTTGATAAAATATTTCTGCGACAAATTTTAAACATTTAAGGATACGGTAACATTCCGTTTCTCCAGGGTTTCTGTTACGTCAACACAAGTCTAGCAAACTTCACTGATTGGCCCTCCAAAACTAAGGCGCGATCATCCAGGGCAAGTTGGAAACACGCCATTGGTTAACCCGATTAGTCACGAGTCTAATGCTGCGCGCACACACACGCAGAGATCACCTCGTTTTACAGTTTGTCCCTTCATTGCCTCAAATAAAACTATAAAAAACGTAATTTAACCAAAATGCTCTTATAGGAACATGTAATATTTAACGTCTCGAAAAACTACAAGAACAAAAACACCCTGATGTCTAATGGCGAAAACGATATAACAATATAATTAAAACATCGTCCTCTAAAAACACATCGTGGTAAAGAATGAACAGTAACGCAAATGATATTTGAACGGATAAAAGCTTCTGCTCGACGTCCTTCCCTCCCTCTGTCGATTCAACATGGCCTACAAGGAGTGTCCGCCATAAAATGACGCAGCAACTTTGTTTCTTAAAACGACGGTTTTTAATCGTACAATATACTAACTACGACTAAAATATGTGCCAAACAGAACCCATCACGCAAATAGTTAACGTTACTTAAATTGTACTAATTATATTCAGAATTTAAAAGTCTAAAAAACTACCACCGTTTAGGCCACAACCGAGATCTAACTACCAAAGCCCCAAAGATCAAGAATCTTAACTACTTTGTTTTACCTTGTATTTCAACAAAATCAAATACAGTAAATATCCAGATTTACGAATCTTGTCGAAGTTTATTATTTAAACAAACTATTTTAAAGAACGCCTAATCTACATAGTTAATACTAACTGTAAATTTGAACAAACAATAGCCTCCTGAAAGTAAGTCACATAAAACAAACAAAATTAAAAGTTTTGAAAATAAAAATAGCCTGCCATTTTAGTAAATATACTGCCACCCATCCCCCACTGCCAAGGTTACACGTCTGAAACAATGTCACAAACTGTTAAAAGCCAAAATAACAAACACTAAACCGGTCAAAATGTTTCTCTCAACGTTATTTAAAGTAAACGCCTAATTTAAATCTTTTTAAACAGTGTTTCACAAAAATAGCAAAAGTCTTTTCTAAAAATCTACATCTCTACATATATACCTATATCAAGATTAAGTTAAATAAAAAGGTAAAACAAAAACGTCGAACTCCTCATTGTTTGAAAAATCCTGTTTTTCTTCTTGTCTTCGGCCACGTTTCTTTATTCAGCACATTACCCTCAAACATGTCCGACTTCTTCTTCCCCATTCATGGATCGAAGTGGGGGGAAGGGAGAGTCACGTGACACTCACACAACTACTTGTATTTCTAAAACCCGTTTAAAACCACATTTCGAAGAACACGTCGTCTTTTTTCAAAACATCACACACCTACAATATCCCCCTGTGATTAAATGCTTGGTTTTAAATAATCCATGATCTGTAAACGAATAATCAGTCAACAACGTAGAAAAATCCAGAACAAAGAAGATGATGATGAGTAACGTTGCCGCGCCACGATTGGATGGAGCAGATCACGTGCCCCTCAAAGTATCGCGCCAACGGAAAAAATAAACCAGATGGTTTTGCCGATATAATCTTCTTAAATAAGGCAATCCGACTTTCTGGTGGCGATGGTTCCCGACTGGTTTGATGTTGGAATTCGGTTAAACAAAACGCGAGACATAACAATAGTTAAAACTGAGCGCAAGAATCCGTGTAATCAATAGCTTTCATCTCCCAAGAAAGTAGTCCTCTCTGCGCATGCGCAGTTTCACTTGACTCCCTTGACTCCCTACCCCCGAAACCTCACAGTTGGTGTGGCCGTCAGTGTTAAAATGAGAAACTTGTCGACTGATTGGTTTGACTAATTTAGCCAACTGTAAACTATAAGTACTAATTTTAGTTTAGTTTTAGATTTTTATGGCGATCCCAAAAACACATCAGTAAATGAATACATTAGAAAATATAAGTAAAAGAATAGAATTAAACAAGTAATGTACTTTTTGTTGTTGGTGATGACAATATAACATTATAATGCTGATACCATAAATAAACATGTACATGAAACAGTCAGTTATACAGTTAAATATTTGACCAATCATAAACAGGTATTCTATGGATTCACAAAATATAACAGAATTGCAAGAACACTGATAATTTTTTAACAATACGTTTTTAAATTCCCTTTACAAAAACAAATATGATTATATGGTTCTCAAAATATATACTTTGTATATTTGTCTTCAAAATTTCTGAATGCTTGTTAGAAAATTCTTTTAGCTGCTTAGCCATAGGCCTGTCTGTTGCACAACATATATTTAGCCTTAAGGTATAGCTTTAGTCTTTAGGTAGCCTATAGCATGACAAATGTAAAAACAAAAGGTTGTCCTATTACTCAAGTCGCACACAGCTGAGCACAGACAACACACTAACCAGTGACTCAGCGTCACAAGGCAACTTGGCCAGCAGGGGAAACAGTTGCTATATGGTGGTTCTAGCTCTCACACTTTCTTTTTTTCTGATCCAGACAGCTCCAAACAGCTGGAAGTTATCATGGGTCTTTATCGACAGGCAAACTGAAGCTATGAAATTAATGTTATTTAACAACAATATGTTTTCAATGTGTGTGTGTGTGTGCCACTGGGGCTCATTTAATTTAGGGGAATCTTTATCCCCCTAATCTTAGTTTCTGCCAAGCCTTTAACCAAGGTGTGTCTGACACTACAGTGATTACAGATCTTATAGGGTCATCTGTGAAGTGTTTTGTATTTAGGAGACAGTCTCACTAGTCTTATAATTGTTGAACTATTAACAGTGATTCTGACAACGATTTGCAAAACAATGAATCAGCCTGATAGCTTTACACTTACACTGCACAGGTGTGAAGGGTTGGTATGCGGTCCTATTGTTTCATTCGTACAGCATTTTAATCTCTGCAATAAAGAATCCCATTCTTGTAGAAATATAGTTGACCAATAAATGTAGGATAGATCAAATTATTATTTGTATAAAAACTAAATGAAGCTACACAACTTTAGAAAATTAGCTTTTTATTATTAATTCCCCTGTATTGTAAGTGATATTTTTCATTGTGCTTATTGCATTATTACAACATGACCAATCAAACTATTATAGTTAAAATGGTTTATCCACTTTTTTGCTTTCTTGTCTTCCCAAACATTTTTAAATGCAAACCCAGTTAAAACAGTTTTAATTTTTAACTTAAAAGACCAATACTGACATAAAACCCTTGAAATAACTTTCCTTTGTGACAACAACACTGCAGCCAAATCAACATATATTTTTATGTTACTTTCAATTTGTTTTTATAAGTTCTGTCAACTTATCACAAGTCAAAACTTAAAATAAGAATTCACTTTGAATTCACTTGCAAAGCAAAGTTGTTTTTACTTTATGCTGCATTTTTTTTACAGTGACTGGTGTCTCTAATTTATCTTTAGATATTTTACTGTAACTTAGAAAACAGAAATTCAGTATTGTTGACTCTACCTTGAAATAACCTTAAGCCTAGGTTCAGTGTTTCTTAGATTTCTTAAGGTATCATTATATCAGTCATTAAATCAGATATTATTCACATTTAATAAAGGCAGCTGGGAAGTGATTCAGCAGGATAAGAAAAAACACTCATTTGCCACTGCACTGATGCTATATACCTGATTTTATATTAGCCTACCATAACTCATCAATAAGCTGAATAAGTTGTATACTATTTAACTTTCTTGTGACAAATAATTCTCGAATATTTGTTTTACTGGCTTAATTTTAATTATTACAGCTGTTTCAAAACAGTTTATAGTTATATTAGTTAATAGTTAATTTATAAAATAGTATTTTTATGTAAAGTGATATTTAAACTAATATATTACGGCAGAACTACACACAGCACACATTTGTTTATTAAATTGTACAATGCAAAGCAGGGGTTGAGTTTTTATTACGTATACAACACTACCATCTAGTGGTTAAATTGGGGAATGAATATCGCCATTACGTAATGACCTAAAATAACCGATGAACGCGGGGGACTTCCTATCACTAATTTTGTCCACTTTAATTAAAACTCATAAGTGAATCTGTGTGACAGTGTGGGGTAACCGCCTTTCATCGTTATTCAGCGTGTTTGCCAACGACTGATGTCTGAAGGTGCGTGCAGTTCATTTATTGTTATTAACGCTGTTTTCAAAATGTGTTGCAGGACCAGATGTTTCCATGGTCACAAATATAGTAACGTTATAGTAATGAGGCAGCACCCACACTGCTAGTTTTAACTGTCTTTCCGCAACCAAAGTTAATTGGTTATTGATTAGCCTAAAAACCAAATTATTGGTTTTAATAATGTCCTCAAAAATATCATAGCTAGTAATGATGCTATAGCCTATTGGTTGATAAAGATTTAGTATTCTGCTTTAACAAATGCCCCTGCTGAAAAACAGCATACCAGAAAGACCAGCATATGTTTTGGTGCTGGTTTGCTAGTGAACACCAGCTAAACCAGCATCAGCACCAGCTAAACCAGCACTAGCACCAGCATCCCATGCTGGTCATACCAGCAAGACCAGCATATGTTGTGTTTTGGTGATGGTATGCTGGTGGCCACAAGCTAAACCAGCTTCAAACCAGCATAGACCAGCATAATTCCCATGCTGGTTTGATGCTGTTTTTTCAGCAAGTCTTCTCTAGAAGTTTGTTTACATTTACGTATTTGGCAGATGCTTTTATCTTTTAGATGCATTTAAACGTTTTGAAACACATCGTTCTTTATTTATATTTTTACTGTGGCACTGTGGGAATTATGTTGTGACTAAGCATACAAAATAAATCAAAGCTCTGTTATATTTTGTCATCTGAAGTGCAGTTACCTTTGCCAAAAAATTGCAGTCTGTTATTGTAATTTTATCAAGAAGGTTCTTAAAGTTTCACCTTAGGATACATTTTAAAGTTCACATTTAATCTGGGCTCTTGTTGGGTGCTTTCCTTTGATATTCAGTCATCTATTTTAAAATAAATTTTAATAATAAAAATTTAGTTTTTAGTTTTCTAATAACAGAAATTAATCTGTTTGTCTACAAAAGTAACTTCAAGCATTTAACCATACACTTTCAGATTAAATAATTTTTAAGATCATTGTTAACATTTCAATCAATTGAATTAAAATTTTTTAATCCATATTGTACATTTAGCATAACATATTTTTCAGGTGTGTCATGCATTGTCCATTCATGTGCAATATACACAATGAAAGAGTGCTGTTGTATTTTAACTCACTTTTCAAATAAGAAACCACACAAGAATAAAAATATCCCTCTTCAAAAGCAGAAATTGTTTTAACCCTTAAGAGTTCCTAGGGCCATTTTGTGCCATTTTGATTTTTAAACCATCTTGACTGTGATGATTGAATATTGCCCAAATTTGCCAAAGGTTAATAATTTTTGATACATTTTAGAATTTTGGTTTCAGTTTTTTAAATTAGCTTAAAATGGCTAAGCTACGCAAAAACCGACTAATGTGTTCCTAAGACAAAAAATGCCCCATTGAAAACCATTATAACTACCATTTTTGACCCTCCATTTATCTTAACATAAAATAATATACCTTTATGTCAATATATCAGTGCAAAACACCGGGTGATTGTGAAGTTCATCCTTTTATAAAACTTTTTTTTTGTGGAAAAACTGCAAATCGAGCCTTTTATGGTCATTTCACCTTATATTTGCAGTAAAAAAAAAAAAAAACATCTAATAATATAAGTAAAGTATAGCTTATTAAATATGTTTGTTTCATTTACTTTAAAATATTAATATTTCAACATTTGAACTCCTTCCTTTTAAAAAGTGTAAGCCACCTGTGTATTTATCTGTCGTGTAAGTATACATTGTGTATTCCTAGTAAGTTTTTGAGGGTTCAATGTGGTGCCCGCGGAAGCACATTCCATTAATAGTCTTAATTGTCATATATATTTATTACATATTTTTAATATTAGCTTGGCTTGGTTTAAGTATCTTAACATTTTAAACAATACTTAAATGTATCAACAAGTAAAATAAAATAAAACAACAAGTAAAAGAAAAAAAGTTTTGATTAAACTGTATCCAAAAGTGGCCCTCCAGATTGTTTTATCCATTGTGGTAGCCCTTGCTTATAAAAAGGTTTGAGACCCCTGACCTAGATATAGGGGCTGTTTCCCAGACAGGGCTTAAGTTCAAGACTAAAAGGCCTGTTTGAGTTTTAGTTCTTAACTAAAAGTAGCTTGCACTAACATATCTTAATATACATCAGTCACATTGTTTTGTCTCAAGTATTAAAGTATTAAGCATTTGTCTCTAATATTTTTTAAGGTATGCTTGTAAAAACTACATAAACATCCTAATATAACTAAGGCCTAGTCCTGGCTTGATCTAAACCCTGTCCTGAAAACCACATCATACTGCATCTTGAAACTCAGTATTAAGGTAGATCACTTGTTGGTCAGTTCCCTTTTCTATATTTTAGATCTGTATAAATTTCTTCCCAGATTAACACAGTGGCTATATCAACTAATAATATTAACCTATAAGATTAGCAAATGCGGTTTATGTTTACATTTATGTTAACACACACATTTATGTTATTTTTTTTGTTAAAAGTTTATTATCTTTTGTCAAAAAAAATCCTTATCTAAGGTTTCTATGTGAGCATTGAAATGCAAACAGTAAAATTATGTGCTTACTGGAAATGTGTACGTGAATTTGCACAGTGAATAATGAATCAGGAAATCTTCACTGTAAAAAATCTCCATTCCCAAATTAAAATTTTCTAGTCCCATATATGAAACACAGGGAATACAATGGAATAATGGGTTACAATAAGGTTAGTAGTATACAACCCTACCCTAATAGTTAAATAATATACTGGGGGCTGAGCCCCCCTAAAATGAAAATCCTAGAGTATATACACTTTAAAAAAATTCAAAAATTGAAAATAACCCAGCATTTTAGAGTGTACATAAACACAGTTTGATTGTTTATTTTTTATTGTTTACTCGTTTTTTACTTTTGTGGAATATACCTTTGTCTTTATTTTCCAGGCAGATTAATGTAAGGACAAACAGACAGATAAATATTCAGAATATTTAATATTTAAAGTTTTATTTCATCTTTTGAAGTTTTAGGAGATCAAATAGTTTACTCATAAAACCACATGCCAAGTTCACCACCGGTTACACCTCAGATATGGTTTTAACAAAACCACATTACTGCCCTTGTTTGCACCCTCTCCTAACCCACAAACCACAACTCACCCTACATGCAGCTGTATTCAGATCAAATAGACAATTTGAGAATTTCAAAACAATTCATTATAACTATAAGAAACATCTAAAAATGTATCACATAAAGTTAGCCGTTAATGTATAAGCCTAAATGTAATTTAAATGGCCTTAATGTGGCTTTAGATACAGTATAGGATAAAGTTTGTCGTAATGAAAACATTAAAATATTCACAAGATGGCGCTGATGTCTGTGAAATAGAAGTCTGGTATTCTGGCCAAAATTAGTTTGATTATTTTTGATTGGTTAAGTGATACGCAAGACGTTGCCATGTGAGCAAAGAAGTGTTAGGTTTGCAAAATCTAAAAACAATGCACAGTAATCCTTCTAGTGTATATAGGTCAAGATAAATGACACTGAGGGCTATGTTATAAAACAATATAGCTTATCTTGTGTGTCGTTTGTTGATTTGTTTTGTATTGTAAATTAGATTGTTGTATGTGAGTTCTCTGTTGCTGCTAGAATGGGTCAGGAGTGTTGTTAAAAACTCAAATGGTTTCAGTTTCACAGATAATTTTGGAAGTGAACCATTTAAGTCACTAAAGCAGTTTCCCAAAAAAACATGTACAACACCCTTATCAGCAGCCATGCTGACAAGGATGAGAATTTCCACAAGTTTCCCACCTTTTTCATCCATAAAATCAAACTTTTATTTATATAATTATTGGAACGTTAACAACTGATCCAGTTGCAGTAAAACTACACAATGAAAGACGAACATGTATCCATTTAGCACAAAGCTTTAGTTCAAAATCTTCAGGGACTGCAGATGAAAATTAGCCAGAATGGGTAAATCTGGCACATTTACACAGGAGACTTGGTTCTTGGGTTAATTAATGTACATTTTCATCTTTTAAAAAAGCAAGAAAAGAAATACATTTTTAAAATAAAAATGTCCTTCCCCAAAAGCAGAATTTTTTAAGGTCAAATATTAATAAATGCAAAATAGTATCATCTTCATGTGTCCAACACAAATTTATTGGCTTAATAGTACACTGTAAAAATACTTTGCTGCCTTAACATTTTTTGTTAAATCAACTGAGATTTACAAGTCATGTCAACAAAGATGAATTGTCACAACTTATAAAATATAGTTGAGAAATCTCAACTTAATTTTATAAGTTATAACAACTCACCTGTAGTTATAACAACTTATCTCTAGTCAAGATAAATAATAGTAAGTTGAAATGACTTGTAAATCCGAGTTGATTCAATAAAAAAATTTAAGGCAGCAAAGTATTTATGCATTATACATCCACACAGTTTTTATAGAGATGACCTGTTGTTGTTTATGACACAGCCCCCCCAAAAAATGTTTACTACAGTAATATATTGCACTTTTTAACTTTTGTTAAACGCAACTTTGTCATTATTTTGTATTCATCGGTAGATGTATAAAAGGAAAGATGGACAGACAGATTGATGCACATGCACCAAATATTCAGAATATTTTATCTTTGAAGTTTTAGGAGATCAACTAGTTTACTCATAAAACCACATGCCACATTACCTCTAAACCTAAGATTACAGGGCACATTTTAGATATGGCTTGAACAAAACCCCATTACTGCATTTGTTTCCACCTCTCCTAACCCACAAACCATCAGACCTCAAACTACATGCAGCCGTATTAAAGTCAATGTTGATAGTTCATGAAAAGTACTGATAACAATAAGAAACATCGATAAATGTATACACAAATGTAGCTATAAATGTATATGACTGATGTGACTTCATAGATACATATATTGTAAGATAAAGTTTGTCATAATAAAACATTTTGTTATATTCACAAGATGGCGCTGATGTCTGTGAATCAGAAGTCTGGTATCCTGGCAAAAATTGGCGCCTTACATTTGTTTGATCTTTTTTTATTGGTTAAGTGATACGTAAGACGTTGTCATGCGAGTAAGGCAGTGTTAGGTTTGCCATATCTGAAAGGAGTGTGTTTGTGGCATTTTTACCTGTTTTATAATAAAACCTTGTTTGAAAGATATTTCAGACAAAAAATTACCATTAAAGATTAAATAATATAAAACAAACAATATAAAAATGTAGTGTTTTAATAAGAATATTTTGAGTCCCTTTTTTCACAACACATATTGATGCTGTCCTATGTTTGGTCTCTTGGTGGTGCTCTTCACCGGTCAGAGCTCCAAACCTGAAGGTACTTTCCAGCCTAAAGCATTATGCTGTAACCAATGCTACCACTGTTAGCCATATTTCTGTTGATGTAACCATAAAGCTACACACCCCTGTTTTGGAAAAAACCCGTGGGAACTTTAGGGGATTATCAATACAGTAGTACAGTAATACCAAACTTGCGCACAGCCCTCTTATGTAGGGCCCGCTTATCTATAAATATACATAGCTTCTCATTGGGGCTAATGTATGTATACATCAGAAAAAATAAATATTTATATGAAATATTTTAGTCATTTAAAAAAATATATGTCATATATTTTAGCCTTTAACTTCATGGTGTGTAAAACATTTTAAAGATGTATTGAAAATAAACATAAAAGTGCATTAGACAGGGGATACTTATCCGTCTAGTGTTTGTATGTCAACATAAATAAGAGACACTTATTTGTGCGTTCTCTGTTGTTGTTGTTGTTTTTAAAATAGGTCAGGATTATTGCTAAAAACCCAAATGGTTTCAGTTTCACAGATAATTTTAGAAGGGAACCATCCTTTATGTATTTGATGAGTCATTGAACCGTGAAAAAACATGACTTTCAGCAGCCATGCCGACAAGAATGAGAAGTTCCCCGAGTTTCCCATCTTTGTCATCCATATAATCTCATACTTTTATTATAAGAACATTAAAGACTGATCCAGTGACAGTAAAACTGAATAATTATTAATCAGATACTGTAATGTTATCATTAAAGGTTCATAAAGGAGCGGCTAGTGCATCTGATCTAGAAATGCCTCCCAACCCCCATCATGTAGTTTGGCTTTGGCTTGGCATCACCAACAAACTGAATAGAAAAGAAAGTGAAAGAGTGCCGGCTCGGTACTTTCCAGGGTGTTGTCATTATGCTCGGCATGTGATATTTAACCACTGGTGGCGTGATTATACAATCAAACAAAAAGAAGAAACATTTATCTGCTTTGTCAGGATGCAAAGGGAAAAAAATATGATTGAAACACACACACACACACACACACACCTTTTCATCCATAGTTTTGTTTTTTGTCGGATCATATCGTAGCACATTTGTGGCAAAAATAAAAGTCTGTCCGACATTTTAAATATCTCATTGGTAGAGAAAATGGCTTCTCTTAGCTTTGCACATTAAGCTGAAAATGCTGGTCGGTTACCATTAAACATATTATTATAGTATAATATATTTTTTAAATTAAGTATTAGATTATATTTATATTATATACATTTTTATATTATAGTATAATTATAGTAAACATAAAAATGTGTTTTAACTTAAACTATATAATTGGTATATCATTCTAACTCAATATAATGCATAATTTTGCATGCAATTAATATTTATATTGTTTATTTAAAATAATAAATAGTGTCTAGTGCAAAAGTTATCTGTTGTGCAATGTAACGTCACAGTAAAAGTTATTTTGAAGCAGTTGTATGAATGTGGACCAGACTGTCATTGCTTGCATTTCCTTTTTCCGAAAGGGGGTGATAAAGCACAACATCGCATTCACACATGCACCATAAACCAGACATAGCCAGGTAACCAGCTAAACTGATAAAACAAAAACAATAGGGACTTTCCAACAACGGCACAAAACAAAGATGATCTGTACAAATAAAAACACTGTAAAAATTTGGGGGAAATTGGCCTAGGGGAAGTTAGTGTTTTGAGCAAATGATATTGGCCGTTTCTATAATGTAGTTTTGTGTTGAAAAGTATATCATGTCATATATTATTTCATATTTTTAATATGCAAAATAAATATTCAGGCTACTGCAATTTGCTACGTGTATATACATTTATGCCACTTCTAGGAGCATTAAACAGTTTGTGTAAAATCACTTAAGTGTCATTTCTGTGTCACCTTTAAAGAGCAAAGATGGATTAGTTTACATTACAATATATAGGCCAACAGAAGTGCACAAATAAAAAAACTGAAATTTGATGAAGAAGACAGATAAATATTGACGATGATATGATGCCCTACTGCACAAGTAGAAAATGGTAATGAAAAGTCAATGCTTTAAAAAATGAAGCTGGTTTTGACCTCTTTAAAATTGTTGGCTTGGTTTTGTCTCAATATTGAAACAAAAAAGAAAGCGAACCGGTTGATAAAACCCCCACCATTAACCAGTGGTGTGGTAATGAGCCAAACTGTCATTACTTCGAGAGTGAAAGTAAAAAATATGTGTACATACATGCACGCTCTTGCTCTTAGCCGAGCTTGGCACACATTTTTCAATCACAAAATGGCCGGCAGTTACAAAATGGCGCTGCCGTACCGGCAACTTTGGGCATTTCAAAAAAGTCACGTGATTTCACCGAAACCGATTATGCACCTCAACTAACTTTTTTAAAATCCTTATCTCATTTTTGCTCAATGATATCTTATAAATCAAGCTTTGCATGCAAATTTTTTTGTACAGTGATTTAGTCCAGGCTTAATTTAAACTTAAACAAAATCAAAATCCCCAATTTGGCAATGCCAACACAATGTTCTTTATCTTATGCAAGAGCATCGCTCTGTAGCAAAGACAAATAGATGCATTGACATGTAGACCATGCAGGTATATTAGTGTTATTGTTAAGATACAGCAACCAATGATAGCAGCCATTTTATAGCAGGTAAAAGCGTGCCAGTAGTCTAAAATGGAGATCAGATCTTTGTCATTTGTCTTGCTGACATTAGGAGGTGGTACTGTATAATATGGCATGAGACAGGTGTGGCCAGGCACTAAGCCAAACATACAAATGTGTGACCAGGAAAAACAACAATAGTTACTTTATTTGGCAAAACCGGGTTAACCTGTTTGCCAGTCACTACACAGCCCAAACTAAAATTCAAAATGAAGCCTTATAAAGTTGAAACAGTACTCAGGAAATTTTTGTGCATGTTTATATGCTGTATATAATTTCATTTTTATCTCCATACTGGTCTTTAGTACTGATGTATGCACACGTTTCATGATCATAATGTTATAATAATCAGGATCATATTTTTATTGTTGTCGGCTTTTATAGGGCATTAATATGACATTAAGTCATTTATCAGATAAACCAGAAAAAAACTTAAAACATTAAAAAGTCTTTGCAGGTTTTATTAATTTCACATGCCTTTAATGAAATCATAATTTTTCATAATTTTTGCATTGTCTTCTGCATTGACCCTTCATGTTCTGTCTGTAAAAGTATAGGGTGATTCCAGGACAGTAACAGTATAGTTTGCAATTTTGTTGGGAGTTTAACACAAGCTGGTTTGGTTTACTCTGATAAAGAATATGGTGCTACCAGGCAGAGTGCCAGATAAACAGGGCATTTCAAGTAAGTCACGTGATTTCATTGAATAAATAGTTGCACCATTACCAACTGCAGAATTCAGAGTTAAAATTCAAGCCACTATAGTGCAACCGGTCATTGTATTATGATGACTTGGTAATAGTTTTGTATTTTTATCTAAGGTATAAGGGTTTTATAAACTTGAAATAAAATTTTGAATAAATTAATTTATACATTTTGGCACTTTTATCCAAAGCAACTTACAGTACATTACAAGGCATACATTTTTTATCTTTATGGTTTAAACCAATGACCTTCTGAACTGCCAATGCAATTCTCCACCAAAGGGCTATACAAGAGTATATGCCAATGAACAGACAACCATGAAAAGATGCTTACACTATGTGATATGTGACAGCATTATAAAGCTTAACTGTTCATTAGTAAAACACAAGCTCAAACTAGTTGAAGTAGCACAGTATTTATTGATATTCACAGTTTTACATAATTGCTTTAAGTTATTTATTAAAAATCATTTTGACCGATAAGCGTCATGGTTTATTTTATGTACTGGTCTAAAAGTGCAAGCCGCAGATCTTTGTGATTATGATTGTGAGTAAAAGCATCTATTTACAGTCTGTAATGAAATCTTCATTATCGAATTATTACTATGTAATATTTACATTTATGCATTTGGAAAATAATTTTATCCGAAATGTGTTCCCTGGGATCGAAACCACAACCTTCTCACTGCTAACACAATGCTTTACCACTGAGCTAAAGGAACATTTTATTGAGTCCCATTTTCTTTTTCTTGGTCTGGATCATTAAAGATCCTCTCTCTCAGTTTATAGTAACTACCCTTCCTGTCCATCAGTTCTTTGTGAGTGCCCTGCTCGACCACCTCTCCACCGTCAATCAAAACAATCTGATCCGCCCTCTCGATGGTTTTCAGTCTATGAGCAATCACAAGCAAAGTCTGGGTGGGGCAGCTGGCCAGGGTTTGTTGAACCTGTAAAGTAATAAACATTGTGGTAGATGTCTAAATTGATATGTATATAGTGTATGTAGGTAAGCATTGCAAATATTTTACCATTTGTTCACTTTCGGTGTCCAAAGAGCTGGTGACCTCATCCAGTATGAGGACCTGAGGGTCTCTGATTAAAGCTCTGGCGATAGCAATGCGCTGCTTTTGACCCCCAGAGAGAAGACAACCACGTTCTCCAACATCTAATAATAATACAACATAAAAATGTAACTCATTGGCATTTTTCTAGGATTATCACTGGCACTTTTATCCCGTGTTTAATAAATGCAAAATCTCAAAGAAAACAACTTATCATAGCTAATAATATAATTTTAAAATTTATATATATATATGTACAATCTTCCGCTTTATTTTTCATTTTTTTACATAATGCCTTATTTAAAAGACCACTTAAGGGATTTGCACGCTGAAAAACTCTGGTTTATGCAGGTAAAGGCAGCTTAACCACTGTAGGCTAGTTGTGATACCAGCGTCCTTTGATTGGGTGTAGGTGGATAAGTTACAGGTTAGAAATGCTAGAAATTTTGATGTGTTAC
The DNA here is from genome assembly GCF_030506205.2 of Paramisgurnus dabryanus. Classification (NCBI taxonomy): domain Eukaryota; kingdom Metazoa; phylum Chordata; class Actinopteri; order Cypriniformes; family Cobitidae; genus Paramisgurnus; species Paramisgurnus dabryanus. Next base: position 7,029,367 of record NC_133355.1, on the reverse strand, counting down.
TTATAAATTGGTTTTATTTCCCTTAGCCTTTGCCAATACTGTAAGTAGTTAGATTCAATTCCTACCAACTTATAAAATCAAGACAATTGATTACAGTAAAAAAAACGGTGTTTACCTGTGTCATACCCATTTTCCAGTTTGCTGATAAAGACATCGGCATTGGCTTTCCTGGCGGCCTCCTTAATTTTCTCCATTGTGCAGCCGGGCAGACCATAGGCGATGTTCTCCCGTACGGTACCGGAAAATAAAACAGGCTCCTGACCCACCATCGTTATCTGAAAGGTATTTAATAAAATGTTATTTTTATAACCCTCCTTGGTTATATTTGGTTCTTTTGTTTACCTTAGTCAGGGTAGACCCCATATTTAATTTAACATGGAAGACATACTTTTTTACAATGACACTTTTTGAAAATATGCTTATTTTCCAGCTCATATGATTTTTACCATTTTGGAATTCATTCAGCTGATCTCCGGGTCTGGCAGTACCACTTTTAGCATAGCTTAGCAGGTTGCGCTTTTTCTAGGGCGATATGTCTAGGAACTATACTCTCATTCTGGCGCAATGATATTACGCACTACCCGAAAATAGTCCCCTTGGTAACTTTCAATAGCAGGGGACTATTTTCAAGCTCTGTGTAATATCATTCTACCCAGTCTCACAAAGTTTCGTGATATAGTCACGTATTTTTTTTATTCTTTTTTCGTGATATTATCACGAATTTCCGCGTTTTTTCGTGATCGTATAACGAATTCCTGTTTTCGTGTGATTAATCACGTATTGGTTACTCAACTGCTTTTTCCTATTTTTAAACCATTGTCGCTTCGGTTTAGGGTTAGATTTGGTGCTTGCATTAGAATGACACTTTATACATTGGTTTATACTACTTTTTCTGATTTATTTTTTTATATGTCGCCTGGCGTTGGGGTTAGAGTTGGGTTTGGGTAGGGATGTCATTTTATGTAAATCTAACCCTAAACCGAAGCGACAATGGTAAGAAAATAGGACAAAACAGTTGAGTAACCAATACGTGATAATCACACGAAAACAGGAATTCGTTATACGATCACGAAAAAACTCAGAAATTCGTGATAATATCACGAAAAAAGAATCAAAAAATACATGACTATATAACGCCAGAATGAGAGTATAGTTCCCAGACATATCTGCCTAGAAAATCGCAACTTTTAATTTTCCGTCGGTCTTAGTACATGATGTAACTACAAAAGAGTCAAGCTTTATATAGGAAAAATATTGATTTCTTATTTTTTTTGTGCGATGCTAATGGTCTAATCAGATTCAATGGATTATGCTTAGCTATGGTAAAAGTGGTACCGCCAGACCTGGAGATCAGCTGAATGGATTCTAAAGCGGTAAAAATCAAATGTTTAACTCTATGGGAGCTGGAAAATGTGCATATTTTTTTTTTAAAGTGGAGTGTTCCTTTTAAAAGGCTGATGTACAGAATCAAACATTTGAACATGACATTTTGATGTTACTTAATACCTTTTTAATGCGGGACCATGAAAGTTTGCTTCTTACTTTAGCTTTTGGATAAAGTAACCGTATTTTAACAAAAAAAAAAAAATGATTTGAGATCAAACAATACCCCATGTTGAAATCACATGGAGGACTACAATAACAACAGGGACATTATTAAAGTACTCACCTTGCTGTGTAGGTAGTTATGTTGATAGTTTTGTAATGGTTGTCCATCTAACAGAATCTGACCGTGTTGAGGTTGGTAAAATCTCTCCAGAAGACTAACACAGGTGCTCTTTCCTCCACCTGACATCCCAACAAGAGCAGTCATCTGACCCGGCTTCAACTCCAGAGAGAAATTCTGAAAACAGGTGAAAATTAAAGTAAGTACACAATAATTAGGGTAGATTTAAAAAAACTAACTACAAAGTTTCCTGTACTTTTATGTAAAGATTCAAACGACTTAAATGCAATGTAGCCCAAACATTAAAAAACAGCAGATAAAGGGGCATTTCTGACATCACAAGGGGAGCTAAATTTCAAATACCTATTTTTTCACATGCTTGCAAAGAATAATTTATATAGCACTTAAACATGGAAAAAGTCTTGGAAAGATTTAATTTAGACTTCAAGTACTGTACCTTTAAGACATTGTGATCTGGTCTTTTAGGATAGGAGAAGATGAGGTCCTTAAAGCTGACGTGTCCTTTCAGAATACTGGGTTGCAGGTTGCCATCCGCACTGACCTCAGGCTTACGGTCCAGGTACTCAAACACCTTACCAGCCGCGCTCACTGAGTTCAGCATGTCTCCAAAGATATAGATCAAAGTCTAGGATAGAGATGGACAAATATTTGGCATAGTCACCCAAAAATGAGATGTCTGTCATCATTAATTTAATTTCAAATGTGTGATTTTCTTTTCTTAAATTGGTTGGATTCAATTACGGTGATCATTTCAAACTTTTAAGAACTTTTTTCTAACCACATGAGGGTTAGAAAAATGTATGACAGAATTTTTATTTCTGGGTGAATACTTCTTTAAATATAAAAGTTCATAAGTCTATAAATATTCAAATGTGATTATTAATCAGCAAATTATGTAATTAAAAGAAAACCAGAACAATACCCTAATGTTGTCTCCAAGATCTGACTGATAGAGAATGAAAGAGACAAGATTCCCTGTGCTCATCTGTCCATACTGGATGAAAAGTCTTCCATAGTACAGCATGGCTACCTTCATTCCTACTTCTGTCATCTGCAAACCACAAACATGGTCAAGCTAAGAATTTTGTTTCAAAGGTTATATAAATAAAATAAACACTTAATAAACTGACCCGCCTAACAAGCAGGTAAATCGCCCTGACTGTGTCCCGTCGGGTCTTCCGATTATGGGTGTCCATTAGGCAGACATCATAGCGATCAGCTTCTCGTAGTTCTGCCCTAAAACTCTTCACAGTCCTGATGCCTGACACAGCCTCTCCAGCAGTTTCATTGGCTCGTGCCATAGAGTCCTGGACCTCTTTTGACAGCCTCTAAAAAGAGCATGAATAGATATAAACTATAAAAGAGCAACTGATAAGTGAATATATCTGACCACAAATCGTTTTCCTATACACAAAAATGTCTCCATACCTGATAATGTGTGTCGTAAATGTTCTGCAGCAAGCCTGTCAATGGTGTCTCCATAAGCATCAGTAATGTAAGTTTCCAGGACAGGCTTACCATCAAATATAACATGCCCACTGTTTTTATCATGGTCCGCAGAAGAACGTTGACATTCAGGGCTACAGCCCGGCCCATCAGAGTAGTATCTGTGGAAAGCCTTGACCCGATATCACCTGCAAAATAGATCACCAGCCTAACATGAGGTCCGTTGCTTGTAAATAATTGTTATTAGTATTGCAACAGCAGTTGTATTGAATCTACCTGTCTTTATGGTCTCAAAGAAGCCAATGTCCTGTTTGACCAGCGACCCAAACAGGTTCACTTTGACTCTGCATGTGAAGCTATTGATGGCACACATGAAAAGTCCTCCGCGACATCCTGCACTGAATGAACTGAAGATAAACAAAACCTTTATTAAACAACAAACAGGTACTTAAATATACACTATATATATATTTATGTGCAATACTAACCTTCCCAATGAGAATAATGCCATGAGAAATATAGCCAATCTAAAGTTATCCCACTGGTACTTGGAACCTAAAATGTCAATCACTTCTCCTGTGTACAATGGGATGAACATCTCACCTGACATCACACAGACAAAAAGCATTTACATTTATAAAGCTGGTTTTCATTACACTTATTTGATATATAAAGTCAATGTAATGAAATACTTACAGAGGACAGCTAATGCCAGAAAGACAAAAGCTCCACATAGCAGTATGTAGTCAGGTCTGTATAAACGGATGACCCGCATGAAGAGGACTCGAGCCTTCTGTTTGTTCTCTTTCCCTTTAGCATCTCCGTTAGTGTCAGGCAATGTGATCTCCCAAAACAGGCAAGCCAATGCTGCAGCCACGCTACCGACAAGCCACGTATTAAATTTATCGAGCCGATAATTTCCGAAAAGATTCGAGCGCCCGGTTTCATACACCGAACTGATAAAACAGTGTACGACGATCCATCTCTTCATCAATGGATCTGTCGCATCTTTAAAGAAAACAGATCCAGTGTATAGCAGCGTGCATCGCAGTACAGATTCAACCCATTGTCGTAACAAATTATAATCCAGATTCCTTGTACGAGATTTTAATAATGTACCGCCGAGGTCCAGTGTGTAAACTATAAACAAGTCTATGCATAATATACAAGCGAACACTAAAACTTTCCGCATGTTGTCTGTTAATCTGATACTGCGTAATAAATAATTAATTATCCTATTCGTAGCCTATAAAGATTACAAGCTTGGTTATTATTTCTGTCTCGCCACCGTCTCTTCCACCTTTTCTCACGATTTCGAGCTTTTCATCTCTGTTCATACTCTGTCAGGTCAGGTAGGGACACGGACATTGTTGTCGTTTCACTTTCGATTTCTCTCAATTCGGGGGTTTCCTTAAAAAAAAAACACCAAAGCGCAATGGCGCTCTTAAAAATATGCTATATTTTAATATGAATGTGTTTGTGGAAAATAGGATAGCACAAGATTTGACTGCAAGGACAGCTGGTGCAACCGATGAGGAAGAGATAAACAGTGCAGTTCTTACACAACTGCTGATGACCACACCAGATACTGACTGATTCTTTTGTTCAGACCTATTTCTGTTTGTCACGTCTGTGAAATTTGTTCAGTTTGTGTTTCTTATTTTCAAACAAATATAGGCTTATTAAAGAGAGAGTTCACCCAAAAATAAAAATTCTGCATTATTTACTTACCATGGTGTTGTTACAGACCTGGATACATTTCTTTGTTCTGCTGAACACAACAGAAGATATTTTGGGCAATGTTTTTAACCAAAGCATTTACGAGCACCATTGATGTTCGTATTTGTTTTTCCTACTACACTCAAAAAATACGCTGGATTTACTTAAAAAATAAAAAATATAGTTTATCATTTTTGCATCCACTTTTTTTAGGTAAGTTGCACATGTAATTGCTTAAAATTCCATGTAAAACTTACTTAAAAATGTGCAATTGCTTAAAATTCCATGTGAAACTTAAAAAGTGGATGCAAAAATCATGCACTATATTTTTTATTTTTTAAGTAAATCCAGCGTTTTATTATTTTTTATTTTTTTGAGTTTATGGAAATCAATGGTGCTCCTGTTTTATGCTTGCTTACAAATATATTCCTTTCTGTACACTTTAAAAACAAACGGTGTTATATAGCACCAAAAGTGGTTCTTTGCTCGTAATCATAGAAGAACCATTTTTAGTGCCATATAGCACCGGTGAAGCACCAGTGAAGCACCAGTGTAGAACCATTTAGTGCTATGTAGAACCATATGTGGTGCCATAGTGGTGCTATATGGCCCCTTTATGGCTGTATGGCACTAAAAATGGTTCTGTTATGATTATGAGCAAATAACCACTTTTGGTGCTATATAGCACCGTTTGTTTTTAGAGTGTAGACATAACTAGAAACCTATAACTCATAATAACACAATAGAAAATTTGGTGTTAGACATGTGAATGCGTTTCTAAACTGATGCACTTGGTTCATGCAGGTTAAGTCATTTTGCTTAACAAAATAGTTTTCTGTCACAGAAAACCTGAAGGCCTAACTTTTTAAATAGTTTATCATTAAACATAAAGATAAACTGGATGCCCTACTTCAAAAAAAAACTGTTAAAACCAGCATAAGGTGGTTTTAGCTGGTCTGCCAGCTTGGTACTAGCTGGTTTTGCTGGTGTGGCAAGCTGGTCTAGCTGTGTTTTGGTCACATTTCTAGCTGGACTTAGCTCGTCAGGCTGGGAGGACCACCTTAAACCAGCTAAAACCAGCTACCAGCTCATGTTGGTCTTTGCTGGATTTTCAGTAGGGTGCAGCAGTTAACATTAGGGTTATTGTGTGTGTGTGTGTGTGTGTGTGTGTGTGTATTCATGCTTATGTTTGTATATAAAAGTTATGGTCAGGTAATTGTGTGTGTGTGTGTGTGTGTGTGTGTGTGTGTGTGTGTGTGTGTGTGTATTCATGCTTATGTTTGTATATAAAAGTTATGGTCAGGTAATGTAAAGGTCAGGTAAAGTTTAGGTAATGTCAACAAAACAACTGATGTAAACAAACTGATCATTTTATTATTCCGTATTTTGACCTGCTGTGTAAGCAGGTTACAGCACATGGGTGTACAGTGTGGTATGTTAATGTCCTTAAAGAGCAAAGTTATTTGTTTTAAAGATCAAAAAACTTGGGTAGTTCATTTCCTAAAACACACTTCTCTTCTGATCCATCTTTGTCAATAGTGACAACATACGCAACGCCCCCACTTGAACCATCTCTACCCATGGCCAGAGCGAGTGCTAGAGAGAGAGGAAGAAAAAGAGTTACTCACTGAAGCTAAGCAGGTTTAAATCTGGTCAGTACAAAAAGATGACAATCAGCTCATTTAACTGTTGATTTTTTAAAAATGTTATGAAAGCTAGCCTAGTTAATGTAAATGAAGCTTGGCTTTGTCAATCATGTTAATCAAAACACACTGATAACAGAGGTGATATGCAATTCATATTTAAGTTGTTGAGGTCCTTCAAACATTTAGGTATACATATACTGTGTATATCTGGACAAACATTTGATAAAATAATAGTTGCCCAAAATTCGTAAAGATTTTGTTTAAATTCGACTGTTTAATTTGTTTAAATGTCAAACATGGGTTAAAATAATTATAAAAAAATAAATAAATCGTCTTTTATGACGTCATCTTGACATTGGTATATTGTACTGATAAACTTCTTACCATTCACCACAAACTCTTGGGTTTCTCTCTTTGTCATGTTTTTTTTGTACTCTGCGTCCATAAACCCGTGGATGTAAAAGCTCCCAGACCCACCGATAGCAAAAGGCTGCTTAGAGAGTAAACCATTCAGTGTTGCATACACCTGTTTGGATGAGAGGGAAATGGCCAAATATAATGTATTATAAAATATAATGATTATAGTGACTTACATTTGAACATTCAAAATGACCATTCACAATTAATTCAGTTTGCATTAAAACCAAATGTTATCTAACCTGTCCTCCTCCTTTCCTGTCCCACCCTGCAACTATTAGATGTGCTGATAGTTCCTCTTTGTATTTGTATGAAATATTCTTCACCAGAGTGGCAGCAGAGCAAACCAGTGGGTCTTCTTCCACCTCAATACTGTCAAGGTATATTTTTGATGTATATTAGTAAGTACATGACCTAGGGGTGGTTTCCCCGACAGGGATTATCTTAAACCAGAGGTGCGTTCCATTCGACAGGGTCCCTGCGGAGTGTTCACTGCTCCCTACTCCCTGAGCACGGTATATCAGTTGAAGTGGACTTCACGGACAATAACCGCTCATTTGGAACGGCCTGCAAACGTCATCAAAGAAAGTCAACGACGGGGTCGCGCAGATTGATATAACATAAATATATATAGGACTACATTCATATTTTAATTTTTATTTACTATCACATTTCAAATATGTACACTATACAATAAAAAAACATTGAGTACTACGTAATGAAAAACGTATGTTTATTATACACTTTAATTGACTATTGCTGCTATTACTTGACTATTAACAGAATTGAAGCCCTGCTGTAACTGTCATGCAAATATGAAAGTAAACTTTAAACTTTGGTTAACTATGTGTATATATGTGTTTTTAAACGCTTGTCATATAATTGCATAGCGGTCTGACCGTTCCGACGGGTGATCACGTGATGCGCGCAATGACAGTTGGGTGATTATCGCTCTCCACTTCCTGTGAAGTGATGTATCGATGTTCCCTGATTCCCTATGCCGTGCGCAGTGCCCTTCGAACTGAACATGTTCGCTCCCTTCGGATTGGAATCTCACTTAAGATGGCGGAATACCCTGTGAAGTCCACTTCGCAGTCCACTTACGGTCGAATGGAACGCACCTCAGGACTAGGCTTTAGTTTAATTAGGAAATATAACTAGTTTTAACAAACATGCCTTACTAAAAACATTACTGGCGTGCATTTTGAGGCAAAATAAAGGGCACTGATGTATTTTAAGATATGTCAGTGCAAGTTGTTTTCAGTTTGGACAGATCTTACATTTATTCTATTTTAGTATAGGACTGTCCAGGAAATCGCCCCCTAATGTAATAAATATAGGGGACTACAAGGTGATGTACCTGTGCACATCCAACTGATAGTTGACTATCTCAGCAATGGTTTGAGCATCAGCCGCTGATCCAGACAAAGCACAGTAGATTTTATCATGGAGGGGGGAGAGCTTGTTCATCACACGATTCACTACCGACTCCCTTAGACAAAAAAGTAGAAGTAATGAAGATTAGAAAACGTTATTAATCCATATGAAGGAGAAACTCATTTGCCACTATTTGTTATGTAATACAAAAACAGCACAACAATATATTAATACAGTACACTGTGCCCCATTTTTACAGATTTAAAAAAAATATGTATAGTGTGTATACAGTAAAATATTTTTGCTGCCTTACATTTTAATGTACTATCAACTTACTTAAATTTTGGTTAAGTGATGAGTTTCTATAACTTTAAAATACAAGCTCATAATTTGATAATTTTGTAAAAAAAACTCAAACAAATTTTTTCTTTGTTAAAAAACTAAGAGCAGCAGGAATGAACTTCTGTATTACTGTCATGCTCCCAGTATGTTCTCCTGTCTGTTTCCCTTGTTTTCACCTTTTATCTCCCTCCGGACTACATTTCCCATCCTCCTCCATGCTCCCTCTCCTGCCAGCGATCCTGATCATCATTCTCCACTCTATTTAAAGGTATAGTTCACCCAAAAAGGAAAATTCTTTCATTATTTACTCAGTGTCATGTTGTTTCAAACCTGTATCAATTTCTTTGTTCTGGCAGATATTTTGAGGAATGTTTGTAACCAAAATGTTCATGAGCCCCATTCACTTACATTTAAAAAAAAATAATACTATGGAAGGCTCACAAATGGTTTGATTACGAACATTCCTCAAAATATCTGCCTTCGTGTTCATCAGAACAAAGAAATTTATACAGGTTTGTAACAACACCAGAGTGAGTAAATTATGGCAGAATTTTCATTTTTGGGTTACTATCCCTTTAAGCTCTTCTGTTTTTCCCATGGTTTTGTCTGGTGTCGTTATTGTTAAAATCATTAATGCTCATTTATGATATGCTGTGTTTGATTGTTATGTATGTTGGGATTTACCCTGTGGATATTTAAGCCTGCTTTACTCCATCTTCTCCTGCATGTTTTTGTACATACAGTCACTCCAGTAACAACCCCTCAGTAAAACACTAAGGCATCACCAATCCCTCACTAATGAAACTTTTAGTCTAATAAAACATTATCCAGTGAATGAATTCATAACCATTTTAAGTTGTGCCCTTGTCCTATTATAACCTTTTTAGACACAAAGCATAGTATTTTATACAAAAGGTGCTGGGCTTGCTACAAAGTTTTCCTTAAGGTAGCGTTGTTTAAACTTTAATTTAGTGCTCAATTCCAATGCATAATATAATGCTGCTAATAATGTTGCTTTACCCTGCCGATACACGAGAATCAGATCCCAGGACGACTCCACCGTCAAAGGTAACAGCGATGATGGTCGTCTAAAATAGGAAACATGCATGAATATTTATTTCTTTTTAAAGCAAATGTGGTTAGTATATTCTTAATAACGATTCCCATAATGTTTGGCATAAGTTAGGTAGGTTAGCGAAACTGACTATAGTCGTAGACTTGTCTAAACCACTTCACAATTTAAACTTTAAAACTTGCAACACTCAATAACTCTTGTTTATGTGCAACTTAAACATCGCGCTTGAGTTTATAAAGCCATTAAAGCGATATCTCACCCCGGTTTTGACCTCCTCAGACAGCCATCCTGGTTCCCCCAGCAGTTCTTCCGACATGTTGAATAAAACGAAACGAGTCTTCTCTTCTCTCACCTGTCTGCGCAAACCTGACTGCGCTTGAGACGCGATACTCGATAGCGCGCGTCAAATTAAGCGAATCTGTTAACTGAATTAAATGACAAAAGGTGAAATGCTGTGTTGTCGTATTGTCGAAGTTTTATGACGCTCACATTATTCCTCCATTTTCTGTCTATAACAGAAAGTGAAAGAAATGTTTCTTCCTATTGTACTCGGAGCCACAACTAGACTAGGTCTTTATGTTATTATAATGTCCATGAAACGTGTGAGAAAGTATTTTACAATAGGCTACATCTTTAGAAATCATTGGATCTGTTCAACTTTCACATAACTAGTCATTTGTAACGTTAATTTAAATAGATTAATCCTCCATTTGCACCAATTATGCATTTTGCATGCCCTTAAATAATCTTTAATGTCGTGTGAGGCTGTCCAATCATGTGCAATGTACAATAGCGTTAACATAACTAAAAATGCATTCACTTTTGATATTGTGGATTTAGATTGAAAAAAAGTACACCTTTTACCTAAAGAATTCATGTTAGTACTTCAAAGGTACATGATACCAAATGTATACATATCTATACCTTAAAATAGTACATATTATGACCTTTTTGAAAAAGTACTGTGCCAGTGACCAGTATCATTTCTTCATAGATTAGGGGTGGGCATTCCTGGTCCTGGAGGACAACTGTCCTGTAAAATTTAGCTCCAACCTTAATCAAGCACGCCTGAATGCCATTTCCAAGTCATCCTGTAGCCCTTGATAAAAAAAATTCAAGTGTGTTTGATTAGGGTTGGAGCTAAACTTTGCAGGACATTTGCCCTCCAGGAGCAGGAATGCCCACCTCTGATATAGATCACTGGTCTCAAACTTGATGCCCACGGGCACCAGGTTGCCTGCACAGAGTCTGTGAGTTGCCAACCAAAGTACATTCTAATAAAAGCCTCTTAAAATGTATTTATTATATATTTCTAATATTATCTTGGCTTCTTTTATGAATGTTAACATTTTAAACAATGATAAAACATATCAACAAGTAAAATAAAATAAAAAAGTTTGAGTAGACTATATAAAAAAGTAGCCCTCTAGATTGTTTTATCCATTGTGGTAGCCCTTGTTCACAAAAAGGTTAGAGACCCCTGGTATAGATCATATAAAGACTTTTCTGCAACAGACATATCTTTCTATACTGTATATTTGTATAATTCTTTCCACAAATCAAAAATATTGGCAATCTTACTTTTCCATGACTTTCACTGACTAAAAAGATGAATTTTCATGACCTATGGCCAGGATGCCGTGAGCCTGGATAATGTACAGTAATGTACACATTAAGTTTTTAAAAATGTAGCTTAAATTAGTGAAATGAATAAACAGTGCCAATAAACGGCTGTTTAAATTGTAGTCAGCGGAGGCTTGGACGCGGAAATGGTATTCCTTACGTCACAAGAAGTTAACAAGCAGATTACATTTTGATAAATGTAAACGAAAATTTAAACCAACAAACAAAAATCCCTGATATTCCATGACTTGGTAAAAACTATAAAATTCGCTGACTTTAAAAGAACTTTTAAAATTCCATGATAATCCAAAAATTCCATGAACTGTGGAAAACCTGAAACACGTATATTATGTATGCTGGAGGATTCACACAGTACAACATATAATTTTTGTATTGTTTTGTATTTATTATGAATAAAAAAATGGCATGGAATGCACTTAAAATTACAAATCTCCACGCTTCTAAGTAGTGAAAAAAAATCAACATCCGGTTGAATTTTCCTATTCATCATGGAACTTGGGTAGTTTATCTCCTGGAACAACTACATGCTTGACTCCAGCTTCAGTGATCACAACTAAGTGAACCACACCACCACTAACATTGTCCCGACCCATAGCCAGAGCCAAAGCTGCAAAAACACAGAGACATTCAGTACTTAATACGGCTTTCATTAACTGTACACATAAATTTAATGCAACCTTACAATCTTGAGATGAAAATTTATTTTTTAATTCAAATGATACTTTACCATTTGTGGAAAACTGTGTAGCCTCTTCTAAAGTCATGTCAGGTTTGAATTTGGCATCCGCGTAACCATAGATATACGTGCTGCCAGATCCGCCAATTGTAAAGGGCTGACTGAGCAGCATTCCTCCCAAAGCCACTGTGTATATCTGCAAAAACAAAACTTTACTCATCTGAAGCACAGAGGTTTGTATAACATCAAACAAGAGATCATGCTGCTCTGTTTAACCAAAATGTGCCTTTTGTTTTACATTGCCACTGTAAGACATTAATATTACTAATAATAATCCATTGGTACCCTCTTAAATATTGTTATTAGTCATTAGTTCGATGGAGGCTTATCTTTTCTATTATTGTCATTGTTATATTATATTATTATTATTATTATGAAGTTTGCATGCCTATATCCCATAATAAGTTGTTCAAACTATTCCTCTATTCCTACAGTCTATGTATGTGTGTGTCCAGCTGTGCATCACCTGTGGTCCCTTTTTCCTGTCCCAACCCGCTGTGATGAATCCTGCCTGCAGGTCCTCTTTGTTGTTATAGCAAAGCTCCTTCATAATGGAAGCTGCAGCTTTTACCAAAGGAGGAGAGTCCATCTGGATACTAAACAATAAAGAGACACACAGCTACGTATTAATTTGCTTTGCCTAGCTTTGTTTAGGATGCTGTAACAGATATTAAAACTGACATGACCTGTGGAATGAAAGCTGGAATTTGGCCATTTTGGTAACAGCTTGTGCATCTGCCAGTGATCCGGCTATGCAGCAGAATATTCTATCATGCACCTGTATCAGTTTGTTGATGGTTTTGGACGACACGTAGGACCTGCAGGTAAATGTTATATTGTAGTTAAAAGATTTGTGAATGTCTTATATGAGACTATTAAACGACGTGAAAATACTCACTCGCCCATAGAGGCTCTGGAGTCAGACCCAATGATAACACCTCCATTAAATTTAACAGCAAGAATGGTGGTCTAAACAAAACAAGTTAAGAACAATATTATTATAGCAGGACATCTGTTTATTATTAAGAAATTGTGTATCTTGCAGCTAAGTTGAGAAAGTATTGCATTAGCAGCGCAAAGGTTGTGGGTTCGATTCTATGTAACACAGATAGCCTACTGATAAGAAATGTATACTTTAAATGCAACTTTGGATAAAAGTGTCTGCCACATCTAAAAATAATTACATGCCACACATTTTAGAAAACAAGCCAATGTGTAACCTTTACTAACTTCTTGTTGTGCATTTAATCTATGGTCTTTTTTGGACGTCTATGCATTAAATGTAGTACATTTTCTGCGTCGTGACGCACAACGTCAAACCTCATCATCGGTTGAAAGTGAAAGTAACTTTAACCTGATACAAACGGCAAAATATCATAACACTAACATATACTTTGATTTATCAAAGTGAGTGTTTTATAAAATGGTCTTAGACGAATAACATCAGCTGCCCAATCGTGGAAACGTATATAAACAATTACGCGTTACCTTTCAAAACACAAACAGCTTTCAATATGCGAATACTTGAGATACATAAAGATGTCATAGACTTACGCCTGTGCTGACTCCTTTTATTTGCGAGTATGACTGTAGTCTTTCCATTACTATAAACTTAAAGATACAGATTATGGATGAATGTGTCGATTCCGAGTCTCTTCTGAACGCACGCTCATCTGAAACACAACCCTGGTGGCCAGGAGGCGCATTACATGAAGAGTTTCCCCGTCGATTGACGGAAGATTTTGGAGATGGCACTTTCTTACCTTTTCGAACCTCCTGTGTCAGGTTTTAACTTCGAAAATTCAACAAGGTAAGATTTTAATCTGGAGACAGTTATATTATGATAACACTGTGCGTTAAACGTACAAAACAAGCTGGAAATGATCATAACTATTGCTTTGTGCTTTCGGAGCAAAAGTGAAAGTATGGAGACGTAAAGCTTACTTCTAAAACAAAAATCATATATTTTTTGCAACTGTATGACGAGTTTGATATATCGTACTACCATTACCTCCTATATACTTTATAATCTGGGTATTAATTATATGATATATCATACCGGTTTCTTTCATATCCATTTAGAAATATTGTACTGGAAAATGGTTCAGATGAGGGGAAAATCAAGGCACCAAAACCCATGAAAACAGGTACCACCATTGCTGGGCTGGTTTATAAGGTAATCAGATAATTTAAACAAAATTAATAACTTGGTCATACGCTTGCAAGTTGCACAAAGGGCTAAACACTGTTTGTTTGTTTGTTTGTTTGTTTGTTTGTATAGGATGGTGTAGTTGTTGGAGCAGACACAAGGGCCACCTCTGAAGAAATAGTTGCTGATAAAATGTGTGCCAAAATACACTACATTGCACCAAACATTTAGTAAGTACAATTTTAATGCGTTTTCCCAAATAAAAAGTTTTATCTTTAAAAAAAAATTTGCCTGTCAATGTCATATTTTATTGAGCAAAATAACTATATTTGCAAATAACCATAAATTACTCAATGCATTAAATGTATTATTTAAAATTGTTGTTTTGTTAGTTGTTGTGGAGCAGGAACAGCAGCGGACACAGAGAAGACAACAGATATGCTGTCATCAAACCTCGCCATCTTCTCCTTGAACAGTGGCAGAAACCCAAGGGTCATCATGGCGGTTAACATACTACAAGACATGCTCTTTAGGTGTGTGTGTTTGTCTGAGATTGTCATTTATTATATAGATCACAGCTTTGGCTTAGGGGTAGCACTGTTGCCTCATAGTAAAAAGGTCCCTGGATCAGGAGGCCCGGGGCCGTTTGCATGTTCTCCATGTGTCATTGTAGGTTTACTTGAGGTACTCCAGTTTCCTCTCGCAGTCCAAAAATATGCAGGTAAGGTGAATTGGAGATGCCAAATTTCCCTTCCCCAATGTGTGTAGATTAACTTGTGTAGCCTATAGGTTAATGCTGTTAAGAAATAAAAAATATACATTTATGATACCACCTGTTCCAATACTATTTTGCATTCATTTGTAATAGGTTGTCTTGTTTCTCAGATATCGAGGTATGATTGGAGCACATCTAATTTTAGGGGGTGTTGACTGCACTGGCAGTCACCTGTACACTGTTGGCCCTTATGGGAGCATGGACAAGGTGCCATTTCTAGCCATGGGTATGTGTGTGCTATCTAATTACTGATAATGGTACATATTGACAAGGAAGATGAATTTGCATTTGTGTTAATGACCAAACATGAGTAAATAATGAGTACATTTGCAAAATGGCAAACCTTCACTAGTCAGTACTGCATTTTAAGTAGTTTACAATATATAACATGACAACAACATAACTCAAAGGACTTTGCATGTTACCAGATCTCATCTAAACACACAGTGAGCTATGTTTCTGTGTTTTTTTGATTCAGGATCTGGTAATCTGGCTGCTATGGGGATACTGGAAGACAGATTTAAACCAAATATGGATGTAAGTAACACTTTTGTTATACCTGCTTAACAATGGGTTGCGGTGTGACACGAGGTGTTTCTCAATGTCAAGGATACTTCCTTGGCAGGACTGGTCCTTCCAAGTCACTTCTTTCAGAGGCTAGGCGAGGCTCCTTTTAAGCATTCGGAGAACATGTAAATGGAACAAACTAAGTGCATGTCATTGCGACATTACGTCAGTGAAAAGGTGTGCTTTTGGCGCTGGGCGCATAGGATTGTGGGTGATTTCCGAGCATGAAGGCTACACATATGCATCCTTTCCTGTATATGGGATATTTTTTTGGACTCGACAAATTCTCGACATTGGAACAGTCCTTCGACAGATGTCGATGACGTAGCATCCTCGAAATCCTGGCTTCCGAGGATTCTTCCTTGACATTGAAAAACACCTCCAGATACCTCTCACCCGTTTTTAATACTTGCCATGTCCCTGCAACATAGTTATTCTGCATAATCTCAGTCACATGGCTGTAAACTTCAGCTTTCTGTCACTAATGTCATTCGTTTTGCCTTTAGCTAGAGGAAGCCAAGGCATTGGTGAGTGATGCCATCCAGGCAGGCATCATGAGTGATCTGGGATCAGGCAACAACATAGACCTGTGTGTGATTACTAAAGATGGAGTGGACTACATCAGACCGCATAAAGAGTCCCCTTATAACTTTAAGAGGTAAAAACACTTAAAGGTGCAGTGTGTAATGTTTAAAAGGATCTTTTGACATAAATGAAAAATATTATACAAAACTATATGATCAGAGGTGTATAAAGACCTTTCATAATGCACCGTTATGTTTTTATTATATTAGAATGAGATGTTTTTATCTACATACACAGAGGGTCCCCTAACATGGAAGACGCCATTTTGTGCAGCCATGTTTTTTACAGAAGCCCTTAACGGACACATTTTTTACTAAGTTGTCTCCGACGATGACATGTTTGTCCGGTGGCGGCTATTGTAGCTCCTCTATGCATTTCAAAAGCGAGGGTTGAGCATTGGACTGAGCCGTTGGTTGCAATGCGCAACCTCACCACTAGATGCCGATAAAATTTACACACTGCACCTTTAACGTAAAAACATAAGTTACCAGCATTTAGTTGCTCTTAAACAATTATAATTAAATTTAAGCATGTCAAGGCAACTGCATATTAGTTGTCTAACCTTTACTGAACTTTGCCTTAAGTCTTATATAAGAAATGTATTGATTTATTTCTGTACTTTTTTCACAGACAAGCAAAGTATAAATACAACCCAGGTACAACTCCAGTTTTAACTAAAACTGTATCCCACCTGGAGCTGGAGTTGGTGCATGAGACGGTTGAAAGGATGGAAACTGTAGGATCCAGCTGAGCCATGAAATAGTGATATATGTTTTTCCAGTAATGGTGAATGGTTCCATCTATGTTTTATTTTTATGTCTAATTTGTCCTTTTTTATTTTTCATGATTGTAGTAGACTGAAAAAAGTCCTAATATCATCATCAATAAAATATTACAATTTCCATCATGTACAATGTACAGCATCTTCATTTTTTTACATAAACATGAATATTTATTTGAATATGTCAGATACAAGAACAGAACCTGATAAAAATGTAACACAGACACTCCAGTTACATTTAAGGTAATTCTATAGGTATTTTATGTGATATAATATAAATTCATTATTAATATTTAGAAACTTAAGTGCAGATATGTCCAAGTAACATTACTTGGTATATTTTGTACAGTATTATTATGTAGGCATAATGTTTGACTATTACAATTTGTCCCAGTTTTGATATAATCATTTGTCATCTTCAATGTACTGATTGCTACTCAAGAAAGAAAGCAAAATCAAGAAAGCAAAACCTTGATTCCTTAAGTAGGATCAGTTCATTTATTTAGCTGATGCGACAAAAACAGCACTGGCAGTTTTGTTTGGCAGTTTAGGACTTTTTGGTGTCATACATCAAGGTGTGTCATACTAAAACGCTTCCTTGATAATGTTACACCTGTTTTAACCTGTACCAGATAAATCTGCCTACATACTGATGATGCTGAAAGACGCGATTGGTCAACCAGCTGCGTAAAAGGCGCTTTTCTGAAAATATCACAAAATAATCCTTTAAATCTCAAATAACATCATTAATACAGTATCTGATTATAATGTTCAACTGCAATTAAAAGTTATATATTCATTCGTTTAAGTGAATATTTTCTTTAAAAAAAACTCAAAAGTGGTCGAACTAGAAACTATGTGAAACAGCTTCTCTATCTTTCGGTTTCGAAATTGTTTTCTTCCGCAGAGAGATCGTGTTTCCTACATACAAAATACATACATTGGGTCGTTTTTGCTTTTGTGTTTTGAACTATTTAGATTAATTGTATTTGCTTGATATAAATTATGGCTCTTTTGGACGTCAGTGGATATAAAAATCACTCCGCGCAACAGTTTGGCTTCAGACAGACGCATCTTCTCGACGGGCTGAATCATTACAGTTTTGGGACAAAATGTCAAGAATTTGCGGTACCAGTCGGAGTAGACGTAAGTTTAAATCGCTGTAAATAAACTTACACTTAATCCTGGATACCTAATGAAAGTGTGTATTAACATTTTATTGTTTCCTTGCTGGTATATGCACATTGCTATTGTCTAAAAATAACCTGTGACATAGTCATGATGAAACGAATCAATTAATAGCATGTGCATTACATTTGGTAATTATTATCATCATGGTTATCATATAGCATGTATGTCAGCAATCATAGCACATGTTATAATTTACAGTAACATAATTGGTTCCTAACATGTCCTGACAACTTTGCTCATTGAATCATATGGGCCTAAAGCTGTAATATTGATATTCTGTGTTCCCATCAGCCCTCTAAGTTTCTGAAGTCATGTAGCTGTGATGATGGTGTTTGTATAGACCTGAATCATGGCACCACAACCCTGGCATTCAAGTTTCGGCATGGGGTCATTGTGGCTGTTGACTCCAGAGCATCTGCTGGAAAATACATAGGTCAGTATCAAGAGTTAATAGCTGCAGGTTCTGTGCCGATAACATTATTCAGAATAAAGGATGCAAATTGTGAACAGCATTCCAAAATGTATTTCTCTACCTGTTATATCTTAATTATTCTAATGTGTTGCAGCATCAAAGGAGGCTAATAAAGTGATTGAGATCAATCCTTACCTGCTGGGCACCATGTCTGGCAGCGCTGCAGACTGTCAGTATTGGGAGAGACTGCTGGCTAAAGAGTGCAGGTCTGTCTTAACATGCATCTGAAGGAGATGTGCATATGCTCACAGTATGAAACTACAATTCATGCCGGCAGCTGTGTCAGGAGAAGAACAGAGTTTACTGTAAACTTTGATTCATACCATGTGATAGCCTTTTAAGAACATTGGTAAATAGCTATTACAAGTAAATACAGATTCAACAGATTCCTCATCAATATGTGATTCTGTATAAGGCATTTTAGCTGTGCAGATTATATATATATATATATATATATTTTTTTTTTCTTCTTCTTTTACACCACAAAAACAACACAAACATTATCTGAGGCAATAAAAAAAGATGAATAAATAAATAATAATAATAATAATAATAGACACTAAACCATATTAATATTACTACCTCTTATTGTTACACATAATATGGACAACAAACATGTATTGTACAGCCATATAGTAATATAAATAAAAAAGATGAATAAATAAATAATAATAATAATAATAGACACTAAACCATATTAATATTACTACCTCTTATTGTTACACATAATATGGACAACAAACATGTACTGTACAGCCATATAGTAATATAAATAAAATAAAAAAAGATAAAAAACAGCACACATTTTTTCCAATTTATAAATCTATAGGTATTCTTTAACCATGTACCAACTCTGATTGAAAAGGTCAGTTTTTAGTTGTAATGATGCAGTCATTTTTTCCATCATGTAAATCTGTTTTAATCTATGTTTCCATTCAATTACACTTGGTGATTTCACAGACTTCCAATTAGCAGTTATGTTTTTCTTAGCAATTAGTAGTAACACACGTATAATACATCTTTGTTCAGCATTGAAAACATCACTTGATACAACACCCAGTAAGAAAGACTGCACATTTAATGGAGCTTCTCTTTTTACAATTTTCTCCATTTCTTCTTTAATATTTTTCCAATACTCAAGGATTACTGGACAATCCAGAAATATATGTGTATGTTCCCTGTTGTACCACATTGTCTCCAGCATACAGCTGAAGATGGTTCCCTTTCAGTCGGTCACTACGACGTCACGTCGTGACCGACGAATTGGGAACCGCTCCGCGGGTGACCTATCTACTTCGAGAAACTATAAAAAACGCCAATGAACTTGGCATGCAGGTATTTGCATAATGCCGGCGCCGCCCCGCCAGGTGCGTTTATAAGCTGCAGGTGCACAATATCAAATTAGCTTTTATTGCTTCGAAGCCGGCAGACATCTGCTCTCGAGAAGCTGTTTACTGATCTTCGTAGATCCTGTGCTGCAGAGAAAAAGATCTCAGCTTGCCGAAGTTGGTTGGGCAAAGACACCTCAGCGGAGACTCGCAGTGTTTTCTCCACCCTTTCTCTCTCTCTCTCTCTCTCTCTCTCTCTCTCTCTCTATCTCTTTCATTTAGGATTTGAGTTCGAGTGAGTGCGTTGCCTCTCCCTGTGTGTTTCACCAGCTTGCACAAAGAGTGATTTCTCTAAAAGAGCAGCACGTTTGAGCTTTGTGTCTTTTTTAAGACAGCCACTCATTCGTGTCACGGTCGGGTGCATCTTTTTAAAGATGGCATTCCTGCCCGTTTCTGGATGCGGTGTGTTCATCGCTCCCCGGGATGGTGACGAGCGTTGTCTTTCGTGTCTGGGGCTCCAGCACGCAGAGGCAGCGTTCCGTGATAGTTCATGCTCCATTTGCGAGGGCATGACTATGGCGGATTTGCGGAGACGGGTGTCGTTTCTCCAGTAGCTCCCAGCGCCCTGATCCGTTGCCAGCGGAGGTCCCGATGGAGACAAGCGGCCAGTGTTCTACGGTGTCCTCGCGCTCTGTCGAGCCTCCACCGGAGACTTTGTCCACCGTAGCAGCGGAGGAAGGGTTGCGGGACCTGCGTTCGACCCCGAGATGGCAGCCATGCTTGCTCGGGCGGCGGCGGCTGTCGGCTTGGAGTGGACTGAACCTCCCCCACCCGAACCGTCCCGCCTAGACGATTGGTACTTCGGGGGTGCCAGGGCTTCTCAGTCCTCGCCCCGGTGCCTTTCTTCCCCGAGGTGCATGAAGAGCTGACGCGGTCGTGGAAAACCCCGTTTTCCTCCCGGAACCGGCCGTTTCAGCCTTCACCTCTCACCTCCCTCGAGGGTGGAGCGGCCGGTTGCGATGCAGTTGTGTCTGGCCGGTGTCGCTTCCTCCTGGCGGGACCAGCCTACTCTCCCCGCACGAGCCTGTAAGCATTCCTCCGCTTTAACCGGCGCTGCTTACAAAGCCTGTGGGGAGGCAGCTTCAGCCCTGCATGCCATGGCATTGCTGCAGGTTCACCAGGCTAAGGCTCTGAGGGACCTGCACGCGGGGGGTCACAATTCGGCGGAGTTCTCCGAGCTCCGTGCGGCTACTGACCTGGCGCTTCGTGCAACCAAGGTCACCGCACGTGACGTCGGTCGTGCGATGTCCACCCTGGTGTTCCAGGAACGCCATCTCTGGCTGTGCCTGGCGGACATGAAGGATGCTGATAAAACCAGGCTCCTGAATGCTCCGGTTTCCCAGGCCGGCCTGTTCGGCGAGCCGGTCGAGGAGTTTGCCCAGCAATTCTCCGCGCCCAAGAAGCAGACTGAGGCCATCGCTCAGATCATGCCACGTCGGAAGCATCCTGCACCTGCCCCGTCCACATCGGCACCTCAGCCTTCTCTTTGCCGAGGGCGTCCTGCGGCGGCCACCCCCGTTCCTCCCCGGGGCTCTTCTAAGAAGTGAGGAACCGGTCGTCAGCAGTCCGCCCCACCCACTCAGCCTGCTTCAAAGGGTGGAAAAAGGAAGTCGAAGCGGCCCTGAGTCGGGCGACCTAGAGATGGAGGGGATCGCTCTTCGGGAGATGGTGAAGGCACCACTCCCCCCACCGGAGGAGGGCCGGTTGGGGAATCCTTTGTTTCATTTTTCTGTTCCGCCAACTTTTCAGTCGGCACCCACACAATCACAGAAAGAGCGAATTCCACTTTCATCTCTAGGTCTTCAGATGAGCGCCGGAGACATGAGCGGGCTCATAACCCCCCATTGTTCTCCGACTCATCAGAGGAGTACGAAAGCAACGCACGGGCTCATAACCCCAGCGCGCTCTCCAACTTCTCAGGGGAGAGGAGACAATCACGGGCTCATAACCCATCGTCTTCCTCCCCCTTCACCAGAGGGTGCATCGTGTGGTGTGAGGTGTCTTCAGCAGAGCCTCCCTTACTCACCCACCCACCCAGCAGCGGACTCAGGTGAGTGTTATCATGCACAACACTGCTGTCGGTGCGGCCAATACGCACACACCGGCGATCACCTCCGTTGCGCCCGCCGCGGGTACACCGATCGTGCCTTTAGTCCCTCTCGCACGGGCCACGTACGATGGGCTTGCGGCTTCGGGGGTCTGGACGGCACCCCAGCTGCATTGGCACATAAATTGCCGAGAAATGTGGGCTGTATATCTTGCGCTCGTCCGTTTCAGCAACGAGTTACGGGGCAAAGATGTATTAGTTCGCACAGACAATACTGCGACCGTTGCGTACATCAATCGTCAAGGCGGTTTACACTCGCGTCACCTGTCGCATCTCGCCCGTCACCTCCTCTCTTGGAGTCAGAAGAATTTGAGGTCTCTTCGTGCCATTTACATTCCGGGCACGCTCAATGTAGAGGCGGATGCGCTCTCTCGGGCTGCGCATCCCGGCGAATGGCGACTCCACCCCACCCCATAGCGGTTCAGCAGATTTGGAGACGTTTCGGCAAAGCGCAGATAGATCTGTTTGCTTCCCCAGAGACGACCCATTGTCGCCTATTCTATTCACTAGCCGACGACTCGCTCGGTGTGGATGCATTGGCACACAGCTGGCCGCGAAACATGCGCAAATACACGTTCCCTCCGGTGAACCTCATTGCGCAAACCCTATGCAAGATCCGGGAGGACGAGGAGAGCGTGCTGTTGGTGGCACCGTATTGGACAACCAGGAGTTGGTTTCCAGAACTCTCTCTCCTCGCGACAGCCCCTCCTTGGAAGATTTCCCTGAGGAAGGACCTTCTTTCTCAACAAGAGGGCACATTATGGCACCCGCGCCCCGACCTGTGGAACCTCCATGTGTGGTCTCTGGACGGGGCACGGAGGATTTGAGTGATTTACCGCAAGAGGTATCTAACACTATTGCTGCAGCGCGAGCGCCGTCTACGAGGCAGGCTTACGCGCTTAAATGGAACCTGTTTGTCGACTGGTGTTCTTCCCAACGTGAGAACCCCCGAGAATGCCCGATTAGTGTTGTGCTTTTGTATCTCCAGCGTCGTTTGGAGAATAGGCTGTCACCATCCACTATTAAGGTCGATATCGCTGCGATATCAGCTCACCATTCACCCGTAAACGGTAGGACAGTGGGTCAGCAAGGCTGAATCCTTCGCGTCCTCCCTCTATTCCTCCTTGGGACCTGTCCTTGGTGCTGAAATCACTCCAGGAAGCCCCATTTGAGCCTCTGCATAGTGTGAGTGTTAAATTTCTTGCTATGAAGACTTTAACTCTCCTTGCTTTGGCTTCTGTTAAAAGGATAGGAGATATTCATGCATTTTCGGTCGATGATTCGTGCCTTCAGTTCGGGCCAGCTGCATTCAGCGTAACACTGAGACCCCGGCCCGGCTTCATGCCCAAAGTTCCCACCACTCCTTTCAGAGATCAGGTGGTGAACCTGCAAGCGCTGCCTTTGGAGGAGGCAGACCCAGCCATGGCTTTGTTGTGCCCTGTTCGTGCACTACGTGTGTATATAGACAGGACGCAAAGCTTTAGGACCTCAGACCAGCTCTTTATTTGTTTCGGTGGTCAGCAGAAAGGGAAAGCTGGCACCAAGCAGAGTATGTCCCATTGGATTGTGGATACTATAGCCCTTGCATATCAAAAGCAAGACGTGCCTTGTCCATTTAATTTACGTGCCCACTCTACACGCAGTGTGGCATCGTCTTGGGCACTGGCTCGCGGTTCCTCGCTAACAGATATTTGAAGAGCTGCAGGCTGGGCGACACCTAATACGTTCACAAGATTCTATAGTGTTCGTGTCGAGCCGGTTTCTACTCGGGTTCTTTCTGTTAACTAGTTAAGAACACCAAGGGTCGGCTTGTGTGTCGGCTTGGAGCCTCTATCTAGGCGCCCACATTTGTCCCCTACGTGGGGTTCATTTGTGTGTATACTCCGTGGGGTTCTAATCCTCCACGTTTTTCCTTAGCAGAGCCTGCTCTGCATCTCTCTGGATACTATGTTTTGTTCAGAGACTTCTTATGAGCAACCTATTGGTTGTTTCATATTTTTATGTCATCCATTCAACCTTCTTAGGGGATGGCTTCCGCAGTGTTCTAGCTCCGCTCAGTTTAGACGCTTCCCCAGTTCGCTGGTTCACTATCGTGGGTTAGGGAACAGGTAGTGACCGACCTTCTGCATTACGCCTTAGGTTCCGCACCTTATGTGGAGGGCGGAGGGCTTTTGCAGGCACTGGAAGGGTTCAGCTGCAGTGGCGTTTTGGTAGGGATTCCCAATTCATCGGTCACGACGTGACGTCGTAGTGACCGACTGAAAGGGAACGTCTCGGTTACGTATGTAACCCTCGTTCCCTGAAGGAAGGGAACGGAGACGTCACGTCCCGTCGCCACAGTTTGCTGTTCCATTGCTGTTTTCAGGCCGGGCACTGTTGCTCGGCTTCTCAGCAATAATATAGCTAATTTGGTATTGTGCACCTGCGGCTTATATACGCACCTGGCGGGGCGGCGCTGGCATTATGCAAATACCTGCATGCCAAGTTCATTGGCCTTTTCATAGTTTCTCGAAGTAGATAGGTCACCCGCAGAGCGGTTCCCAATTCGTCGGTCACGACGTGACGTCCCCGTTCCCTTCCTTCAGGGAACGAGGGTTACATACGTAACCGAGACGATCTTTTATAAACTTTGAAATAACCAAAGGAGTATGAAAATTATGCATTTTTATTTTCCAGTCAAATTCCTTCCACTGTTGGCTATTAATTCCCTTGTGGCACTTATAACTAAGTTTATCCCACAACTCATCTTCTATTTCTATATTGGCTTCTATTTCCCACTTTTCCTTGATATTGTAGGTGTTTCCACCCATACCTGTTAACAATCTTTTATAGAGATGAGAAACATGTCTACCAACAGGGAAACATTTTTCGATAAATGTAATAAAATATTGTTCTATGCCATTTGGGATTTTGCTAATTCTTTCTTTTTCCTTATGGTTTGTAATATAATGTCTGATTTGCAAATATCTATAAAAATCACTTAAGGGAAGATCAAATTGTTCTTGAAGTCGTGTAAAAGACTTAAAGTGTGTTTCTTCAAAAAGCTGGTCTAAAATAAAAAGGCCTTTAACCGCCCATTTCTTAAGACCGTGGTCCCACATTGAAAGTGGAAAATCTACATTACCCACTATGGGCATAGCTCGTGAGATTGTTCCAACAGCCTTAAGCATTTTCTTTACTTCTATTCAATTCAATTCAGTTCAATTTTATTTATATAGCGCTTTTCACAGTCAATTGTTTCAAAGCAGCTTTACATAAATAGAAGCAGTGAAAAGCACAGAAAAACAACAGATAACACAACAAAATACATGATAGCATAATCAGTTAAATTTGCTGCGGCTATGACTCAATATTATAAGCGAACGTATTACTAAAGTAACGTCTAGAAGAGGAAGCTAAGTAAAGCCCAAAAAGGCTGCCTCCCCGGGGTGAAAAACCCCCTAGGAGAAAAAAAAAACCCGGGCTTTTATCCGAGGAAAAATAAGTCCTAGGAGGGAAAAACCCTTGGGAGAACGGATAAGGAGATTTAGCGGGTTCTGCCGGTGATCGTTGGTCAGGCATCAGCTGGGCATCAGGTTGGTCAGGCATCAGCTGGGCATCAGGTTGAAGGACGGCCAGTAGATCAGAGGTGTGCCGACTTTCACATCTACCGGGACTGGGTCTGTTTGTCTTGTTGTCCTCGGTGTTGAGGACGAGACAGGGAGAGAAAAACAAAATCGTATTAGCGTAGCGGCCGTTCATATGTATGAAGTGTCACACAGTGATGTGGTTTAACTCAGCTTAGTTCCAGACAGAATAACTATTGCGGCATAATTATATTATCCACAGTTGAGGATTTAGCAAATTATAGTATATATGGTAAATAAGGGTCACCTTCCGATCTTTAAGAGAAAATTAAACCTGACGACCCGTTTGACTAAGGCCTAAAGCCCTACTGTCTTCGTTAATGCAGGTTCAGTGGCAAACGGGTCTATATTGTATACCATTTACAAGACCACGAGAAAATGCCAAACATCGCAACCCGACCATACGTGCTAACCCGTTTGACTAAGGCTGGAGGCCCCACTGTCGTCGTTAATGCAGGTTCAGTGGCAAACGGGTATGTATGGCATACTATTCACAAGACACACGAAAACGCGAAAAACGCATCCCGACCGTACAAGCCAACCCGTTTGACTAAGGCTGGAGGCCCCACTGTCGTCGTTAATGCAGGTTCAGTGGCAAACGGGTCTGTATGGCATACTATTCACAAGACTTACGATAGCGCCAAAATCTATACCCATACCTTTATTGTATGTTCTATTTGAGTCCACTTTACTTCCTCACATCCACTTATCCAAGTCAAAATTGCTGCTAATTGAGCTGCCCAGTAATATAACTTTATATTTGGCAAAGCCAAACCTCCTTTATTTTTAGCCAAATAAAGTGTCTTAAGTTTAATTCTAGGTCTTTTGTGTTGCCATATGAATTGAGAAATTAATTTGTCTATCATCTTAAAAGTAGAAATTGGAACTCGTATGGGTAGTGACAGAAATAAAAAGAAAAAACGTGGGAGCAAGTTCATCCTTATAGTCTCAACTCTACCAAACAAAGATAACGGAAGAACTTCCCAACGAGCTAGATCCCTCCTAATTTGATCAAGTAACTTATTATAGTTTGCCTCAAAAAGTTTTGTAGTTTCAAGTGTGATAGTAATCCCCAAATACCTAAAACCTTGTTTAGACCAGCGAAATGACACCATCTCATTTCATTGTTTAGGCCATATTCCTGTTATCATCATTGGCTCTGATTTATTTTGATTAATTTTGTATCCAGAAATGTCTCCATATTTTAAATTTTGCATTAATTGAGGTATTGAAGTAAGGGGTTGTTTTATAAAGAGCAGGACATCATTCTCAAAAAGAGAAATTTTATGGACTCTCCCCCCACCATCCTCAACTCCCTCAATCTTGATATCCTGTCGTATTGCCTCAGCTAAAGGCTCTAGACTGAGAGCAAAGAGAATGGGTGAGAGAGAGTCACCCTGTCTTACACCCCTCTCTATAAAAAAAAATCAGAGCAATGTCCATTAAAGCAACACTATGTAGTTTTTTTACCTTTAAATAATGTCTCTAAAATTATTTCAGTGATATAACAACTTTTAACTGGACAAATTGTACTGTTGCTGCAACCTGAGCAGCCTCCTAGCTGCTACAAGCACACTCTGAAAGTGGCGGTGGAGGGTAGAGCACACAGCCCCGCCCCTCCCCCTGCCTGCAGAAGAGTGTCTGATACCAGGCACTGTTGCGCTTTTCAACCACATGGGGGAGCTGTAAGTCATTTTTACATGGAAACTACATAGTGTTGCTTTAACTCTAACTTTTGATTTGGGATTTATATACAACAGCCGAAACCAAAAGGTAAATTTTTCACTGAAGCCCATCTTCCTTAATGTTTGTTCTAGAAATTGCCAATCTACCCGATCAAATGCTTTCTCAGCATCTAAGCTGAGAAGCATTGACGTTTGGGTACCCTTTGCTATGAGTGACTTCAGGTTTAATACTCTTCTTATATTATTTGTCCCTTGGCGACCTGAAATAAATCCCATCTGATCTGGCTTTATTAATTTCTTAATGTATTCTAGTAGCCAAAATAGATGTTAATATTTTGTAGTCCACACACAGGAGGCTAATAGGGCGATAACTAGCACATTGCAATGGATCTTTTCCTTCCTTACAGTATGTAGGACTGTAATGATAGCCTCAGACCATGACTCTGGAGGGTTCTCTGAATTTAATACATAATTATATAACTTACATAATACCGGAGTCAGGTCATCAATAAACACTTTATAAAATTCTCCTACATATCCATCTATTGCTGGCGTCTTGTTATTTTTTAATTTAATAATTATGTCTTTCACCTCTTTTTCTTTAATTGGCTCTACCAAATCGGAGGCTTCATCCACCGCAGCTTATCTAATTTTAAATTTTTAAAGAATTCATGTATTTTTTTCTTCTTTCAATTCCTGATGTTCACCCTTATATAGTTGTTCATAATATTTAGCAAAGGTATTTACTACTACTTTTGGACTAGTTTCGACAACATTAGAATCAAGTTGTTTAATTTTAGGAATTGTTCGACTAGCTTGTGCTTTCTGTAATTGAAATGATAATAACCTACTAGCCTTATTTCCCAATTCATAGTATTTTCTATCAATAAATCTAAGAGCTCTTTCTGCTTTATATGTCAAAATTTCATCTAAATTGGCTCTATTCTCTTTGAGTTTGTTAAGTACTTCTTGTTTTCCACTTTGTGCAGATTATTTTGTTCTGTCATTACAAAATACATTTTACTGGCAATTTCACTGTTTAGTCCACCATTATATATATTATATCTGTATTTAATTTGTTAATATTCAAGTGTTTTTTTTTTTTGTGTTTTTATGAACAGACTTTATAAACTACGTAACAAGCAGAGGATCTCAGTGTCTGCAGCCTCCAAACTTCTCTGTAACATGATGTTGGGATACAGAGGGATGGGTCTCTCTATGGGCAGTATGATCTGTGGCTGGGACAAACAGGTGAAATATGTTTACAGGTTTTGTTGTAATTGTGGGGCCACACTATTTCTAAAGGTAATTTACTAATGTTTCAAGGTTTGTCTCACATTTGTAAACAAATAAAATAAGATTGATATGTTTACATGATTGTTTTTGCCCATTATTATATCAGTGTACTCTCAATTGAGCTATATTTACTATATATTTCTTACTAAGATGTGTAGGCTAATATTCATTCATGCACAATCTTCATTTACATACTGATTTTTTTTCTCACATCAGGGTCCAGGTCTGTATTATGTGGATGACAATGGCACCCGTCTATCTGGTCGGATGTTTTCCACTGGTTGTGGGAACAGTTATGCGTATGGTGTGGTGGACAGCGGTTATCGTGAGGATATGACTGTAGAGGAGGCGTATGAACTGGGTCGCCGTGGCATTGCTCATGCTACACACAGAGATGCTTACTCTGGTGGTGTGGTCAACCGTAAGTACCTATGAATTATGTACTGACTATCAGTATATAAGAAAGACCCCTCTTTTAAAGCACACAGAAATTTGATTTTTATAACATATAGTACTTTGACAGTTTGTTTTAGCGATTTAAAAAGTCTTTGGTTATTTTTTTACTTTACAATAGTTTTAAAATATTTCCATTAACATTGCATCTGAATACCCATTCTGTAAAGCAGTGTCTATCCAAAGAAATAATGACAGTATTCTTTTTTAAACTATGCACGTGTTGCAAAGTGTGTTTCTGTTCATCTATTTTTTCTCCTTTTAGTTTACCACATGCAGGAGGATGGCTGGATTAAGGTGTGTAAAGAAGACGTGTCAGAGTTAATCCACCGCTACAAGAAGGGAATGTTTTAATCACACAAAATGCAAGCCATTGTTTTATTACGCTATTTGCTACTACCACAGTTCTAGTACAAAAATAAAACTATTCTCAAACCAGAAACAATTTTGGTGCATTCTTTGAATATAATTTTTAATAACATTTTCATTCCCTTTTAAAAGAACTTGCTATTTAAAGAGCCAGTTAGATGCCAATTTTAAACGTCCTATCACTGTTTATAAGTCCCGGACAACAGGTTTAAATGCATGCAAGGTCAAAAAACACTGTAATTTTCTCAAAATATAATTACCCCATTTCTCAGAGATCCCCAAACAATTCATGTGAAGCCGTTCAACGACTCAGTCTGCCTAAACCCCACCTTTCAGTAGCTTACTCTGCTCTGATTGGTCAACTGACAGAGTCTCGAACAGACCACAAATCAGTGGTACAGACCAACAATAGTGCAACATGTATTGACCTAGTGCTAACATGATTTACTGAGAAGACATTATCGACATCATTCATCATTAATCCAAGCAATAAAAACGACGATAGAAACTATGTCAGCAAAACCGTAAGTGCAGCATTAGCCGCTTGCTAACATGACTCTATGACAGTATATTAAGAGTTTAAACAGCAACATCATTCATCATTAATCCAAGCAATAAAAATGACGATAGAAACTAACATTTTACACTCATTTAAGCATTTATGTAAGATAACTGGGTCATAGCAAAACCGTAAGTGCACATGCGCTAGCCGCTTGCTAACGTGACTCTCTGACAGTATATTAAGAGTTTAAACAACAACATCATTCATCATTATCCAAGCAATAAAAACGACGATAGAAACTAACATTTTACACTCATTTAATAATTTATGTAAGCTAACCGGTCATAGCAAAACTGTAAGTGCACATGCGCTAGCCGCTTGCTAACATGACTCTATGACAGTATATTAAGAGTTTAAACAACAACATCATTCATCATTAATCCAAGCAATAAAAATGACGATAGAAACTAACATTTTACACTCATTTAAGCATTTATGTAAGCTAACCGGTCATAGCAAAACCGTAAGTACAGCATTAGCCGCTTGCTAACATGACTCTTTGACAGTATATTAAGAGTTTAAACAACGACATCATTAATCATTAATCCAAGCAATAAAAACAACGATAGAAACTAACATTGTACACTCATTTAATAATTTATGTAAGCTAACCGGGTCACAGCAAAACCGTAAGTGCACATGTGCTAGCCATTACCAACGTGACTCTCTGACAGTATATTAAGAGTTTAAACAGCAACATCATTCATCATTAATCCAAGCAATAAAAATGACGATAGAAACTAACATTTTACACTCATTTAATTTATGTAAGCTAACCGGGTCACAGCAAAACCGTAAGTGCAGCATTAGCCGCTTGCTAATTTTACTCCACTATGTTGTGTTTCTGTGCTGGTTTGCTAGTGAACACCAGCTAAACCAGCACCAGCATTAGCACCAGCTAAACCAGCTCCAAACCAGCATTAGCACCAGCATTCCATGCTGGTCATACCAGCAAGACCAGCATATGTTATGTTTTGGTGCTGTGCTGGTGACAACCAGCTAAACCAGCATCAAACCAGCATAGACCAGCATAATTCCCATAAGTGTTCATTTGTAGCAGAGATGTGTATGTTGATTGTGTAAAAAAAATCTTTTTCTAACTTAAATATTTTTTGAATGATAGAGCCAAAGCCAAAAAGCGTTGTGCCAAGCTCTCCCGTACCAAAACAAAAACAAATACCACGCAACAAAACTTAAAATACTTAAAATTCCTCTGGTTGTTTCTCAAATTTGAAGGAAAGCCCTGCTAAAGCTGTTAAAAGGAATGAAGGAATGAATGAAAGTGTAATATAAATCACCAATGTCTGCAGTCGATATGAGGCACCTTCTGTTTTCCATTTTTTGCCATAAATTTATTGTCTCACCATGACAACATTGTTGATAGTATCTTCAGTGTCTTGGCATCATATTGACCAAGTTTGGTGGGAAATCCTATTCTTATAACTTATGGTTGGGTAACAAAAACGCTTAGGTTACTCACGTAACCCCGGTTCCCTGAAATAACGGGAACGAAGCATTGCGTCAGTTTGCTGACGCTATGGGGGGAAACTCCTGTTTACTCCGTGATTGAAGCCTATTGGTTAACGTCTGTAGAAAATACAGACCAATGACGTTTGAGCCCGCGCGGGGGCGTGGCACACGTCCCTATATAAGCCGGTGAAATACGTCAAGAGCTCATTATTATTCGACTGAAGCGCGCAGCCGAATAACACTCGCTGCGTAGACGTTTGTAGCACGGCCAGCGACGCAATGCTTCGTTCCCGTTATTTCAGGGAACCGGGGTTACGTGAGTAACCTAAGCGTTCCCTTTCAATACGGTTCACTTCGCATTGCGTCAGTTTGCTGACGCTATGGGGGAACGTAATCCCATCCCGCCGTGCATACACAACGGACTGAGGTGCCCTTACCGGAGAGACACTGCATGTGGCCCTAACCCAGCATATACATAGCTCTAGCGAGCGCAAGTGTAAGCACCATATATGAGACAGTAATACGCATACAGTGAAGTTTCTAAACGCACCATGATGCATATACAATAGAGCACGAGACGGCGGGTTCCCTGAGCGCGCCGCGAGCTGTGCATGAATTATTAATAGGTAGCCATGACGGTGAGCTAGCAACGCACCATGAAGGCATACAGAAACGCAGTCGCGTGAATCATTAAGCCGATAAGACCTGTGGTTGTAAGGCAGGGACATCCAGGCTATAAAATCTGACAAACGTAGACGGCGAGGACCAGCCGGCCGCGTTACAAATGTCAACGATAGAAATCCCCGTAGACCAAGCCCAAGATGAAGCCATACCCCTCGTGGAGTGAGCTTTTAAACCAACTGGACAATGTTCATTCAGGGAGGCGTAAGCCAAAGCAATGGCTTCGACGATCCATTTAGATAGCCTCTGTTTAGTGAGCGGCATACCTAAGGAATGTTGTGCGAAACTTACGAACAGCTGATCTGACTTGCGGTATGAGGCAGAACGGTCCGTGTATATTCTTAACGCTCTGACGGGGCAGAGCGTGTTCGGGGTTTGTTCGCCGTCCGCCGTCGGAAGGGCGAGAAGTGAAACCACCTGAACTTTAAATGGCGTGGTCAAAACTTTAGGAATGTATCCCGCTCTCGGTCTAAGGATCACTTTGCTATCGTTAGGACCGAATTCCAGACACGACGGGTCAATTGAAAACGCGTGTAAATCGCCCACTCGTTTAACCGATGCCAACGCCAGGAGGAGAGCGGTTTTAAACGAGAGAGCGCGCAGGTCAGCCTGTTCGAGGGGCTCGAAAGGGGGACCGCGCAGCGCTTTCAGGACCATGGACAGATCCCAAGACGGGACCGTGTTAGGTCGCGGTGGGTTTAGTCTGCGAGCGCCTCTGAGGAATTTAATGATGAGATCATGTTTTCCCACGGTGCGGCCGGCGATAAGGGCGTGATTCGCCGTTATCGCCGCCACATACACTTTAAGCGTCGAGGGCGCGCGACCGCTGTCCAGCATTTCCTGCAGAAAGGAGAGAATATGCTCCACTTCACAGGTGTTTGGGTTTAAGTCTTTCGTCGTGCACCAGTCAGAAAAAATAGACCACTTTTGAGCGTAAAGGCGCCTGGTAGATGGGGCCCTAGCTTCAGTTAGAGTATTTAACACTCGTCCTGAAAGGCGTGATGGTTGCCGTTCAGACACCAAACGTGTAGATTCCATAGCTCCGGCTGTGGATGCCATATCGTCCCTCTCGCCTGAGATAGGAGGTCTTTCCTCAGCGGTACTGGCCATGGTGCTGATGTTTTCAGCTGCCATAGGTCGGGGAGCCATGGTTGATTGTGCCAAAACGGGGCGACCAGAATTATCGCGCATTTCGTCTCTCTTATCCTCTGAAGGACCTGTGGTAACAGAGCCACCGGAGGAAAAGCATACAGAAGACACGGCGGCCATGCTTGCGACAGGGCATCGTGATGTCTCGAGAAGAAGATCGGGCAATGCGCGTTCTCGTCTGATGCAAACAGATCGATCTCCGCCCGGCCGAAGACGGTCCATATTCTCTCGACCGTCTGAGGATGCAGTCTCCATTCTCCCGGCGGCGGACCGTTGCGCGAGAGAATGTCTGCACCCGTATTGGCTACACCCGGTACGTGAGTCGCTTTTAACGAACGTACGTTCACGTGAGCCCATAATAAAAGCCGTTTCGCCAGCCTGGATAGGGAGCGAGATATCAGCCCTCCTTGGTGGTTTATGAACGAAACCACCGTCATACTGTCCGACCGCACTAGAACGTGTTGATGTTGGAGTTTCGGTCGAAAGTGTCGTAGCGCCAAGATAACCGCCCACATCTCGAGGTGGTTGATATGTAGCTGAGACAACTGGTTGTTCCACGCACCGAAGGCGAGCTCGCCGTCGCAGTGAGCGCCCCAACCCGTCGCAGACGCATCCGTAGTCACCACTTTCCTCCTGCTCACGGAGCCGAGCTCCGTGCCCGAGAGGAAAAGGTGAGGGGATGTCCATATCGAAAGCGCTTTCACGCAGCTGTACGTGATTTTGATTAATAAGCGGCCCGACAACCAAGCACGGGGCGGAACTTTCGCTTTCAACCAAAACTGAAGCGGCCTCATGAACAGCATTCCCAACGGTATTAGTGGGGATGCTGCTGCCATCAGACCCAGCATTTTTTGGAATCGTTTGAGAGGGAGATGTGAACCCGCTTTGAACGATGCCGCCTCGCGTCTGACCGTGAGCGCGCGTTCCTGTGTAAGCCATGCCCGCATCTTTAATGAGTCGAGCGTCGTGCCTAAGAACGCGATTCGCTGCGTGGGGGTGAGCAAACTCTTCTGGAGGTTGATTTTGAACCCCAAATTCTCCAAATGCTGGAGTACAACGGTCTTGTGCGCAGTAATTTCCCTCTCTGACTGTGCTAGAATAAGCCAATCGTCGAGGTAATTCAATATGCGGATGCCGCTCTGTCTGAGAGGGGCGAGAGCCGCATCCGCACATTTGGTAAATGTGCGTGGTGCCAGAGATAATCCGAAGGGCAGAACTTTGTACTGGTATGCTGTCCCGTCGAGCGCGAATCTTAGGAACGGCCTGTGACGTGGCGCTATCGGAACGTGAAAGTAAGCGTCTTTCAGATCCACTGATATGAACCAATCGCCCGGTCGAATTAACGCCATGATTCGTCTGGCTGTAAGCATTTTGAACGGCCGTTTGGCACAAGCGCGATTCAAAACGCGTAGATCCAATATCGGTCTGAGGCCGCCGTCTTTCTTTGGAACGAGAAAATAACGACTGTAAAAGCCTGATTCGCTTTGATCCGCCGGGACCGTCTCTATCGCGTCTTTTAGTAATAAAGAACGCACCTCTTCCCTGAGGATCTGCATACGATCGTCTGGGACAGTGGTGTAGAGAACGCCGCGAAACCGGGGTGGTCTCCGGGCGAATTGAAGTGAATAACCGTGTTGGATTACGTTTAGAATCCAGCCCGGCATACCGGGGGTGGATTGCCAAACGTGAAATTTGACGGCGAGCGTCGATATGCTTATGGACGTTAAGCCGTGTGTGTGTGTTTGTGTGTACAGAGGAGGAAATTTGCTCTTTTTGTGAAAAGGTAAAAATTTGTGTTTCGCTGTTACAGCGAGGGTGTGTCCAGTGCCCGAGGGGACTGAAACATGCAGAACTTTCGAGGGCGGGCCGGCCGAAGCGGGACCAGAGCCTCTTTTCCTCCTCAGACTCTCTTCAGGGAGGCGGCGCCGGCGTCGGGTCCAGCGTAATCCGAGGACGGGGACCGCGGCGTCGAGGCGGGCCAGCCGGTCGTGCAGGACGCTGGCGCTTGACCTCCGGTTCAGTTCTCTGCTGGGGCTGAGCTGGTGCTGGCTTAGGGCGTTGAGCTGGCGGCGGTTTTGGGCGGCCGGTCTCAGACGCTGAGGCAGATCGTTTTGGTAGAAAATGCCGCATAGCCTGCGACGATTTCTGTGCCTCAGTGAAGGGCTGGGTGAACCCCTCCACAGCGGAGCCGAAGAGCCCCGACGGTGACACGGGCGAGTCAAGAAGGGCAACCCGATCCGTGTCCTTTATCTCCGTCAAGTTCAACCACAGATGTCTCTCCAGAACAACCAGGCTGGCCATGGCTCTTCCTACAGCCTGAGTGGCGACTTTAGTGGCGCGAAGGGCCAGATCAGTCGCGCTGCGCAGGTTCTGAAAGGTCGACGGGTCCGGACCTGTCTCGTCCATGTCACGGAGGAGTTTTGCCTGGTATACCTGCAGCACCGCCATCGTATGGAGAGCGGATGCAGCGTGGCCGTCGGCGGCGTAAGATTTCGACGCCAGGGTCGATGTCAGGCGACAGGGCTTTGACGGATGGTTCAACTTTGCCCTCCATCCGCCGGCTGAAGACGGGCAGAGATGGGCGGCGACAGTTTCCTCGAGCGGCGGCATCTTGGAGTAGCCGTGTTCGTCGGCGCCGTCCACTACGGAGAGGACGTGGGAGACGGCGCTCTGAGCTCGGGTGGAGTGGGGAGCACGCCAAGATTTGGTGAGCTCCTGGTGAACCTCAGGGAAAAACGGCGCCTGCCATTGGCGGGACGATTGACGGCGCCCGGGCTGCAGAAACCACTCGTCCAACCGGCTGAGTTGAGGCTCTGACGGCGGCGACCACTTGATGTTGAGCTCCGCCGTAGCTTGCGTCAAGATGCGGATGAGCTCAGAGTCGTGAGGACGCGACTCGGTAGGTTCATCAGCGGCGGCTGCGTGGGCGTCGTCATCCGAAGCCGCCCAATCCTCTAACTCCTCAGAGGATGACATCACTTCCAAGTTGTCACCGGACCCAAAGGAAACCATGCCGCTAGCACTCGGCAGGGGGCGTAGGTCCTCATGGGCGAAGGTGACAGGGTGACGGCGGGGAGACAGAGCACGCGGGGGATGAGCCGGCGTGGACTCGGTCTCAGGGCGTCTTCCAGCTTCACGGCTCCGCTGCTGTTTAGGCGGGAGAGCACGGGAAGCCTTCCGTTTAAAGATCTCGAGGCGGGAGCGCAGCACCGCGATAGGAAGGAGCTCGCAGTGGGCGCAGCCCGCCTCGGCGAGTACGGCCTCGGCGTGGGCAGGACCCAGACAGATGACGCACTCCTTGTGGAAATCCTCCACAGGCAAAGGGGCTCGGCAGGAGCCGCAATGCCGAAGCGACATTATCTCAACGCGCTTCTGCTCTTTTAGATAACTCTCTTTTAGGCTCACCGGAAAGCGGCAGGGGAACACGCTGGTGTGTTGTAGTCCGCTGCAGTGCTTGGATCGACGGCGAGTAAGGGCTTCTTCTTCGGAGCAGCGAGAAGGTTCGCGCTGAAGGAGAAAAGTAATGAGCTCTTGACGTATTTCACCGGCTTATATAGGGACGTGTGCCACGCCCCCGCGCGGGCTCAAACGTCATTGGTCTGTATTTTCTACAGACGTTAACCAATAGGCTTCAATCACGGAGTAAACAGGAGTTTCCCCCCATAGCGTCAGCAAACTGACGCAATGCGAAGTGAACCGTATTGAAAGGGAACCCAGCATTGAGTAACTTTTAACCAGTTTTTTATGTTCTGTCCAATTTTTACCCAACGCTGGGTTTAGAGTGCAAGCTCACACTTAGGGCCCTATCTTGCACCCAGCGCAATTGACTTTGTCAGTGACGCATGTATCATTCGTATTTTGCGCCGGCGCACAGCGGGGTTTTTCCCTCCACAGATGCACGTCAGCAAACTAGGGAATGAACTTGCGCTCCCTGGGCGGTTCAGCGCAAAAAGGAGGCGTGTTGCGGCGCAAACCATCTCTTATGCTATTTTGCAGTTTCAAAAAACAATTGCGCTACTAACCAAAAAAAACTAGTCTAAAGTCAGAGGCGCGTTGCGCGTGGTTCATTATGCTATTTTAAGGGCGCATGCTTGACCATAATGTATAGCGTGCACAACGCGCATACACTTTGCTTATCTAATCTACACAGATGCAACAGTTATTTTTGCAAATCATAAATTGTTACACTTAAAAATATTAATACACGAGATAAGGGGAATCATAGTGGTGAGCATTGTGGTGATAGTTTTTATTTATTCTCATGCAAATAACGATTAAAATATTTTCATAACTTTGTTGTGTGGCTGTATTACGTTTATTTTATGTAAATAATAGTTAAAATGTTTTCATAAGAAACCTTAATGTATATGAACTTGATTTGTAAGAGTACTTTGGGGTTGGACCTTGCTTGCGTTTCTTGGGTCCGATTTCAAAGCCCCCAAACCCTTTCAGCAGTGAGGGTGGACGCAGAGGACATGTCCTGAGGCAGTTACACAGCGTGCCCGATTTATGCTGGCAAGCGTGGGATTCCCCCGTACAAGGACGTCGGTCTCCTCGGCTGTGAACCGCTCCTGGCGTGCGCCTGGTAAATCCGTCATAATAATAGAAACCCGCCATGGAACTTGCGCCCTTGCGTTTAAAGGGAATGTTGGCTAGCGTTCTGATTGGTTTATTTGACGTTACGCCCAAACCACACCTATGAATAATGAACCTACTTCAGACCAACCCCTTATTGATTTGCGCCCGGCGCAAGAGTTATTTCTCACGCCGGGAAAATAGCAACAGCGCCCAAGATCCGCCCACAAACTCACTTGCGCGTTGCGCTTCGCACTTGCGTTTCAGATCGTTAAAATAGAGCCCTTAGTGTTTGGGAGATTATAATTTGCTTATTATAATTACGTAATAATGTTTGATTACAAACTTTAATGTTGGCATGACAAAGATGGGCTGAATGTTTAAAGAATGTTAATGTAAGGAACGAGACTGGGGAATCTGATGCAAATAAGACTTTATTGAAGAGAACAGAATCACTGATGGAAAAATTGATAAAACTCATAAAAATTCAACATGAAACTGCAAACACTTAACTACTACTATGTGTATCTACAGTATTTGATGCAAAAAAGTGTGCATTATCTTTAAAAAAGCTATGTATTTCCTATAACAATTTATATTTGGTGGAACTAAACAGAAATCATTCAATTATAATAAGAATCAGGATTTGACCATATGAAGAATTTTTTAAGGAGAATATTAGGAAAGGGCAACAATAAAAAGGCCACCTGCTAAAAAGCAAACTCTGTGATACCAAGAAGCCCTCAATATGGGATCCTTCAGTGAATAAAAGTGGATTTCAACCCTATCCCCAAACTAAAGCGTCCAAAAATACTACATTTGCTGTGAGCTTCATGAAGTTTTCAAACCATTTTATTCATTGACATGCCATAATATCCTTAATATTATATTCTGGATTGTTGGTGAATAGCCACCATGTTCAAACAAGGCTGGTTTGGACTGGAATATTGGGAAGTAAGATGGTAGGTCCCTTGAGGGGGCCAAAAGGACATCTGGAAGATATATAGAGTACCTTAAAGATGGGAAAAAAAGGAATGATGTCTTCTGAAATTAATTTTCTTTCATGCAGGATAATACACTATAGCATGCTGCAAAAAAGCAATACTGACTATTTTAATATGGGAAAAAAATTAAGGTACAGTATGAATACTATCCTCTGACCTCTCTATGGAGCATCATTATATGAAAGATGTGTGAGGTGGACAGCACTATAATTCATATTCAAACATCAACTCTGGGATGCAATACTAGCATCTTCAAGTGAAATAAAGACAGAAACTATAGACTTACAAGTTTAATGAATGGGAGAGTTAAAGTCTTGTTAAAATATGCTTATATATTATTATGTAACTTGTGTTAAATACATTATTTGATTTACAATGTTTTTATTATCTGTCCATGCAGCACATTTGACAGATATCTGTTTTGTGGATCATTTTAACAAACATAAAGTGCATTTTGCATAATAATTTGTAAAAGCATAATTTGCATGTTTTTTAAAGTATTAAAGTATCTTTTGACATTTTAATGTCAAATATTTAATTAGAATAACATGCACACTGTCATATAACTATTCAGATTAAAATACAATTTGTAAACTTACTGACTTTATTTAAAAAAAAAGCATGTGCATAATAATTTGGACCATCCATCACTTTCAGAAAATCAAGATTAAGAACATTTTTCATGCTGGTGACTTGATTGCAGAAATAAATCTCAACATAAGGTAGTGTCTGCTGACATATTTTTAACATTAAAAAAGTCTCATATCTGGCACAGGGGTGGTTGCAATCCAGTACATCCAATGACAATAGAGAAAGCTGTGACACAAAAGAATGCCTGTTCTACTGTGACTGCCCTAATGTAACACTTTATGGAGTAATCTCTTCCTGTTACTTGCAATCTTGTAGAAGTGATTTCAGTGCTAGACTGACATTTCTTACATCACCTGAGAATCTGTACCTCTGTGTCAGATATTTCTTATGCCTTAATGCTAGTCTACATATGTACTTAATTGAAACCGCCTTTCAACTTCATCAGCCATTTCTTATCTCAACATCTGCATTAATAAATGTATTCATCAAACCCCTGACAGCAGTCTTCATAAAAACACTAAAATAACAGTATGCATGCTTAGATGCATGACAGTATATCTAGTATTTTAATGCACATGAATATCTAGTAGGAATGACAGAGGAACTAGCCGATTAATCTGAAATATAGTCTGCTATACCATGCTGTGGATGTTTTATGAGTCTGTGGTGTTTAGTATCATTTTTTATGCTGTGGTCTGTTGGTGAATTAGTATGAAGGTGTGGACAGAAATAAACTTGACAAATTAATTAGAAGGGCTGGCTCTGTACTTGGTATGGAGCTGAACTCTGTTCATGTTGTGGCTCAGAGAAGAATACTGTCAAAACTAAATTCAATTCTGGACAATCCCTTTCATTCACTACATAGGGTGCTGAACAACCAGAGAAGTACATTTAGTCAGAGACTTATCACTACTTAGTGTTTTACTGAGCGTTTTACAAGATCCTTTATACCTGTGGCCATTAGGCTGTATAACTCATCTTTGTAAATGCTGGGACAATTCACTATTGAAGTAAATTACCCCTTTTTATATAGTTTATCGTTTTTATATTAGGTAGGGGAGACCGGGGTTGGTTGTCACAATTTTTACTCATGCATGAATTGCTCATCTTCAAAAAATCTTTCAGCAGTAATTCCTACATGAAATGAAACTTTGGAGTCTTGGCTTTAAACGTGTATACTTTTTATTTTTAGAATGTATTGTAACAGGAAGTAATTAACCATCAAAGACACTCTGACACAATGTGACAACCAACCCCATCACGGGGTTGGTTGTCACAGGGTATGGGGTTGGTTGTCCCTATAGAGGTTCAATAGGATTTCAGTGATAAAT
The DNA here is from genome assembly GCF_030506205.2 of Paramisgurnus dabryanus. Classification (NCBI taxonomy): domain Eukaryota; kingdom Metazoa; phylum Chordata; class Actinopteri; order Cypriniformes; family Cobitidae; genus Paramisgurnus; species Paramisgurnus dabryanus. The sequence continues at coordinate 6,988,471 of NC_133355.1, read as the reverse complement.
TGGGATCTGAAAAGATAATGTGTAACTTTTTAGTTTTTTAAGCTAGAAACTCCAAATAAGTTTTTATATGAATCCACCACTATGATAGTTGTTATTAATGCCCATTATGTTTAAACAATGGGATTAAAGTGGGTGATTAGTTACTTGATTAGGCTTTATGCCCAGCTGCACTATGAACTTCAGCCAGCTCCTTGTTTCCTGTCTGCCATTATTGGACAAACTGATTAATCCAGGTGTGTCTGATTATTGTTGTTGTGACTACTGAGGTCAGGCACACCTGGATTAATCAGTTTTATCCAATAATAGCAGACAGGAAACAAGAAGCTGGCTGAAGTTCAGGAAGTAGTGCAGCTGGGCATAAAGCCTATTGTCTACTGTGTTGAGAAATAAAATGAAATAATTTTTTGTGTTAAAACATCTTTATTTAATGCTTAATTTATTTTATTTTAACAGCAAACAAAAACAAACAAACAAACAGACAAACAGTCTTAAAAGGTCTACATGTCCAATATTCTTATGTGACAACCAACCCCGCAAGCTATGTGACAACCATCCCCAACTAACTTCTTGTCAAACATGATAAGCTAGCTGCCACACGGCTTTAACTTGATCGCTAAAAGATGACTCAAAATAAAGCTACTACTTTTATCTTTTTAATGAGTGTTTTGTTTTTGAATCACTAATATCCTACAAGATCTCAACACAAAAACAACACCAACATGAAAATTTACTCTGACCCATAAAAATAAAAAATTGTCTCCTAACATCAATGTTTTGTGTTTGCTCAGCAAAATTACAAGTGCAAATGAGTAAGCTATTAAAGGCTAACAGATTGATATCAAAATTGTACCACAGCGCCATGTAGTGTGTCTGTAATAAGCAGTGTGACAACCAGCCCCGGTCTCCCCTACAGTTTAAATCACTGATGGACATATAATTATGTTTCTATTTCTTTTTTCTTTCATTTTTTTCTTTTCTATAATCTATAATTCTACATTAAAGCAATTTCTCCTGGGATTAATAAAGTTCTTTGAATTGAATGAATCACTAGGATTAATCTTAGCCTGGTTGTTAGCCTGCTCTGGAGCAGGCTAGCTGCAAAGAGTAAGAGGCTGTTTACACTTGGCATTAACATGCGTTTTCGTCGATCGGATCACAAGTGGACGACGTTAATGCCAGGTGTAAACGGTGTTCAAAACGTTTTGAGCTCGTCCACTTTCGACCACTTTCAACCACATTCAGAGGTAGTCGAAACCACTTTCGATCGGATCGCTTTGGAGTTGCGGAACGCATATGTGGTTGAATGCGTTCGAACAGCCACACGCGACCGCCTTCTCTCCGCCCATTTATCTAATCTGAGGTATTAAACACAAGTTTTACGTCTTTTTTTGACTTCTGGCGTAAACATACGGTGAACAGCGCTATTTTTAGCCTTTCATTGATACAACTAAAGCGGCTGATCTCCGTAGTTTCGTTTTGAAAGCGTGTGAAAGCGTGTGAAGTTACTCCATAGTAACTTCATCTAGATTAATTTAGCCTCCCTTCATGCAACCGAGTCAGGGCTAAATTCAGCCAGGATAACTGGAAAATCTCAGCTTAATCCCTTATCTTGCTTTTGTGCAATACCCCTCAGGTAGAGAGACAAACGCGAGACAGCTGTGAAAACAATCAGGGATAACGAGAAGGGAGGAGACAGAGAGTGCACACGTGAGAGACAAAAGGTAAACAAACAAAAAGTGCAGTCGATCATACCGGAATCCTGACAATTAAGGCATTGCAATCAGAAAGTAAAGTCAGATGAACATTAAAGGAGATAAACAGACATACAGACAAACAATTATAGATATATACTGTGTGATAAATGTAGTAAACTGCAGAGTGAAATAGCTGTAGCTGGTTTAACTTAATTGTTTTATATATTTAATCTGAACGGTATAAATGCATTAGCTAACATAAATTAACTATTACAAATATATAAGTTAATTCCAATACAAATGTTTATTGATTGTTCATGTTAGTTCATTGCAGAGGTGTAAAGTACTTGAGTAATTTTACTTGATTACTGTACTTAAGTATTATTTTTGGGGATTTTTACTTTACTTGAGTACAATTAAAAGTCAATACTGTTACTTTTACTTAATTACATTTTTTAAGAAAAAAAGTACTTTTTACTCCTTAAAATTTTTTTTTTGTCAAAAAGTACTTATTTTTTAGAGATTAACTATTCTACTCTTCCTGCTCTTACCAAACCAATTGAATTGTGCTGATGGTCAGTTTAATTTAAATGTTATTTATTCTGGAGCCTTTGGACCACACTAAGGAATTGGCTAACAGTTAATCTGATGATGAAGATTTTTTCGCTTCTTTGAAACCGACAACACATAAAGTGTTTTCCCGTGTGACACGTTCCCTGCTATTTGCGGCCTCTCTTTCAAGACTAAGACCTTGTTCACACTGTCAGTCCAAATCTGATTTTGGTGCATATCCAATTTGACAGACTCGCTGTCCACATTGTGTATCACAACTGTTTAGATCTGATCTGTGCGTCCTGTAGCGTTCTGCCGTTTTCGGGATATCTGCACTGTTTCTATAGCAATGATGTCAAGCTGCCTCGACTTCCGACGTGTTTACGTGACGCTACAGCATGACGTAACCGAAAGGCTACACAAATCCGATCAGGGAGGTCAGACTAAAATGGATTTCCGAAAATGCGATTTAAAAAAGATTTTTGGATGTAGCCTGAAACGGATTAGGAAAAAAAGGATTTCATGTTGTTTTTGGCAGTTCACACATTCTAAATTTGATTGGATTCCTATCGGGTATGCACCAAAATCGGATTTGGACTCACTGTGTGAACAAGGTCTAATACACCTCTTCCTGCATCGGCTGCCTGTGAGATGCTTGATAGAGCGTGAATTTTAAGTTAAATGAAAGGTTTTACAACTTTGAGTAGCATGTTGCATACTGAAATTAGGTAGTAGTCTTATAGTTTGATAATTAAAAACAATTAACTACAAACAGTAGGATAAAACCTTTTATAGGGTTCAACGACTTTATGTTTTTAGAGATTAAAAGCTTAAACAAGAATCTCTAGTTTTCATTCTTCCAGTTACTTTTACTTTTTTAATACTCAAGTACTGAGTATTAATGTGGTACTTTTTTACTTTTACTCAAGTATGATTCTAGCAAGATACTTTTACTTTTAATTGAGTAAAATTTACGCTCAGTACTTGTACTTTCACTTGAGTAACATTTTTGAGTACTTTTTACACCTCTGGTTCATTGTACATTAGTTCACTATTGTCAACTATTGATTAATGATTAATAACTATGAACCAATGTTAATATATACTCTTTCAATTTTCAGTTGCTTAAATAATCATTAAAGGCGCTCTAAGCGAATAATGTGCGACGTCACTTCCTGTTGATGTTTGAACTGTTTTCAAACAGACAGAGCGTAGCTAACTCCTCCCCCTCCCCCTCCCTTCCGTGCTTTCATGAACGCGCCCAACCCCCACCCCCAAATCCTTCTTGTCGTTTATTGGCTGGAACACTTTGTTATGGTTTCTGTTTGTAGGTTTGGCCATTTGTTGATATTGCCGTTTGTGAAGCCTGGGCTGTCTACAGAGATCGCGTTTTTTTACTGTTTGATCAGCGGACAGGCAGCAAGCAGATAGTGAGGAGATGTTTCCGGTATGTAACAAAAAATGTTTTATGGTCTAAAACGCTTCAATTCGCTTAGAGCACCTTTAACTAAGATTAATAAATGCTTTAGACATATTGTTCATTGTAAGTTCATTACTATAGATAACTAATGTTTTTAGGCTGGCTACACCCAGATTGGCAGTATTGATTGGACAGATTGTTGCAACAACTAACACTTCATTCAAAAGTACCAATCTTCACAAAATTGTTTTTGTAAACTATAGTTTAAATGTGACAAATGGGTAACAGGGTATCGGTACATTCAGAAAGACACACATTCACTTCTTAATCTTTCTAATAAGATTTATTTACTTATTCAATCCAATTTTTCAATTTGTTTTCATTTATTCAATTTAACTTACAGTAATTAACCTCACATAAGGAAAAACATTTATGTAAATATTTCTATTACATTCAGTAGCATAATCACATCACAAGATACATTTATTTTATATATCCACACCACCCAAAATTTAAAACAAAAATAAGCAATTTAACAAAGCCTCTAAAAAAAGGAAATTTAGGTAAAAGGTGAGCACTCAGTGAAAGATTATGTATAATTCCTTTATATACATGTCATTTTTGTCTCTCTGGCACATATTTAGTCTTTCAGCACAGAGGTGTCTATATTCCTAAGACTGAGAGGAGGAAACTACCCAAGTATGTCACATTCTTGTCTACTGCTTAGTAAACAATATTATAAACCTACACAGACCTATAAAATTAATAATTTGTTTGTAATGTTCTGTCATTTCACCAAGGATAAATACGTATGTTTTCAATTCCTTGCATTATTTGTCATATTTTAACATTTGAAAAGAGGTGCTGAAAATTAATAAAAGGCAATAAATGATGACTTTAAACTATATAAATCTACACTAGATGTGTGTCATTTCATAAGCCAAAAACAGATTGACAGACAAATCCCTTCACGGAAAAAAAATGTATTGAAATAAAATAAAGAAGTGTAAATAATGTGTGAGATGTGTGTATGGGAAAGAGAAAGCATTTATATGCAATTGTTTTTAGGCAACAGAATATAAAACTCATCTCCCTCGTGTCCAGTGTCTCCTGAAAGGTCAAAAAAGACATTACATTTAGTTTATTTGACTGAGACAGTTGCACTTACTGAATAATAATCACACACTTACATCATGTGTTTATGGTCCTGTCTGACTGCTAGAGCTGTTAGATCCACCATCAGAAGCTAAAACAGAAAATACAGATACAACTCACAACAGGCTGTTTATTTAACAATCATTCTCTCTAACTTTTTAATTGCATATATAATAAAAATAAAGATGTAAGGCACTTACTGTTGACAGGTTTAAAGCCTGAAAAAAAATCAGAAAAAAAGAAATATACGTTTTTTAAGCATTTATGTAATCAATACTTTTAATGCGTTAGCCTACATACTGTTGCAAACACATAATTTGGTAATACTTAATTTTAATACACTACTAAAAACTAAGTTACAGTCAGACCAGCCAAAAGATATGTAAAACATACAGAATAGTGAGTGTACTAATGCTTTTACCTTTTTTCTTCTGATAAATCTTAAACCCAACAATACCAGCGACAACCAACAGGACAACAGCAACGATAACACCAACAATTAGGGCAACTGGAACATTTCCTGTTTAATCAGATAGATATATACAAGCCCTGATTAAAGCATGCTATAAAGACCAGGGCTGCGTTCTCCGAAACTACCTTAACGCTACGTCGTTCTTAAGTTGTACCTTAAGCTGTACCTTATCGCTAATACGTGTTTTCCGAAACGTTCTTAGTTACGTATCACTTCTGTAAGTCATACGTTCGTAAGGTTGGTCTGGAGCGCTCTTAGCCATACCTTATCCCACATGACTCCACTAGGGGCCATCACTTTCATAAAAGCTTACATTGCAGTTTATATAACTAAATATTTGTAAAAAAAAAAAAAACACTCCGTGTTTAATTAGGCAAATATTTTTATATTTAAAGAATAAAACATTCACATAATTAGACATAATTACATTGATGGTTGTTAGATTTTTTATCATGTTTTCCAAAGGGACATCAACTGCGAACTATTAAATGCTACAGGATAAAGAAACTATTTAAAAAATATATTTTGGGTGAAGGAGTTGGTGAAACTGGCAGCTATACAGCGAATCCTATTTCATTTGTGCATTTCATATCCGTAAAATCTTAGTCTACCGACAAGTATTTTAGCTGCATAAATAAATCGGGTAAAATAAAAAATAAAAAACTAATTAGGATTGTTAATGTTAATTCGACTTTGCATCGAAGTTTTTTAATGTTTTATAACTTTGAGGCAACTGCATGCCATATTCTTTATAAACATTCAAAACAAACTCGCACTTGCTTAGTCTCCTCAAGTCAACACAATTTCCACATTAAAACTAATCAAAGCTAAAATCTAAAGTAATCATAATATATATTTATTTATGTATATATATTATATGTTATATTTGAGGTAGACAGACAGGCTCCAGAAATGCGTCCATTACGCCGCATTCACACGGGGCGTCAGCGTTAACGCTTAACGGAAGGCTTGTCTGAAGCGTGGCCAACAGCCAATCACAGTGGCAGCTACACATGCTCTGTTCTTCCATAAATGTAATTGGCTGGCTCTGTCTAGGTAATTTGCATAAGGCGATCTGATTGGCTGACGCTGACGTTGCCGCTAGAAAAGTTGAGAAATGTTCAACTTCTGCCGCGAGCAACGGCACTGACGCGGCGCCGACGGATCCACAATTCAGTTCGGCAACGCATGACGTCACCCATTGAAAGTGAATGGGAAGCGTTAACGCTGACGCCCCGTGTGAATGCGCCGTTAAGCTTTATCCGCATTGTAACGACGCTGCTTGCGCATCCACTGTCCAAGCACAATAAACTACTGAACAACAACAGTTTGTTTTTATATATTTTAAGTGTAATGCGCAACCAATTACTTGCATGACCCACTTTATTCCCCTGTGCAACGCACTTATTGGGAACCCCTAATATAAATTATCCTTTCAAGTGAGGGCATAGCGGATGAATTGGAGCAGTTTAAACATGATATGTTTGGAAATAAAGTTGCGGGTTTTGCACGGGTTTGATATAAAATATAGAACGTTGAATTTAGTTGTTTGCAATTTCAAATATTTTTAATAGATATTCCTAATAAATTTAACTTGAACTATTTCTAAAATGTTTCTTTAATAAAGAAAACCGCTATCTCATAACGCAGCGAAACCTATTACATAAAGTGAATAATTGATTGTCGATCAATCGATATCTACCTATTATTCCAACCCGTTCTCACCAAGATGCATACAAATGACACGCAGTGTGATTATCGTGCAATAGATACGCCAAAGTCCGATTTTGCGTGCATATGATTCGCCAGTCCTTCCCATTCACTTATATGGCGAATCGTTTCGTGACATTTTATTTATTGTTTTCTCATTTGTTTTCTGTTTTTTAAACCATTTTCGCTTGGGTTTCGGGTTAGATTTCACATATGTTTAAGCAGGTTATTTAATGGTTTCTCTATGTTTTTATCTATATTTAAGCCATGGTCGCTTGGAGTTGGGGTTAGAGTTGGGGTTTGGGTTAGGATGTCATTTTTATATAACAAAAAGTTGTTCTAACCCTAAACCCAAGCGAAAATGGTAAAAAAACAGAAAACAAATGAGAAAACAATAAATAAAACGTCACGAAACGATTCGCCATATAAGTGAATGGGAAGGACTGGCGTATCATATGCATGCAAAACCGGAATTTGGTGTATCTATTGCAAGATAATCACACTGCGTGTCATTTGTACGCTTTTTGGTGAGAATGGGTTGCCTATTCAGAACCTCCACTATGGACAGCACCCGCTAAGGTCGAACTTAAGAAGGTTTACCTTAAGCAACATCCTAAGGTATAGTTCGGAGAACACACGTAGGAAAGGTATACCTGTAGTTAAGGTGTACCTTTTGAGTCTTCGTAGCGCGCTAAGAGAGAACGTTATCGGAGAACGCACCCCAGTATAGGAACAAATAACCAAATTGGTGCACTTAAAAACAGAGTGTATTCGTGTTTTTAGTAGCATTTATTCTTTGTGATGTCACCCAACAATTCCGACTGTGACATTTTTAAATAAGAAAAGCAAATAATGGTTGTTATATACATTGATCCATATAATCACCCCCTCACCATTGTTAGTCCTGATCTCATCTTCTGTCACAATGGTTCTTATGGCTTTGCCTTTGTGTTCCACCACACACTTGAACTGGTTGTTCTTCCACTCCTCAGGTTTAACATTGAGTGTGCTTGTCTTCTGATAGGTTCCATCTTCATTAGGAACAAGTTCACCAAGCTCCACATCTTCATGATGTTCTTCATCATTTTTCAGCCAGGAGATTGCAACTTGCTCAGGGTAGAAGCCTGTAGCATGACACGTCACTGGAGAAGAGGAATCTTTCTGCAACAGAGATACCTGAGGAGAGACTGAAGAGATCCACACAGACAGTAAGGCTAAGTAAGTTTAGATGATAAATTATGTACTTATTTTAATGGAAATGACTGTTTTTTTAAAGCCTATGTTAAGTATTGCACGTACAGGGTGTATAGTAAATTTTAATAAATAAAAACACTAAGAGTAACCACGATTATATAAATACGTCAAACTGTAGTAAACACTAATTGTAGAAACTCATGTTAGTTTTAGTGCAGTTTATTACATTTGCAGAATTGGTTTACCTTCTCTCATTAAAGCACTCTTCCCATATTGCAGGTACTTCTTTAGCCATTCAATGCATATCTGAGAATAGTATTGTTTATCATTTTCAAGTTGAGCTTTGTCATTATTCCATTTTACTTGAGTGATAACTCCCTGTGGCAGGGTGGTAACATATTGCAGGTTCTTTAGATCTAGAGAAATTAAGTCCTCCCCATCATATCCATATTCTTTAAAACCATCAACTTCTCCAGTGTCATCATCCCAAGAACAGCCATACATTCTTTGAAATGTGTGTATACCTAAAAAATAAAGCACAGAAATAAAGGTAATTTATAAAACCATTAGATGTTTAAATTATGAATGCACACTGAATCTAAAATTGATCAACATGTTCAGTGATCCTGTTTGGCACTTTATTAAATAATAATTAAAGAAAAAAAGGCTGCAACATTAGCACCGTAAGCATGTAAATATATAAACGGTGAAATATGTAGTGTTGATAGAGTTAGTAGAACAGACATTCTTTCGGACAGCAGAAGTCTCAGCAGAGTCATTCTGAAAAGACTAATCAGAGACTAAGAGGCTGTTTACACTTGGCATTAACATGCGTTTTCGTCGATCGGATCACAAGTGGACGACGTTAATGCCAGGTGTAAACGGTGTTCAAAACGTTTTGAGCTCGTCCACTTTCAACCGCTTTCAACCACATCCAGAGGTAGTCGAAACCACTTTCGATCGGATCGCTTTGGAGTTGCGGAACAGCCACACGCGACTGCCTTCTCTCCGCCCATTTATCTAATCTGAGGTATTAAACACAAGTTTTACGTCTTTTTTTGACTTCTGGCGTAAACATACGGTGAACAGCGCTATTTTTAGCCTTTCATTGATACAACTATAGCGGCTGATCTCCGTAGTTTCGTTTTGAAAGCGTGTGAAAGTTGCGATCCTATTTCATCAATTGCGCTGAAAATTCAGAGAAAGCTCCAACATATAAACGTACAAAACACTATGCAGCATGTATACTTGCTAAACAAGCAGTGGACTCCGACATAATATTAGTTTGCGTCCATATAAACTCATAATTACTCCCGCTAGGGTTTGAATGACAGCAGAGAGACTCGCCCACCGTCTCACAGACCACCCCCTCACAGTATTCAGGACAGATGTGGTCGAAAGTGGACAAAAGAGACGGATTTAAATACCAGGTCTCTCTCGTCCACTTGTGATCCGATCGATGAAAACGCATGTTAATGCCAAGTGTAAACAGCCTCTAAGGGAAATTCATTCAGGCAGCGGTGTTGTTTTAATTGTTCCACAAGCCGGTTCTCCATCTCCACAGTCTACCAGACATGTATAGCAGCTTGTTTTACTGTTGCTATTTCAAAAGGTCAGTCATGCATCCCCTCGTTCATTGGTTATCGTGAGAGTATTGACGTAATCATCTCGATTTAAAATCCTAAAAATCAAAACTGTTTCATATGATCGGGGTGGCACTGATATCCTTGCGAGCACATTGGGAGATGTAAGATTTGGGGCCCTATCTTGCACCCAGCGCAATTGACTTTGTCAGTGACGCATGTATCATTTCGTATTTTGCACCGGCGCAAAGCGGGGTTTTCCCTCCACAGATGCACGTCGGCAAACTAGGGAATGAACTTGCGCTCCCTGGGCGGTTCAGGGCAAAAAAGGAGGCGTGTTCCGGCGCAAAACCATCTCTTATGCTATTTTGCAGTTTCAAAAAACAATTGCGCTACTAACCAAAAAAAACTAGTCTAAAGTCAGTGGCGCGTTGCGTGTAGTTCATTATGCTATGTTAAGGGCGCATGCTTGACCATAATGTGTAGCGTGCACAACGCGCATTGCTTATCTGATCTACACAGATGCAAGTTATTTTTGCAAATCATAAATTGTTACAATAAAAAATATTAATACATGAGATAAGGGAAATCATTGTGGTGAGCATTGTGGTGATAGTTTTTATGTATTGTGTGGCTATGTTAAAAAATTCTCATGCAAATAACGATTAAAATATTTTCATAAGTTTGTTGAGTGGCTGGTTTACGTTTATTTTATGTAAATAATAATTAAAATGTTTTCATAAGAAACCTTAATGTATGTGAACTTGATTTGTAAGTGTACTTTGGCGTTGGACCTTGCTTGCGTTTCCGATTTCAAAGCCCCCAAACCCTTTCAGCGGTGAGGGTGCACACAGCAATGTCCTCTGCTGGCGTCAGGTCATGTGTAGAGGCAGATCCACCTCCCGTTACACGGCGTGTCCGATTTATGCTGGCAAGCTTGGGATTCCCCCGTCTCCTGACATCATTGTAGCGCTTGGCGCAACGATGGGGAAGCCAGCTGATGAGACATTAGGCTTGTTTGAGATGAGCAAATTCTGCGCAGAATCAATCACCGGTGATCCACGCAAGATGCATGTCGGTTAGAACAGTGTCCGACTAACGTCCGACTTGCTCTGATGTCACGCTGACGTGTGCAAAATAACTCTCGCGATGGAGAGGCAGGCTCGTCGGATTCTACAGCCGAGTGCAGTTGCTCTCCACCGACTGCGTTGACGAAAAGCACGATGGGAAAAGACTTGCTGACGACACAGCTTAATGCTCATTGGCCAGGTTATGTCAGCTGATGACTTCTTAATTCTAAAAACTCTAATTCCTATAGTAGTTTTTACATTAATTCAATTGTTCTTTACTATTTAATTTATATTTTTAATGAATTCCTGTAAACTTTTGTATTGGTGTTGAATTATTTGTACTGTGAGCTGTTTATATTTCACACAACAGAAACGAATTTATATAACCACATAGACTTAGATTTATTCATCCCAACATTTGCTAAGTAACCTTTTCCAGTAACGAACAGTTCACCTTCGTTGATTCTCCTTATAAACATCTTTATGTAAATGCATTTATTGGTATTTAAGTTGCACTATTTAATCCGCGATAAAATACGCGAATGTGATCTCTGCCTCTGCTGACGTTTGTAGTCGACTGGACCGCGAGATTGGTGAAGTGTCTGACGTAAAAGCTCTTTTTTCACTCCTCCCCTCACTGCAGCCGTCTGCTCTCGTCTGAATTTCAGGCAAGGCAAGCTGCATCTCAAACAAGCCTAATTGTGGCTATATTTCCTCTCACGCCTGTTTAACCGACGCTGATTTGGGCGGGTTTCTCCTATCCCCATACAAAACAACTTCTCTGTCTTTGAATGCTCTAACAAGAACGTGGGTCTCCTGTTGGTCTCATCGGCCGTGAACCGCTCCTGGTGTGCGCCTGGTAAATCCGTCATGATAATAGCAACCCGCCATGGAACTGGCGCCCTTGCGTTTAAAGGGAATGTTGGATACCGTTCTGATTGGTTTATTTGACGTTACGCCCAATCCACACCTATGAATAATGAACCTACTTCAGACCAACCCCTTATTGATTTGCGTCTGGCGCAAGTGTTATTTCTCCCGCCGTGAAAATAGCAACAGCGCCCAAGATCCGCCCACAAAGCCACTTGCGCTTCGCACTTGCGTTTCAGATCGTTAAAATAGGGCCCTTGATCTGTAAATGCCACACTATACATGATAATCTGAGTTTTTAATCTTCAGTTTTCTTAGTGTTGTCTCAGACTATGTTTACACGTGGACGGCTATTTTCATAAATGGACATTTCAACCTCTCCGGTTTCAAAAAATAACTTTGTGCACACATGTCAGTTTTCAGAAAAGTGTTCATTGACACTTACCCGTGTATATATGGTGTAAGGAAAAGCTCAAGCCCACGTGAGCCAATCAGAATCCCGATAACATCAACAAATCACTTCCTGTTCCTCTTTTGAACAAAGTGCGAGCTCTGGCGCATACTGTGACGTTGGCTTCCTAAACACCCGTTTGTCTCAGTTTACATTCAACTGTGCAACCTAAGATTTTCAAGATCTCCACTCTGGCTGGAGTTTTTAAAAAGAATCGGTTACAGAGACAAGTTCTCTGTTTGCATGTAAACGAAGAGTGCAAATAAAGGGAAAAGTCGTAGTTTTTCAAAATAACCATGTACGTGTAAACAGGGCCTCAAAAGTGTTTTCCTCATATAAAGGCCTGGCAGATTTTTAAAGCATTCAGATCACAGGGAAAACTTCACCCTGTGTTATTACAGTTTTTTCCAATTGCTAACACACAATTTTGCAAACTAATCTGGTTTTATCAAAAAACTTAACACAATTTAGAAAACCACACACCCAAATAGCAAAATACCACATATATCCTGCAAAATGAAGCACTCCAACCTAAACTACATATAACATTATCAAAATCAAACTTTGACACAAATTGGAACACACTTCATTCATATTACCAGATTTTTGTCTAACCAACTACACGCAGTTGGGCATAATGAAAAGTGCACTTTTCTTTAGTATGCTTTGCCATAATACTAAAATATGTATTAGATTGTTCACATGCACAGAAATATTTGCAGATACACACACATGCTTTTGAATTTTTTTATTTTTCACCAAACAAGTCACAACGCCTCGTCCACATCACAGGCAATATGTTCCCTTGCCAGACATCGAGGGAAGAAGCACCTTGAGCGCCTTATTCATCCCTAAATTGCACCAACATCAATCTCATCACATGCCTCTTCCATAGCCTGCAAAAGAGGCATGTTCACAAAGGGCTGCTGTTCATATACCTTCCATATAACTCTTCTATGGGGTTCAAAAATGGCGAGTATGGTGGGAGGTATTGCACGATAAATGTTTGGACTGGGGCTGCACGATGAAAGCTCACGTTGTGCCATACTACAACATACCGGTTTCTTTGGTCTACATCATTCATACACTCTGATGGTATGAGAATGTTGTGGAGTCTTTCTAGAAATGTGAGAATTTGGGCTGTGTTGTATGGTCCAAGGTTGGCATGACGGTGGAGGACACCATCCATATTGGAAATGGCAGCGCACATTGTGATGTTCCCACCACGTTAGCCAGGAACATCTATAATGGCTCTGTGGACAATGACGTTCCTTTGGTCTTTTCTAGTGCTTACATCCTGATTGAAGTGTTAACAATTAACCATTCAGGTGTTTGGGGAGGTGGCACATATATTGGCCATTTAGCTCGTGTAGTGTCATTTTGAATGGTAGTGTTTTGAAAAGGCAAACATGTGACTTTATGTCAGATTGTTATGTCTTGTGCAGAGAACCGTGTTCAGTGCATTTAAAAAGTGCCATTGTGAATTGCAAAATGTGTGTAAAGCAGAAGATGTGTTTAGACTTTTGGAGACTTGAGAAGAGGTGTTGCTCTCTGTGTGTCAGTTTAAATAGTTGTGCTGTTCATGTCATTTTAGTGTGTTAGCAATTGGAAAAAACTGTAAGTGGAATCTGGCAGTTTGAGCTTCATATTTTCGCAGGATTGTGTTTAGAGATGTTACATGACACTTCACTGCACACGTGGATTTTAATCAGCTCTATTGCTTTGTAAAATGCTAAAAATGATTTAGTGAAATGTTTAAGGTGTATGACTAAAGCGAACAGAATACTTTAGTGAAATCCTCGTTTGTCTTAGTGTTTCTGCTGTAAACATATAAAACATCTCTTCATTCTCTCTGATCGACAGATCAAATCATTGCTGTGTTTATTAGAACTCAATGATACTTAATGTTGTGTATATACTTTAATGGAGAAACACATTGTAAGTTGTATTATTATTAAGGCTGTTGTGTGTGCGTGTTTGTGTGTGTTTAGGTGTTCTGGCTCTACTTTAGTTTCTATGATGATGAAGAACTGCAGAACGCTCAATGTGTGTATGTGTGCAGGGCCGGGTTTTGCTATGGGCAATGTGGGCGAACGCCCAGGGCGCAATCTATGTGAGGGCTAAAAAAAAATTATATCAAAACCGCTCATTTCCATGTCAAGTTAGTGCTGAGAAACACAGGTTGTGTGCGTGTCAGAAGAGGCACGGGTGAGGGGGCGGGGAATCAACTTGCGAATGCAAGTCCCTCGCTCGCCTTAAGGGGGGCGAGCGAGGGATTGACTGATCCCAGGCCAGAGGCCACACAACACAAACTGCTGCGTCTGCTTCCAAATAAATTGTAATTTTCATTCCTAAAATTAACATAGACCCATATATATACCTACGAACATGTGTAAAAAAATTCTGTAGAGTCATCTACGTGACTCCGTCACGTGACTCCGGTTGATTGACGGGCAAAACGGACTTTGTTGTTGTCAAAATGTAATGCAAAGTTAATGATGTCGAGTCTTCATCTTCATCATCATGGATCAAATTAAAAGACCAAAGTAGCCATCTCAGTTGCCCGGTTTAGAAAAAGAAGAAAAGAAGATGAGGAGAAACGGGCAAAAGATAAAGGTATGCCGATTTCTATGAGTGACAACGTGAGTGACAGTAGGAAATAGGCTATTTATATTAGCCTCACACTCTTGCTAATATGTTGCTATTAGCCACAGAATACGACTGTATTTGGTTTTAGTTTTGCTGAACTAGCAACTATTAGAATTGAGGCATCATGCCATGCAACTAAATTAACTCTATAGGCAACACAGTCTAGTTTATGTGTGCAACACAAAAAGTGCAAATTCACACAGACCTCCTGACTGTGTTATTTTTTATTGCTTTACGCTATATGTGTTAAATTAAATAACTAAGTTCTAATATAAATTGACATGGCATTTTGTAAGCTACAGTGATATAGCTTTTTAAATAATTTGTAGTGTATGCTTAGTTTATAGGATGTTAACCAAATCTAATAAAATGTGTCATTTTAATTGTAACTGATGCATGTGTGAAATAAGTGTATCTAACTTACATAAGTGTATCTTAATTGTAAATTCAGGGGCACTTCTGAAATATTTTAGAGCTAGAGCACCCACTGGCCAAAATGAGGAGTCAGATACTTCCACAGCAGGAACTGTGTGTGTGTGTGTGTGTGTGTGTGTGTGTGTGTGTGTGTGTGTGTGTGTGTGTGTGTGTGTGTGTGTGTGTGTGTGTGTGTGTGTGCGGCCGGGTAATTATCACGTTGGGGGGACCAATTGTCCCCACAAAGATAGGAATACCAGTATTTTTGTGACCTTGTGGGGACATTTTGATGTCCCCATGAGGAAACAAGCTAATAAATCAAACAGAATGATGTTTCTTGAAAATCTAAGGTATCAGACAGTTTCCTGTGATGGTTGGGGTTAGGGAATGGGGCAGGTAAGGGGAATAGAATATACAGTTTGTACAGAATAAAATGCATTACGTCTATGGAATGTCCCCAAAAAACATGTAAACCAGAACGTGCGTGCGTGCATGTGTGTGTGTGTGCGTGCAGCGTGTGCATGAGTGGGTGTTTATACTGTATTACATGTTTTTCTCTGTTCTTGTTACCTTTTTGTATTTAAGATTATATATAACAAAATAATACATGTTGGTGGCGGGGTTTGGGGGTAATAATTTTTTTTCTGGGGGCGGCCAAGGGATGGTTCGCCCAGGGCGTAAATCTAGCCAGGACCGCCACTGTATAACCTCATTCACACAGACCTCTGGTCCCAGAAAATACCCGTAAAATTGCCAGACAAGCGTCTGTGTGAACAAAAACTCGTTCCGTTAATCTTCTGGGATCGTTGCCGGAAAGAGGACCTAGTAAGATACGCGGGTAACCCTCTGTGTGAACAAGAAGCCGCAAAAATGCCGTAATGGGCGTGTCGAAGTGAGGACGCGCGCGTCATCATCACAACACAAGTTATGGTTCAGCTCCTTACAACGAGATAACATGCATATAAACATCATCACGAGGAATGTTGCAAACTAGATTGACGCAGTAATCAGGAAATGATAAATGAGATTCATAAACAATGATGCACGTGCCGTAGTGAGGACGCGCGTGTCATGGCAACATGAAGTTGGTTCAACTCTTTAAAATGAGGGATTTACAACATTCACAACGAGAAATGTCAGCAAACTGGACTAAAGCAGATATCAGGTAAGTTAGCTCATTACTTACTGCGTTGAAACGGAGATCATTCAGCAGCATAAAAGAATATCGCGTCGCGTGCTCATTTGAGCTATAATAAACGAAAATACCCGCGCGTCATCCCAACAAGTCGTTCAGCTCCTCAAAATGCGGGTTTTAAATGCATATAAACAATCACGATGAGAAATGTCTGAAAACTGTATTAAAGCAGAGCTCAGGGAGCTCGTCAAATATCCACTCTGAAGCTGAGATCATTCACCAGCATTAGAACGGTGCGTCACGCGCTCCTTAATAATCTTATCATAAACAAAAGTGCACGCGAGTGGTTCTTGGAGGGAGAAATAATATATAATATGCAAACTTCAGACGCTGCGTAGAAGAGAGGGCGGGACTTTCAATAGGTCACGTGTCTTTCCGGGACCGTCACATGCCGGATAAACTTGGCAGTGTGAAGAGGTGTGTTCGACTTCATGCGGCGCTGCGCAGACCGATCGGCGGCTGACTTGAAGCAGTGCATTCCGGTTAGTAACTTTGTCCGACTTAAGCTAGCGCTGCAGGCACGTGACTGTTTCATATGGTTTTTAAGTACCGCGAGAGCGGTTCGAGATCAGCCGCCGGAGTTAGCCAGCGCAGTTCGCGAAGAGGAGCTGCACGGGCTGTAATGACGACACAGCTGTTTCAAGATTGGTCGGATTCACCACATGACAACAATCACGTGTATTTCGTGCTTATTTTCACGCCCTCAGTTCCACAAATGCTCACAAATCTGTATTTTTATAAAAGTTAAAGCTATTTTCATGTAGTCGCGATGTTATATTGTGTCATCTTCATCAAAATAAAATGGATAAAAAACGTAGACCCCACTACATTGGTATTTAAATAATATATGCTTATGTTGAACTTTATTCTTGTAAAAACAGATGATGTAAGCCACTTCAGTTCCACTCATGCTCATACACGGACATTCAAAACAGTATAATTCACTTATTATGTAGTTTACATCTTACAAATCATGTTTAATGCGATTAAGCAAGCAAACGGCACGTGATCAGCCATGCCTGACGTAAATGCAGCAAGCTACGGGAACCACAGCGCGTCCGACTTCACGTCTCCGTTTTCAGCTCCTCCCCGCCTGCACGCGGCTAGTCTCGCCGATCGGTTACATCCAGGGCTGGACTGGGACAAAAATTCGGCCCTGGCATTTTGGCCCAAACCGGCCCACACTACACACACTGCAAAAAATTATTTTCAAGAAAAAATTTTCTTAGTATTTTTGTCTTGTTTTCAATATCTGAAAATTCTTAAATTAAGATGCTTTTTCTTGATGAACAAAATGACCCAAGAAAATAAGTCCAGTTTTTAGACCAAAAATAACACATTTAAGTGATTTTGTGCATAAAACAAGCAAAAAAATCTGCCAATGGGGTAAGCAAAAAAATCTTGAACATTTTTCTTAAACACTAAATGCAAGAAAAATTCAAGAAAAATTTGCTTACCCCATTGGCAGATTTTTTGCTTGTTTTATGCACAAAATCACTTAAATTTAAAATTTTGGTGTAAAAAACTAGACTTATTTTTTTGGGTCATTTTGCTTATCAAGAAAAAGCATCTTATTTTAAGATTTTTTTTATTTTTACTATTTTACTTTTCTTGAAAATAATTTTTTGCAGTGTATAATTACAAATACCACCCATCTTTGCACGCCTTTAAATATGTATAGCAATAGCAACTCCAATTCCATAAAAGCACTAAACTCAATTAATAGCAGAGTGAGAGTTGACACAACAAACACTTCTAGAACGTGTTATTTATTAATGCAATAAAACTGTATAATCCACACTTATGAATCCTAAAACAAGCTTCATGGAATTGGCAAAATTTGCCATTGAATTGCTGACTTTTTACAAAATACAAGTGCTGCTTACAGTAATATTGAAAACTGATTATTACTTCCAGTACTTACAGGAAAGTATTCACTACATTCACTGAACTAAACTTGTGTGATTACAGTAATAGAGATTTTTAACATTATCTGTCAAGTGTGTTGTTATACAATAAACATATCTTTTTCTGTAAGCAGATTGTTTGATTTTGCTTGAGGAGAAATTATACGTTTTGAAACAGACAATCAACGAAAAATCTACGAATCAGATACACTCTCGTAGTCACAGAGCAAAGAGTGCAATTATTTTATTGCAGCTTTATCACCATAATTTTGTGTTTTTGACTCAGTTTTATCAAGGGGTATCAATCTAAACTTGTGTTTTGAAAGCAGTTCTGCTTACCGCAGGGACTACACTCACTTCTCTCTCGTCTCTCTCCCTTTCCTCATTGACACTTTGCGTGCTGGTGCTGCCAGTGCCACCACCGTCACCATCATCATCACCAGCGACGCGAGTTGAAGAAAACATTTGTGTGTTTTTAACACATTTTACAGCGTCTGCCTGAAGAGTCTGTTTCTTTTTGTCGCGCAGTTTATCTGCGCCTCCCTTGCATGTTTTTCCATCTCTCTCTCTATTTTGACACGTGAACTGACCGACGATGCACGCTCGTTTGCACAGACCAAAGCGGTGATTGGGCCAGCTTAATGTCATTCAAAAAAAAATAACCAATGGGCTGCTGCTGAGTGGGCCGGTCTATCTAGGGAAAAAAAGGACGATGACTGGGCTGGTCAGTCATTGGGCCAGCTAAATGTCGCTTAAAAGAAAATAACCAATGGGCTGCTGCTTAAATGTCAGTGGGCCGGTCTGTCTAGAAAAAAAGACGCTAACTGGGCTGCTCAGACAAAGATAGTATGAGATGTATTGGCCCAAAAAGTACGTCGGCCCACCGGGAAACTGCCCGGTGATAAATGAGGTTTAATTTATGCGGCTTATGGGCTGATAATAATGATGAAAATATAATTAGGTGTGTTCGACTTCATGCGGTGCTGTGCAGACCAATCGGCATATGACATCAAAGTACCGCGAGAGCGATGGAATTGCGGTACTTTGATATCATACGCCGATCGGTCTTCACAGCACCGCATGAAGTAGAACACACAAAGAGTTATAAACCCCCCTACAGATGAACCTGTTTTTAAACTAACTAAACTTTAGTAGCTGACTAATATGTCAAATCATCCTAAAGTATTGATACTTAAACATGACATACAGGGACATATATTAGTGCCTCTCCCATCACGACACTGTCCCACTATAAGGACGTTTCTGGTGTTCATTGCCTTTCTGTTTCCTTACATTGTTTCTGTGTTTGTATAACAGTGTTTTGATCCTGAGTATAAGAGAGTAAAGGTAGCACCTGACTGGTGAGATATTTATAACTCATCTCTTCTGTAAGCAGTTGTTTATTTGTGCTATGTGATAGACTGTTAGATTTATTCATATCGAGTAAAGTATCCAGAGCTTATCATCGTTATTGACAGAAAATTTAACACGATTCGATTTGAGATCGTTTTGTCACCGCGCCCTACTCCCAGATGCCACAAACTTCAGTTATGCTCGCCTCAATCTAGTAATCGGTCCTGCTATAAGTGACAGGGTATAAAAATCACAAACCTCTGCGTTTGCTCTCTCTCTCATTCCTGATGCTGAGATATTCACTCTATGGTTGGCAAACAGTGACAGCGAATCAGATTACTTTAAAAACAGACCTGAGAGAGAGAGTTTGTGTCTGTTGTAGGGATGCACTAAAAGGAAAATTCTTGGTCGAAGCCGAATAAAATGAAACACGAACATTTATCCCAATTATTGTGCCTACTATTGTATAAGTTATGTTTTTAAAAAGCGCTATTTAACAATGAACATTTTTGAACATTCCAGCAGACATCGGGCGTTTTTACGGACATAGGCTTGTTTTCTCTGATTGGACAGCTATAAGATTTGTTAAAACATTTAGCCACATAAGTGCATCTTGGCTAAATGGATATTAATCCGATATTCTATCCTCGCACAAAATGCAAATATGCTATATCACTCCACCTTAAGAAACTTGCAACCACGCTTATGCAACAAAAGACAGCACTTATGATGGGAAGCGGACGTTCGTCTGTTTGCTCGGTCCAGGACGCGCACTACAGTACAGAGCAGTGGGAGAGTGAAACTGTGTGATAATTGACACGAAAAATCACTTAAAGCGCTGCTGTCTCACAAAAAACTTTTGTTAATAAGCATTTTATTTGTTTGTTTAATACAAGCAAGTTTGTCATTGATTGTATAAAGTTTTTGTTGCACACCGCCTTCGCTCTACGTTGGTCCGTGTACCTTTTCTCATCTATGACACGAGATGGAGCACCAAAGAGTCTCTCGCTGACCGTGCTTGTGCATTCAGCAGACAAGTAACTAGGATTGTAATCTCCCGTCATACTCTGCATGTTCTTGATTTTAAATGATACATTAAACTTGTAACGCTGTATGTTTTTGTGTCTTTCTCTGACACTTTGAAATACTTTCACTGTTGTGTTTACTACATTTAAAGGACAAGTTCGGTATTTTAGACTTAAAGCCCTGTTTTCAGATTGTTTATGGTCAAATAGAATGGTTTTGACTGAAATTTCGACATTTTCGGCTGCCCTGAGAATTTTCGCGTGTTTGTGTTTCAGCTCAGACCTCTACAATGGGTTTATAGGTGCACTGGAACAATACTTCCTAAAATGCATTAAACTTTCGTTTACAAAGACGTGAAACTCACCGAGTGGTCAGGGGTGTTCACTGATATGCTCACACAAAAATCGCTGCAAAAGATGCTTTCCAACAGCTGTTTTAGCATTCGTTGTTAACTTGTGGACCTATTTCCCCAAACGCCTCACACCCGTACATTCTTCCGCTTAGAGCTTGAATAATAAACACTCCAGCCCAGGTGGTGGCGCTAATCCGCCTTTGCCAATTGCAAGAATAGAAACAAAGTTCCCGGCGCGGAGTAATACCGTACCTCACAGGACGTCTAATACAGTCAATGGAGTTGGTAAAAACTACGATAAAACCTGTTGGAATGCGTCTTTTGGAGCGATTTTTGTGTGAGCATACCAGTGAACACCCCTGACCACTCGGTGAGTTTCACGTCTTTGTAAACGAAAGTTTAATGCATTTTAGGAAGGATTGTTCCAGTGCACCTATAAACCCATTGTAGAAGTCTGAGCTGAAACACAAACACGCGAAAATTCTCAGGGAAGCCGAAAATGTCGAAATTTCAGTCAAAACCATTCTATTTGACCATAAACAATCTGAAAACAGGGCTTTAAGTCTAAAATACCGAACTTGTCCTTTAAAAAGCGTGAGTGCCTCTCACTCAGCGCTGGTTGCTATTTGATCACGTCATCGTTCGATAAAATGTATTCGTCCTTTTCACTTGTTCAGCCGAAAATGTTTTTTTTTTTTTGCTGTTTTCAGCCGAATAATTAACTAGTATGTTGTGTAGCTGTGTGTGTGAGCTTTTGTGTCTGTGTGAACTCACTGTTACTCAGAGACATCAGTGAGTTCAGTTGTTAATGAACTTTATGAAACTAAAGCATTAAGTGGAATCAGACTCATGTGATGTTTGTGCAGGACACACAAGTGATGCTGACTCAGTATTTGGCAAACCGAAACACTTCCCTACTAAATAATCCAGCTGTTAAGATGGTTTTAGCTGGTCTTCCATCTTGGTTTTAGCTGGTATTGCTGGTGTAGCAAGCTGGTCTAGCTGTGTTTGGTGACTTTTTAAGCTGGTCTAGCTGGACTTAGCAGGTCAGGCTGGAAGACCGCTTGATCCACCAGCTTTGCCAGGCTGGGAGGACCAGTTTTAAACAGATATCAACTTATGCTGGCCTTAGCTAGATTTTCCAGTAAGGTTTGAAGACAGGACTATCTACCTTTTGAAAGAGACTTCACAGTGTGACTATGTTACTGACACGTTTTTCCGTCTTTTTGCGTGAACATCACGTATTTCTGTTTACGTGTTTTGTTCTATTTTTAAACCATTGGCGCTTCGGTTTAGGGTTAGATTTGGTGTTTGCATTAGGATGTCACTTTAAGTGAGTTTATGCCTTTTTTCATGATTTAATTATTTATATTTTATGATTTTTAAACCATTGTCGCCTGGCATTAGGGTTAGAGTTGGGTTTGGGAAAGGATGTCATTTTATGTAAATCTAAAACCCTAAACCGAAGCAACAATGGTAAGAAAATAAGACAAAACTGTTGAGTTACAAATACATGACACGTAAACAGAAATACGTGACATGTTCACACAAAAAGGCGGAAAAACATGTCAGTGTCACGGAAAAGACTCACAAAATTACGTGACTATAGGTACGTAATTGCGTGATATTGGGTTGGTATATTTATATCCTACTGGAGGTGCACAGTCACTTTATTCACTGGTACATATTTTATATTCTATTCTTGTTTTATTCGATCACTTGTATTGTTGATGAAACAACTTTGATTGGTTTAAAGGGTTTTGGAAATCTTTTTAACGCTGATAATAGTGGAGGTTAAAGTGATACATCGGTCACTCATTCATCACTGTCTGTGGTAGTGAAATTATACACGTTTAGATAATTGTCTAACACTGAACCACTAAGACAGATTTACTGGAAGGAGTGCAAAACTGTAAAAATTGGATATAGAAATAAATGCGAATTATATTGAATAGATGATCATCTCTCTGTTAAACCAAAGAGGCCTTTTACTGTTATTGACATTAAAGTGATCCGAACAATCCTACGGCTTTACGTCCGCTTATATGGTATTCATTTTCTTTTAAACAAAAGATTTGTAATAAAACTAACAATAAAGTCAAATAGTTTAGGGGAGTCAGTCACACAGTTTAGTTAAAGCATCATCCTTCAACTGCTTTTTATTTCATCGCTGATTGAATTTAGCATCACATGCTCTTAACCTGACAGAGTCTTTCTGAAAAGACAGCAACACTAAACAGATACTGAAGACAAGATTACACAACATGACTTTTAGGCGGATTTGCGGTCGCAGACACCCCCAGGATCACGTTGCTGACCTGCTCGGATTTAACAAGCATCGACGACCACATCGAGCACTGATTTGGCCTCGCGTACGCGAGGCCAAATCAGTGCTCGATGTGGTCGTCGATGCTTGTTAAATCCGAGCAGGTCAGCAACGTGATCTCATCCAGTGCAGTCACAAACAAAGCTCTCGTAAGTCTCGTACTTCGCACACCTCACCGGCATTGTGTCGTGTAACATGCGCGCCGCAACAACACTAAAAACCAACAGTGGACAAAAAACCTTGTTGTGTATCGTGAGCACCGCAGCGATCATCTAGTCTGATCATCCTGCAGCGTAAGCTTGCCCTCAAGAAGAAAACATCTTCATATTTAAACCATCAGAGTAAAGCGCTTCAGGTTTATCACCTGGACATCCAGCTGGGCCCACACGAGTCTCCAGCTGACCATTTCAGATTTAGTACGACCGACATCTGATCCACATCAGTGCTGTGATCTGTCTGTCTCTCCGTGATGTGTTTGTCTCGCTACACTAGGTCTCGCTTTATTGTGTTCAGCCGTCTCTCTGTGTCCTCTGAGGTTTGGTTTGTGATCTGTTGAGTTTGTTCTCCTGCGCTCAGATGCATGAAGTAAATAAAGCCCTGCTGAAAAGATCATCTCAGTCCTGCATGAATGTCGATGCCGGTTCAGGCTTGTTTATGCGAGTAAGTGCTGGTCTAGTTGGTGTACCTGCTGGTTAGTCAAAGTCCTTTATAGTCGTATGTTAAAGTATGAACGTTATAATGTTTTATTGATCGTGACTGATTGAATCTGTTGATCGAACTGTTAGTATAGAAATCTGTGAAAGGAAAGATCACATCTTTCAGATCTATCAAACATGTTTGTTTTAATCAGATGTGGATTGATCACTGTATTAAACACTCTGATGGTGTTTCACGCACTGCTGAATCTACAGTATCATAATGATAACAGTCATTGTGATTCAGATGAGTTGTGAGTTTGCCATCTGAATAAATTGTGATGGCAGAAAAAGACAGAGTGGTGTAAAATAATATAAAGACAGTAAATAGACGACACGTCTGTCTGTCGTGATGTCCACACTGTCTGCACACAACAGCAAACACACAGAGATCAGTGAGTTCAGTTGTTAATGGAGTCATTAATGAAACTGAATCATTAAGTGGATACAGACTCTGATGTTTCTCTGTGCAGGACACACAAGTGATTCTGCCTCAGTATTTGGTCAACAAAAGCACTTCAAAAGCAGCATAATGATGCTATTTGCCTTTAAAAAGACATTTCACAGCAGGAGTGTGACTACCGTATGTCGCCTTAAAATGCTGCTTATGTAGGGAGCTCACTGTGTTTTGGAGCAGAACTTCAGTTGTGTTTTGTCTCATTGCGTTCTGTAGATTTATGTTGTGTTTCGCTATTGAGTTTTGTAGCGCTGCCTCAAAAATATTTTCCTCAAATAAAATGTCTGACAGATTTTTAAAGCGTTCAGATCACAGGCAGAACTTTACTCTGACTTATTAAGTCATGGGTCTTCAACCGGGGGTCTGCTGCCCACAGGGTGTCCGTGACGGAACTGCAGGGGTCCGCCAAAAGCAATGTTTAAAACGTAAAACATATGTACAAAACGGATTGTACATTAAAGGATTAAAATGTAAAAGATTATTATTGGGTATCTTGGATATAAATGAGGACCGATTATAAGACGTTGCTGCTTTACCTATAGTCTGGTAAGTAATTAAATGTTTTGCTTTAAACAAATGCAAATATTGCATTTTTTTTTAATGCTACCACATGGATTTATTGTACATGATGACACTGTACCTGTGGATATGCTGAGATGAGAACCTTTTTAAGTAATGCTTTTCAAAGCACTCACGGCACTGTACAAATGCTGAAACGTTTCCGCTCTCCACACATTTGTAAATTCTCTCCTGTTTGTTACAAATAAAGTATTTTTAGAGTACAAACCTTTTATGGCATATTTGTAAATTATTCTTTGAGATTACACTGATCATGTAAGCTGCCATACATTTACAGAAATTAAAAGCCTGTTAATGTTTCTTACATGACTGAAAGAAAATGACTTTTTAAGGTTTTAATAGAAAAAATAACAAAATAACAATTTTAATAAAAATAAAAAAAAAATTTTAACATCAATCTTAAACTGGTGGTCTTCTTCCTCCGCTTAGTTTTTCAGTTAACGAATTCCACTATCTAAATAGGGAATCGGCAGGCCGCCAGCACAACTGGCTTTTAAAGGGGATAAGAGCTAAGACTCTCATTGGTTTATTGCACGTTACGTCCAAAACACACCCATTACACATTACGAGAATAGGAACAACCCTTTTAGACTGTGCATTTGCACACAAACAATTTTTCCCATCATTAAATTAGCAAAAGTTGGTTCGGACACACCTGTTAAGCGCCGTGCGCTTTAGACAATGCGCTTAGATCATTAAAATAGGCCCAGAGAGTCAAAATTGAACACACATTAATCTGATCCTTCAATAGATAGATAAAAGGGCCTAAATCCGTTTACTGAGCTGTGGAACAATGGATCCACAGAGAAATGAAGAAATAGGTTGAGGGGGAGGAAGAGGGAGAGAAGAATGATGTGGTGAAGACGGAGGAAGAGGAGGAGGATGTGGTGAAGGAGGAGCAAGAGGACATGGTGAAGAAGGAGGGAGACGACTTCGGGAAAGAAGGAGGGAGAGGAGGAGGACGTGGTGAAAGAGGAGGAGGGATACGAAGGGCAAGGTGACAAGCGGTCTCAGATGAATCAAATTGCCTTCCATACAGATCGAAATATCAGTAGATGAACGCCAGGGGTGGATCATGCAAGAGGATTTTACCCTCGCTGTTTGACTAGGGCCAATATAGCCTGCAGTGGATGAGATTCTCTGGCCTGACCCAGAACAAAGACCGGATGTTGAGGAGGAGTAATAAAAAAAAAATGTTTTACAGTTGTGCTGTGTAGCACATGAATGAATAAAAATGTGCTAATGCATACATTGATTGTGTTATTTTTGGTCATGTGAAAAGGTTTTTAGAGGGGGAGAATAAGCAACTTACCAGTTTTGGATATATTGTTTTGATTTTATTGCACCAGTGTGTAATGCTATGTTATAGTGTGTGTGTTTTCAAAAGCTTGTGTGTGATGTCTGAGGGAAAATTGTTTTTTAGTAAGAGTGAATGGTTTTAAGTGTAGATCTTCATTTTGTCCTAAAAATAAGATGTTTGGAGAATTGGGTGAGATGTTATGGATTTGTGTTTACTGTTTTGAGAATATGTGTTCTCTGTTGCAGCCACACTTGATTCTGAGGCACTACTTTGTTTGGCGGAGGAGTAATATTTGTACTAATAAAATTACAACTCATTTGCTGTGTTTTATTTTATGAAATCCTGCTATGCATATGAAGTTACCGTTTTATAAAAGCAATAAGCCCCTGCGAAGCAGTGGTGTTACAGTGCATTTTATAACAGCTAAGGGGATAAGAGATTACATTATCTTGGTACTCAAAATATTCACTGGCTACCAGGGCCGGATTATCCAATGGGCACAGACCCAGGGGCCCACGCGACAGGAAGAAAATTGTATTTAAAAAAATCGAAATAATAATATAATTTTTCAATCGCAAATAACCCAGTGCTGAATCAAGCGGACTGTGGTGGCAGTAGTCATCATAGTTCAAAATAAGTGAGAAAAGCAGCAGTGCACAGAGGATTTATCAGATGTTCACTACTTTACTTCATCTATCCTAAATTGGTAAATGTCCTAGCCTGGTTAGCCAGACCTACATCAAGATGTAAGGTCTGGCAACTCTTCACACAAACGGCTCAATGCAAGGGGCGGGAAATATGGTTGTCCCTCAAAATGCCTCTGCACGCAATAGGATAGCGCTATGACCAATCAGAGCAACGAAGAACGAAGTTTTCAAGTAGGAACCGTCGCAGCTCTGTCATCATCATGTTAAGCCCGCCCCACAGACGCTACACAAGATGTGATTGGCCTCACCAAATTTTGGTTTTTGGAGCTGTTAAGTGTATTGTGAGTGCCTAGACTAAACCCTGGCAGCAAATATATTTTGCGGCCGCTAGGGTGCGTCTAGATTTCTAGGCTATAAATGTCCTGTAAATGATGCAAATCAATGCAGCCCTGAGAGCATGGCAGAGTAATCATTTGTATAAGATATCATTTGTACTGTTTGTGTCGAACACAGCCATCCGTGCTTGTCCGTGGTTGAGTATGCGTTGCTTTGCGCGCAAGACAAAGACGGACCCAGAGAGTTTGTTGTATTCCGATGCCCTCCCTCCCTCTGCGACTATGCACAGCAGTGCAGCACACATTGCCAATAGACAGACAGGTAGGCAGGAGCTCCTCACACAGGTCGTTTCAAAAAATAAAACCCATGAAATTATATTATATGACACATTACATGCTGAAAGGCACACTTTGTGACCTAAAGAGTTGTCTTCTTTTCCTTTGCTACAGTGCTGCGGCGCTTGTGGCCTCTAGTGGCACTAAACGTGAAAAATACATGTCTAGCACCCCCTAGTGGCCAAAAAGTTCAGCGGTGTGCCTTTAATCAGTGTGTAACAAATCACCGGGTGGGAGGGGCTAATAAATGCGCATCCAGCCGTGCACATTTTACTTTCAATTTTGAATTAGAGGCAATTGTTTAAATGCAGTGCTTGCGTACTCTGCCTTATGATTGCTTATGAATCCATGTGCAATGCGAGATCAACAATTGTTTCATTAAGTGCTTGAGCCAGTGTGCGCAGGCACTTCTGATGGAAGCCCGCCAGTCCCAAGCTGAAAAACCATCTCTTCCTGCATTTAAAGCGCTGCTTGAATGAAGGGTTTATTATTATTATTAATAAAAAACACAACAACAAAACAAACTCGCTTACATTAAACATTATATATGTATATTATAACAAAAAACACCCTGACAGTAATAAATGATATCTGACACCTGCTGCTTTGTGATGTGATGCGCGTTTAGCTCGCACTGATTTCAGGCAGAATAAAAACATTAAGTTTTCAGTGTGTGCTCTCTGTAACGAAACAAAATGATTTAATTACAAGAAAAAATCAAAAAGATGGTGGAAGACGATGCCGCTGTGGGGAAGTGAACTAACCAGTGAGAGGCTAAAGCACCGTGTATCACCGGTTACACCAACTATCGCAACAAGCCTAATACTGCGTTTACACCAACCACGGTAGAGGCGTTAAGCGTGAGTGATTTCAATGTTAAGTCAATGTGAAGATCCGTTGACGTGCGTCTGGAGGTCTCGCGGCGTGGAAGAGGCGTTTGGCGCACCGCGGAAGACGCGTTTCCGCCCTATTCGCGCGTCTAGTTTGCGCGAATTGAGCGCCTGGTGCGGTACGCGTGAATGGTGCTTTTTGTGCATTTTGTTTGACGCGAATTAGCGGCTGATGCTCAAGTTGAAAAATTTGAACTTTGGTGGAATTTCGCGCCGCGTTAACCAATCAGGAGCCTGCTTGCTGCTGTGGGGGCAGCCCAGCCCGGAGTGACTCATTCAGCATGAAGGAATGCTTGATATTGTCCGTGAGCAGTCACCCGGAGCTATACGACACAAGTTCTTATTTCTATAGAGACAGGAATAAAAAGGACCTCGTTTGGAAGAGTGTCAGTGAGGACATTGGGCAACCTGGTAAGTTGTAATACACATTTCACTTTTGAGTCACGTGACGTTTTTCAACCCGCGCCGTTTATTTTCCCCCTATAGTAAGGTTACCAAATACAAACTGCTAACTCTCGATAAATGCACAATCAACATCAGTCATCTTGCAAACAGACAACCGCATAGCACTTGCCCCTCCCACAAGAAGCAGAGTTTGCCTCTGACGCGTGTCAAATGCTTGCTTTTTCCGCGCGTCTACTTCGCTCTACACGCGCGAATGCATTCAAACTGTTCAAGCGGCAAACTAGGCGTGGTAGACGCGATTTTGACGCCTGAAACGCGGTTGGTGTAAACGCAGCATTAGTCAGAAGCGGGCGGAATTATGATAATGACCATCGTGTCCACGACAACAGGCCCAGGAATTGCCTACAATCCGTGTGTTTGTTGTAGTCCAAGAAAAGAGATTTACGTTGGAAACAATAACTTTTGTCATTGTTTACTTTGGCATTTGTACCTTTTACATATCGTTAACATGAACTAACACACTTACACACCAAACGAAATGTAAAATCGTGAATCGGACCATACCCAGCAAACATTGGTCGGACGGCAACGTCGTCTCCCCGGCCAAAAGAGGTCGCGGCAGGACGCCACAAATGGTGTACTATTGGTCCGAAATCAACGTCGTCTTCCCGTCCAAAATTAGTCGCTGCTGGACTGCACAAATGCACAACATGTCCTAAAATGCATTTATGTAGTCCTTGTGAAATATGCAAATGCTGTGCGTACACCTTGGTTAATACTGCAATAATTAATTTAAGTGAACAAAGTAGTTTTTAAGAGGTTATGAATAGACGTCCACTCACGTCTTTTACACGTCTAGACTAGACTCGTAGGAAAAAAAACAGAACAATCTTTATTAAATACACGATTTGTATACAAAGTAAATATATTAACTTTATCTTGTTTAAATAAATTATAATCACAAAGTGCCCAGTGTGATTGCAAAGCCACACTGCATTTTAGTCATTATTTCAACCTGTTTTATTATTGAATGTATGCATATAAATGTAAAACAGATACATATCCGGTCACCATTATGGAATAAATTTCCCGCCTAATGTATTGAGGTCACGGATTAAAAAATAATATGCATGAATAAAATAATAATAAGCGCAAATCAGAACTTTAAACAGATTTAAAGTTATATTGCACAAAACTGAAAAACGAATGCAAAGTTATCCAAATTGCAAACAAAATGACGTTTTCTTTGTTTATATTTTTCATTTTTTTCTTCTCTCTAATATTTTCTGCTCATATTAATTTTTTTGTATGCTTGTGCTGTTTTCCCTTGCTCTTATTTCCACACTCTGCGCTTGCATTTCCAAAAGTTGCAGTTAGAGTTTCATGCAAATCAGGGCAGACTTTAAGTGTCGCCATTGGTCCGCTAGTTTTAGATTGACAGCTCCTCCTCTAGCCAATCAGTCGAAGAGAGGGTGTTGACGCCACTTTGGTGCGACTCAAAGCAGGCGATCGTGCAGGTGAAGATGGATAACCGTCAGATGGGCTTTGATAATTTCAGATAACTTTTTGTATATTCACAGGTAGTGAAGTATGCATGTACAGTTTCTTTAAATATAATTATTGGCATTTATAGAGTCCGTTTTGAGAGAAAATTTAATTTTTCTACTGTTATTGAGCTTATTTACACTTAGCGGTTAGCGCTTAGCGTATTTACCTCAAAGTTTACTTCAGTAATATTACCTTTATTTAAGTAATAATAGTACAGTTTGCATATCAATCCTGCTTCTTTATGTTTATTCATGAATTTATGCTGTTATGTGAAGTCATGAGAGCTATATTTATTGTAATACGAGACATTAAATGCTGTTATATGAATACTTTTGCTTTTAATGTGCTCATTATACACTCACAGTGGCATTTTTGTGCTGGATTTAAATGCATGTTTATATATTTGTTTTTAAGTTTATATTGCAAACTTTTTGGCACAATATAACGTGGTCTTATTGCAAAAGGTCCTATAAAACTGTACACTGTACACGTGCCTTCTCGTGTATAGTTTGAAACACATGTAGCCTTTCTACAATCCTGCCTGTCACCTAATAATCTTAATATATGTGGAGATAAATAAACCTTTGCACTAAATCTGGCTACTTTGATCCATTTCTGTGTTCTGGCTCTGACACACCAAGAGACATGCTGGAGATTTTAAACATCTTTAAGCCAATCTCCTTATGTCCAATATTTATATATGTCCAATATTTAAAGTATATTATGTGTATCTATTTATTCACACACGTCATATGCAAGAAAGTAATGCAGTGTTTTTAAACTTATTTTCTTTGTATGCTGTCAGAATATGAATATTGGCTCAATAAAGGACTATTAATGGAAATTCACAATTCAGAGATTGTATATATTTAGTTTCATTTTGTGCAGCTTGCTGAATACTTTGGAGCTTAAAGCATCAGTTTATAATTTATGTAAATTTAGCATACAGTTATTTTAATTTGTGTCATTTAACGGTTATGCCGTTCCTAGCACAGATAATAAACAAAGCCTTTTCTGTATTGTTGAGTTGTATTATTTATTATTTATTTGTATTAATACAAATAATGTAATGCCCGAGTAAACACAATGGGTCTGAAAATAAAACAAAAGCAATTGGTTTGAAAATGCTTTATTTCTAATCAATATTGGGAAATCCCCTAAAGTAGTGTTAAACATGGGCGAGGCTAGCCCCTTTTTAGGGGTGCTTCAGCACCCCTAAAAAGGAGCTCAGCACCCCTAAAACTTGGAGCAAGAAATGTATTTATTCTAAAATGTTCGTTCGTCTTTGACAAGGTTAAATAATGTCCAAAACATACTCGGTAGTTTGTGGTTTAAAATGTATATGTTAAGGTAGAAAAAGAAAACCTCCCCGCTTAGCAAATGGTGTCATCCTCTTCTTTAACTTCTCTGTACCTGCATCGCTTAGCCCGAGCGCGAAACACACGCAGAGTGAGAATCAGTAAAAAGTGTTGTGATGCAACTTTTTTGTTCAAATCTTACAAAATGTTTACGTTATGTTTATATTGAGCGAGTACATCACGAAGCAATCTTTCAAGCCGTGTTTTTGTCTTATACTGAATCACCATGGTACACGTATAATAAGTGTTTATTTTCGGATTATTTTAGTCCGGCGGGTACCCGCGCGCTGCGGAGTAGTACAGTACCTGGGTGACTCGTCCATAGATTTAAACGGAGAGAAGTAGTGCCGGTTACAATGTTCTTCCGCAAGACGCATGCCTTTTGTCCTGATACTATAATATGGCATTAATGGCAAAAAAGTGCTAGCTCGCCACTAATTAGAAATCAAAAGGTTAGCAAAAAAATGAATCTCAAAACTCATCAGATTGATGCTTTAAAATATGTAATTTAAAAAAAATCTAAGGGGGAGCATTCTCCCGGACCCTAGAGGGGTAATTTTCTTCTCATCTTTTTCACCCCTGACCCGTTTTCATGCCTGAAAGGTCTCCAAAAAAATCTGGATTTTGGAGTTAGTTGAACCAATGTTAAAATGATAGTTATTTTACAATAGACATATTATTGGTTTCTGTAGGAAAAAAGAGTGGGTGGTGGCAGCGGAGCTCATTGGGTACTCAGCACCCCTAAAGCTCTAACCCTAGAATCGCCTCTGGTGTTAAACACAAAGATTCCTTTTATAACATGTTATAACTACTGTACATTTATTCAAAATAAAAACCTGAAGCACCACACTGATATTCAGGCCGTGTGCTATTATGTTTTTTTTGTCAAGATCGTTCAGATTTACAACTTGGCTGAAGTCCGGTAATTTCATAAATGTATTTGTCCTAAAAAGCAGACAGCCATCTATGAAAGGTCTGAATGCCTATGATATCGTAATATTTTTTGTTTTATACTGTATACGTTTGCACATAACTTAACTATTATCACTTTATCATTATAGTGTACTGAGCATAGAATGTGTAAAGCCAATGTATGTAATTCATTTTAGCCTTAAACTGCAAAGACTAACTCCACTGCCTAAACCTAAACTAGCTAAAAGGATTCGTGTTAACGGACTTTCATTTACTTGGATGACACATTATCTTAAAGAACTGACAAAGAGTACTCACAACAGACATAAGTGTATTTCTGTCAAACACTAACAATATTTTGTTTAATGATATTTAATTGTCTAATATTTGCCAGCTGACAGTTATCCATCCTCTCCTGCACGACTATGCAGCCGGGAGTCGCACTGGAGTGACGTCAACTTCCTCTTCAACTGATTGGCTAAAGGAGCTGTCAATCTACAACTAGCGGACCAATGGTGATGCTTAAGTCCGCCCTGATTTGCATGAAACTCTAACGGCAACTTTTGGAAAAGCAAGTGCAGAGTGTGGAAATAAGAGCGAGAGAAAAAACAGCACAAGCATACAAAACAAATAAATATGAGCAGAAAATATTAGAGAGAAGAAATAAAGGAGTAATATAAACAAAGAAAATGTCATTTTGTATGCAATTTGGATAACTTTGCATTCGTTTTTCAGTTTTGTGCAATTTAATTTTAATTCTGTTTAAAGATCAAATTTGCGCTTATTATTTTTTCATTCACGCATATTATTTTTTGATCCGTGACCTCAATACATTAGGCGGGAAATTTATTCCATACACCATTTAGGTCTGAGTTGGATGTAATTTCAAAAACTGTGCCTCCAAGATTATATTAAGAAATATAGTGATAAATCTCGGGATATTACAAAATCCCGCGATAGGACAGATTATCTTGCGAGATAGTGGTCACGTCACGCGTTCTTCCGGAAGTTCACATTCAAACACGAGGAGCGATTACGAGGGAGTTTTGTCTATATATTATGTAAAATCTACTGTTGGGTAAGTACATTGTGTATTATTTGATTAACGTGCTTAAGTTTTACTTGTTTGACACGAAGGCTCCGAAATAAACGTTGCCAGAATTGTCCACACTGAGTATGGCAAAAATTAGCTAGAAGGCTAAAAGCGTACTTTGAACTTATACATGGTATAAAGTATGTTTAAGGATACAGTCAAAGTTATTACTGTAACGTATTAATGTAGCCTCTTGAAAGTCTCTTTCAGAAAGTAAATTATCTGAAAAATAAAAGTTATTTGGCATTAATGGAATTACAATGATTTGATTGCCTAAACATTGCAAATGCAAAATATTAAATACTGTTTTGCATTAAAAGTTCACCATAAGTGTTTGTTTGATTAACTTCCTTTGCTTTTGTTTTGTACAAAGGAAAAGCAGAACCTCATCCAAATAAAAATAAACAAGCTGTTAAAGGCACTGTGTCCTACACAGACCCTCCAAAATATAACCACCCAAAACCCAAGTCAGGTAAATGCCTCAGTTTGAAAATACATTAACAAATTGGAGTTGTTATTGTGGAGTTAATATAATTAATTACAATTTCGTTTTATTTACAGTTGAAGATCAACACAAACCAAATAAAGATGCGCATTCTACAAACAATAAAAAAAGGTATGGAAAATTGTAGATATGAATTTTTGTAGATATGGCTTAAACAGTCTACACATTTGTTAATGTTCTAATGTGTCATATGTCCTTGTTTGTGCTAAAGATCAAGTTTTGTATCCAACACACTTGGATGAGACAGACGTGCCCGACCCCTGACTTTGTCTACCCTACATTAAGTTGTAAGTTTTTGACTGCTTTGCTTAATACTACGAAAAATCATGATTCTTTCAAAAAGGACTTTTATATATTTTGGTATCAAGATGGTGTGATTGATCTATACCCTATAGAATAAGCTGTGACACTGAGACGTACGTGCTACTGATCCGTTTGTTATTTTTTGGTGCATTCCCACACTATTCAAACACATTGCTTGGCTCCTAAGTGCATACACTTTTGCCTTTATAATGTCATTCTCATTAAAAATTTATTCCATGAGTCAGGGTTTTGCCTGAATGTCAACATAATATCCAAATACTTTGATATAAAAAGTTATTTATTTTAATATTTTACACTACTATGTATTTTTTAAAATACATTGTGCATGTGTATGTTTATGTACTTAATGAAATTACATGCAAGGTGTAATTTGTTTCGCAGGGTCACATAATGAACAGCCATCTTACAGACAACCGAAAGAGGCATAGTATTGTTTTCTTGTGTATTGTCATACACCTAAAGAGGATTTTTTTAATCGTACAATTATGGTGTTATTCATTCATTAATGAGTTCTTTCTTACCTTAAATAACTTATCATTTTTCACTACTTTTGTTTTTAATGTCTATATAGTATTCTCTACAATCCCAAATTCTGGATTGACGCCCCAGTACCAGAGGGCACCCCAATCCCAGAGAGCATCCATCTGAAAGCAGGTGATGGCAATTTACTACTAATCAAGGAACTGGCTTTACTGACGAGATGCGCATGATATCACATGCGATTTATCGTGCAGCCCTAGATTTTACATTAGTGACAACACAGCTTAGAGTATAAACATTTACATTTCTCTGAGTTAATAGAGTTAATAGCTACAAATACAGAGCTTATAATGTCTGTCATTGCTCAACCACAAAGACCTAAAAGTACAGACAGCTAATTTCATAACTAATGCAGTATTACACTGTGAAGTTATTTAGTGTTAAAATTTTACACTACCATATAATTAACTATATTTGTCCAGGTGAGGTAACACAAGAAAAAATAACAGGATGGAGACTACCTGATTCTTCACCTATTGCCTCAGCTTCAAATGCAAAAAGTAAGAAATGCTATATGACTGTGTATTTTGCATTATGAATCAATTATGAATACATCAAAGATGTTGATAAGTTGACCTGCGTAAGTTGTGACATAAAGAATATGTATATATATATTACCATCTATCTTTCTATAACATTATTTCAATTGTTTTCACATTTAGGTCCAGCATCTGTCTGAGTTGGTGGATATTCTATCAGAGACTGTGTGAACAATGTTATGAACAGGTATGTATTTCCCTTGAATTGTGTAATCCTGCATAATATTTCAGGAATATATATTGATTACCACCATTAACCCAGCCATTTATATTACTTAATTTCAGGATTTAATCTGTCACACATTACTTGTCAGAAGTTTTAATCTTCGTAGTGGCTCAAACAGTCAGCCATACTGAAAACAAGAAATCAAAACATAATTTCAGTGTAAGCCATTACTTGTCGTCAAAACTTATGGATGAGGATATAGTTTATAGCACATGTTACATGGTAGATGAGTAGTTGTGAAGTGTTAAAACATAGTTTATGTTTGAACATTGCATGCAACTGCTATGTTGCACATTACTGTTAATTGTGATTTATTGACCATTTAGGTTATTTGTATAAGGTGAAGTAATCTTACATTTCTTTCACAGAATGATATCAAATTGTCTTATGGCAAAGTTCAATATGAGGCGTGGTGGACATCTGGAAAAAAGTCTTTTAAAGGCACACCTTTGTATTATGTTATTCAAGGTAATTTGGGGAATATGTTGATCTAAAAAAACTTGTTCTTGTATATTGATGTGATTTTTATTGTTATGCTTGATCTATTCAGGGGACATCACAGCTCACCAATCTTTATCAGAAATATCCTGTTCATTTTTTGACAATTACACACCTAGTTAAGGGTCTTTCTCAAGGGCACCACAGTGGTTTTGTAGAGGGAGGGGACAAATGCTGTTTCCCCCACAACTGATCCAACACTTATTTAATGCAGAACATCTTTAAATAAGAAAAAAAAAAAGATGCAAAAAATAGAAATAGATGCAGCTATGGCAGACCACCTCAAGCACGCTCCAGGAAGAGCTGGGGGTTGTGAATACAAAAAATAAGCCAAACAGCTGTAATGTGTTAAAGAGAGAGTTCACCCAAAAATGAAAATTGTTATAATTTTCTTACCCACATGTTTCAAACCTGTATACATTTCTATTTTCTGCTGAACACAAAGATTGAAAAATTTTTGTAACCAATAGATCTCACAACCCATTAACTGTCAATCTTTTTTTTACAATTGTAGTAAAAAAACAACTGCTTTGTTAAAAACATTTTCAAAAATCTTTGTGTTCAGCAGAACATAGAAAGGTATACAGGTTTGAAACATAAGAGAGAGTAAATTACTAAATAATCATTTTTGGGTGAACTATCTTTTTATATAATAAAGTATTTTGAAATTGTTATTAAAGTTAAACGGTTAAAAAAAAATAAAAAAAGTGCTAAATCAGAACATGCTTCCTTTTTTTGCTTATGTCCACAAATAATGTGTTCTTTAATGTGTTTGTGAAATACACGTGATTACAACGTTATAAAGACGTTCAGGTCTGACTGGACTGAATTTGTGTATTTTAAGAACCTTAATAATTGCCTATTACAATTGTACAAACACGCCTGTTTTATATGCACGTTTAAGTGAGTATAACCCCTGAATGAAGCAGAGACTCATATTACCGTCCAGAAGAGGACATTTTTAGACGTGCACGGACCGTGCAGAAAAGACGTGTGATTCACGGTCAGATGACGTCAAAGACGTCGGTTGGATTTTCATTTTGGAACTATTTTTCAACCATCACGGGACGTGACGAACGGATGTCTTTTCAACGGTCATCACACGTCCAAATGTTTGGTGGGTAGTTGCTCTTTAACTTGAGTCTTGCTAACATGACTCATAAAATGTAATAAGTTTTCTAAAGTTTATATAAGGCAAAAGTAACAGATTTTAGTTTAAAGTTTAAGACTCTTTGTAACAATTTCAGTTGCTGTATCTTTGTATTTTGTCAATCTTTCTGTAGTTTTGCAGCGTTTTTCCTGTAAAACTAACAAAATAGCAGCCTTAAGTTTAGTGTAAGATGTGTTCTTTTAACATCAAAATAATTAAAAAGATTTACTTGTGCAAAATAAACAAATTAGTGAAACTGTCCACCATCTCCTTGGCACAGTTGTTTATTCTAAATATATTTGAAATTATAGCACAGAAATGCACATTGCACATTGTTGGCAGTTTCCTTTGCTGTCTCCTGTTCTTGTGATAAACTGAATATTTTGTATTTTGTAGAAGTCTGTTGAGTATAAAACAGTTTGTGAGGTAATTAAAATAAACTGATAAGGAAGTTGTGCCAACATATTTGTGGGTATGGCGTAGTGATGGCGCAGTGGAAAAGACACACGCCTTTGGTGTGAGAGACCTGGGTTTGAATCCACTGTGACACACCATTGTGTCCCTGAGCAAGACACTAGTTGCTCCAGAGGTGTGCGACCTCTGACATATATAGCAATTTTAAGTCACTTTGGATAAAAGCGTCAGCTAAATAAATAAATAAAATATTTAACCTTTTGTTAAAAAAACATTAGGCATAAAAAGGGCCCTTTATTTCACTTGAGCATCTGCCCCCCTGTGCAGGTCCCTGCTTGAAACAAAAATATCACATGTATTGATATCTACAGGTTGTGATCATAGCCTGTAATGTGTCAGTGTAAATCCTGTAAAAGTAGAGGTGTTTCTAACAAAAAGAACCATATAATATAAATAATTTGTGCTCAGGGGTCACCAAATTCTTAATCCGTGCCTGCCAGCTACTTGTGTTCTTCACAAGTTCAAATTTCTTCATGGTTTTGCGCTCTCATACGTCTACAGTATGCTTACACAATGCTTTTGTTATGATTACACTCCAGCAAGATTACTCAGATAATACAACAAATGCATGTAGGTTGTTTGTAAAACACGGCTGAAAAGTCAAGTGCAGTGTAAATGGAGTTCAACATTTATAAATTTTTAAATAAACATAATTTTGTATCATTTATAAGCTGTTTTCCTTAATCTGGACACACGCACACACGTTGGCATATGTGGTTTACGGGGACAATTCCATAGACGCAACGCATTTTATACTGTACAAATGGCAGTGGCGTAGCATGTATATTAATTAACGAAGAATTTTCCTCACTGCAAAGATTTTAGTTCAGTTAAAATTCAAATAAATATCAATTTAATCTATGTCGGGGCCTATTAAAGGGACGGGCCCCCACGAACTGCGGGGGTGTCCCCTACGCCAGGGACAATTGGTATATTCTATTCCCGCAACCTACCGCAGTCCATATCCCCAACCATCACAAAAAACAGTCTTTAATCTATGAAAAAGTACCTTTTAGTATGTTTTTAAGCCATTTATAGCATTATAAACATGTCATTATACACTATTCATGTCTCCGTAAACCACATATACCAACCTCCCCCCCCCACACACACACAAACACATGAATTAACACCTTCTTTTGATCAACAATCATATATATCATTTGATATATCAAACACCACTAAAACATTATAAGCTTAAAAAAGTTTTAACATGGCACACAATTGTATATAAAGTTAAACGCAACACAAGATGTATAATACACATACTTAACGACTTAAAATCTTTTACCTCCACTTTGATTGAAACGCCCCATAGCTACTTGTAAGTTGTTTTTGAAACTTTGCTCTGTTCCCACACAGACATCAGTCTGTTGTTTCCAGTAGTCTGGACCCTCTGTCTCCCTCATCCAGTCAGTACGGGGGACGTATTGCTTGGTAAAGCTGTCATAATAAGCTGTCAACACATCATCCACTGCACTTATAACTGTAAATTCAGAGAAGCCGTTGATTCCAGTTGTTGCGGTGTAAAACGCTTTGAAAGAGTGAGTCCCTGAGATTTTGAAGAGAAAAGACATTTGATGAAAATCATTAAAAAGTCAAGCTACACAAACAGGCAGACACAGGCAGATCCAATTACTGTCTCAGTATGATATTTGTTTTTAATTAATTTGCTTATTTAACGATTCAGAAGTAGGCCTAATATTTGTCTTATTCACTTACAGTGTTATTACGTGAGCATGCTTCCAGCACCCTCTTGTGATAAAATGAGAGATTTATTTTTTTTAGTTATTATTAAAGCGTAAAGGTAAAACAATTTGCTGTCCGCTATCTGTTTTTTTTCAGTTCCATTGTTATCGTATGAAACTGTAAATTTGCGTTTCTTTATTTCCTGGTGGGTAAATTTAATCAAATATAAGACCCTGCCTGTGAAAACTCAACAAAGTCATTTTTGTTGTAATTTGATTTACTGTTTTCTAAATAAAATCATCCCACATAATAAATTAGATTATAATAAGATTATTTGGCTTTATCCTGCATTATACAGACACGCCCTGCTGAAAAAAACAATAAAACCATTAAATTGTATTGGTTCTATTGGTTCTAATGGAATACTACCGTGTAGTGGTTTTAATGGTAAAAGCTAATGGTTCCTATTGGTATTTTAATGGAAACCATTAGAATTTTCTGTAATGGTTTTATTGTTTTTTTCAGCAGGGCGGACACATATTTAATTAAAAACATTGTTTTCTATCACTTGACAACATAAACAAAACAATTTGAAAAATGTCTGTCTGTATGTATACATTTAAATAATTTATAATATCTTTGTAATATCAATCAGAAGCACATTCAGTGTTATACATTATTATGTTTATTTACTTTGTTATAAATTATTGTAGTTATTCATAACTAGTTAAAGTCAACATAAAAACGCAAAACTTACCTCCATTTGCTTCATATAAAACAAGTAAGAAAAAAAACAGGCTTAGCATTTTTAGTTTGATTACAACGTCCAAAATGCAAACAAACAACTAACGCTCTCTGCTCAGCTTAATCCAATGTCAAATGAGCGATCTAAACATTGAACAAAATGGATAATATCATCATAGCCACGCCTTCATTTCAATGTTTTACCCCTTTTAAACCAATAGAATTTCTAGAATCCTTCAGCGTCAATAGTCTCTAAAAGGAATATACTACAGCAGGTTCTAAACTGAAACTGAAAGGTATACCAAATACAGTCCCAAGTTATGTGTGGTTAGCATTCACTTGTTTAATTACAGCATAACAAAATTCACTTACCTGTCAATTGATGACTTCAAGATAAAAGACAACGACTCGTGTGCTCTAGCTACAGAATGTAAAAGTGCAGCAATTAACAAAATAAATGTAATGGCAGCATGATTTGTCATTAAAAAGTAGCCTACTATGTTACACATCTTTTCAATATGTTCAGTATGGTTTTTCCATGTTATTTTACAATCCATCCATAAGCCTAAATATTTAAACAAAAACACAATTTCTTCTCTCTTTCCATTAAACTCTTTTTTTGTCTGCATATAACGAAGTGCTAATGTCTTGACTAACCTCTTCAAATATATCATAATTTTAAATAATATGGG
This sequence comes from Paramisgurnus dabryanus, assembly GCF_030506205.2. Taxonomy (NCBI): domain Eukaryota; kingdom Metazoa; phylum Chordata; class Actinopteri; order Cypriniformes; family Cobitidae; genus Paramisgurnus; species Paramisgurnus dabryanus. Next base: position 6,947,142 of record NC_133355.1, on the reverse strand, counting down.
ACTAATAACTCCCTGTAATAGTGAACATCTACCACTTTCACTTCAATTGATCGATCAAGCAAACAAACAAACCATCAAACAAACTTAATACCCAGTTTAAAAAGTCATCCACCAACTTTAACAATATTTTCACATCATGCCATAAGCCTTTTCAATGTGAAAATGCACTGCTATCAGAACCTCATTCATTGCCAAAGCCTTTATAATATCAGTTTTCAATCTTACTATTTCATCTATAGCAGTGTTTCTCAACCAGGAGCTGGGGCCCACAAGTGGACCTAAACAGAAGGGGGGTCTTGCAAAAAAGCATCAAAATAATATAAAACAACCAAAAATCTAACAATATTTTTTGTTTCATTGTTTTGGTTATTTTTGAAATGAATATTTGTCATGCCAAGCACTAAAACATTCTTTTGGATAGAAAAAGTGGGGGCTTCAAAATTTGTTTTGGGCAATGGGGGGGCATTGAAACGAAAAAGATTGAGAACCACTGATCTATAGTACAACGTCAAAGGTGAAAACCATATAATGCTATTCATTTTTTGCTCTCTAAAACATAGTGTAGGGCTGAGCGGGGCACAAACTAACGCAGGGTTAATTGTAACACAGCTACTTTACATATTTATACACGGCTGAGCAATCTGTGCTTTTGGTCTTTTTCTCTTACTGTCAGAAAATGATCTCCTGTGAATTTGTGAAAAGTTTTGATGGGTTTCATTAAGATGTTATAAAAAAGGTTTTGGGGGCATGGAAGTAAATTTTTTCATCTTATGTTTTTTTCGCTTTCTGAGTTGGGTGTAAGTCACCAAATCCAACCTTGTATTATTTTAATCACTGTCTTCTTACCTAAAACATAACACCATTATGAAACACACCAGCAACTCCTAGTAACTGATAGCTGGGATTAAAAACATTTTTACACAGCGGGGTTGTAATGTAAAAAAATGTTGGAACTTGCAGAACAAAAACAAAACAAAATGCATCTATAATAAATGTGAATAATAATGTGTTTTTAATAGAACTTAAAATTATTTTATTTACAATTAAATTGTAAATTTTAAATATATAAAGTATATTAATGTTATAAAAACCTTCAACAAATACATGTTTTGTGCAAAAAATTGTAAAAAAAAAAAACTCAGAATTGTGTTTTCATGTATTTATGATTTAATCTCATACAAAATAAAAGTAATTTTTTGCACAACATGAGTTTGTACTGTGTGTAGTTGTTATGTATACATAAATACACACACATGCATGTATGTATTTAAGAAACATTTACATGTGTATAAAAAATAATATATAAATAAAACATTTCTTAAATGTATATATATGTATGTGTGTATGTTTAAATATACATAATATTTACACACAGCACAAACTCATATATTATGCAAAAAATTACTTCTATATTGTATGAGATTAATCTAGATTAATCTATGCCCAGCCCTAATTAATACAATTATTAATCAAATAATAGTAAAATAATGGAACATCTTCATTTTAACAAGAATTGTTGTCAAATAGCTAAATAATAAACTTTAAATTGATAAAAACACAGTACTAATGAAAAAAGTGGAAATAAAAAATGCAGACAACTACACTGGCCATACAGCTCTGAGTATTCTTTGTTACCACATTACAAAAGATAATAAGAGTTACTTCCCTCTGTCCTTGACTGCCCCCCCATTTTAAAAAGAGCAGGCAGCACATCCATTGTATGTTGAGATTGGAACATGATTGTTGGCTTGGAGTGCCACCTAGTGGAGACTAATGCTAGGCAGTCAAAATACTTGTATTTAAAGTGCGTTTTGCAGGTAAAATTTTTCCACGAATTTGGGCAATTTGCTTGTTGATAATAAACATTTAAATTGTTATCCATTGTATTTTATGTTGTTGGTTATCATAAAACGGAATAAAAAACGAAAAAGTACAGCGGTTTGCAAGGATTCTCCTTTCCCCCTCAACGCACTGCATGACGTCACGTTGGGGAGAGAATTTGCCTTAAGAGCATTGAGAGTGACTAGAGAGATGAGTAAAGTACAATATTCAGATTATATCAATGCAAATTATAGATAAATACATAGATATAGATAGACTAGATAGATAGACTAGATAGACAGAACAACAGATAGATAGATAGATAGATAGACAGACAGATAGATAGATAGACAGACAGACAGACAGATAGATGGGCTAGTATAGAGATAGGCAGAAAGCCAGATAGCCTTAGCATAACTTCGTGTAGAAAGTAAACAAACAATTAACATACTCGTGCATGCTGGTTTGAGGGGGACCATAATCCTGCTGAAATGGGTGTATGCGATCTTCAGCACAAACGAATTCAGGCAGCATTACTCAAATCCTGGAAGCTGAGTGAGGCGTCACGTCGTCACATCTGGTCGCGAGGTAAGAGCCTCGAACACCGATCAAAACGCACACATTTCCCTACAGCCAGTAGCGGAGTTTCAGTCGGGAGAGTCGGGACTTTCCCGGTTGGCCGGTCTGATAATAGCTATACATTGTGAGTTATATTAGCAACACCGTCTGTCGGTCTGATGTGCGGCCGGTTCCCGCAGCCCGCTGGTCAAACTATGCAGCCTCTCTGCTCAACAAATATAAAAGTGCTCAACCCGTTCGGCCGGTCCAATCATGTCCAGGATTTATAAAAATACGGGGATCAGTGATTGGTTTCTAGCCTGTCATCCTTTGATGTAAAAAGCCGCCGAACGCCTGTTTATTGCAGTATGCGGTTGGATTCAAGCCCGCTGCAGCTGCTGACCGCTGCTTCTGTGTATAAAATGATCGTGTGATTCGTTATGATCGCATAAACAATATAACAAAACTTCCTTTTATTTCACATAAAAATATATTTAAGATATTATATGATAGACTAGTAAGTGTAGATTAAGGATGTTTAAAACTCTCTAGCCTGGTGGTCAGGACATGAATGGATTGAATCAGCAGATTTGCAAAGTTTTATTTATCTCCACATATATCATAAATAATAATTAGCAGGGTAACTTTGCAGTATACCACATTATATATTTCCTATTATGTATATATGATTTCCATATTATAAACGTAAGTATTAATAAAACGGCAATAAATGTCTCATCTATTTCTATGGCTCTGGCTGAGGCTTTCATCTACTTCTACCCAACGTGACGTCATCGCCGAATTGCTTAAAAAAAAACGTTAATACCAAAAACATTAAAAAAAGGGTCTTTAAGACCTTTTTTGAGACATTTTAAAAATGATATACATATATTGAGTGATTTATGTACCCATTAATCAACAGTGGTGGTTAACCTGCAACACGCCCTTTAAAGTATACATTATGTGGAGATTTTGTGTGTTATGAAAGGCAATACGGCCTCTTTATGATGTAACAGTATACTTATTAGATAGCAGTGGACTACGTATTACATTTTCAATTGGCATGAAGATGCTTCATGAACTGTGATCCTCTGTCATTTCATTTGCGCTTGCGTCACAAACATTGAAAATTAAAGTAAAACGCTGGAAGCTGCACGGATGTTTGGGGGAAAACCAGTTGGGTGTTTGTGACAGAGCCAAATAGACTAACTGTCAGTGACTACGCCACTCCAATTTACATGGGTAGGAGATCCCACAAAGGGCTTCCTGCACAGTTATCCAAATAAATGAATACACTCAGACCAATATTGCATTAAATTCATTCATTTATTAGATGGTTTTCTCTCTTGACTTAATTGTATTCAGGACTTAAACCAGCATACATGCACAGCAGTTATTTCTAGCGAGGGGTTAGCCACTTCACAATACGCTTCAAAAAAAAAGAAAAAAAAGAAATAAATCAGATAAACCAAAGTGCAAAACAAGAGAAACCCACACAATACACACCACACTTGTAAAATTAATAGTGAGTAACCCCCCTCTGAAAGTCATAAATAGTATGCAACCTGGTGTAATACTGTCCTACTGATGTTAGAAACACTATAAGTCCTTAAGGAGACAAAGTAATCATGGGCCAATAGAAAATAAATCAAACAAACAAACAGAAAGTAAATAATCAGCTTCAAATCCAATAAACCAAATAAACTATACAAAAGAAATAAAGGTAGGGAAAACAGTGATCAACAAGACCACAAGCACATGGCACTCTACAAAGAGAGACAATATATGGAATTAAATACACAAATAAGACATCAACCGATGTTACACAGCACCACTACCTGATTCCAAATAAAGGCATTAATCCAATCTCTAAATAAAACAATACAATATATCTTAAACCCATCTAAAAACATTAATTTATTATAATCATTAAAATCCCAATATTATACAAATCAGTTAAACAAACCTACCATTTTGCAATTTCTTTTACTGCATACCAGACCCAACAGAGAGTTGCTGCAGCCTCGCGTTTATCACAATACAATGCAGCACATAGGTCTTTCAGTGTTCACCCTGCACCATCAGTATTAACTGACAACAATATCTAAAATGCACACACATAGAATAGACTAGGACAAGAAAAGAAAACACAATTACACGAAACCAGTCTTATTCTGATTATAAAAGATCTTATTTAACAACATACACTCACATGCAGTGTGCTGCACAAATCTTTTAACGTTCACTGTTCTCGACCAGCATGGGTAACGGCAACGTTCGCGTCACGTATATAAAATTAACTAAACAAAGGAAAAGGATTGTTACACCCAAATCCCGTTCTAGATGTAACCAATTATATGCCATCAGTCAACTTATTTTAATGAATAATCTCACATGCAGCATCCAATGCCAGCCTGACAGCATTTACAAGTAGAGTGTAATAACTGAATGCAGAGTCTGGACAGCAACACTCAGAACATACTAGTAGCAGAAAATAAATCAATAAACACATCAAACTCTCATAAATACCTTCATTTAAAAGAAGACCTACCAACACTTTGTCCTTCCAGCGACGAGCCACCACATGCACGCCAAACAATTGAACAGCGCGCCGTATCCACCGGAAGTGGCGTATATAAAGGCAAATCCACCCAGCCGCGGGTGACGCAATGAGGAAAAATAGCTCAACGGCACCCCCTACTACATACATCAACGGCACACCCTACTACATACACCCCTGGCTTAATAATCACCGTCCCGGTGAATACTCAACCTATATCACTACTGCCAAGGTCTAAAGGGGTGAGCAGAGAACTAACTTCTCCTATCCTAGGGGTAACATTCTGTGTCACAGCTTGAGGCAGACGAAAAGGATTTGGGTGCTGGCCTGCTGTACTACGTGTAGAACATCTAACGGGGTCAGACATTTCTGATTCCTTAATTAGCTGGTCAACAGGGTGATCTAATGGGCCATCCTCAGTACTAAAATCAGACTCCTGTTCTGTTGTAATACCTTTGGGTTGTACTACCAGGGGCGCAACTGCACTTTCTGTAGGGGTACCATCTTCTCGCATCCCTAGTAAATCAACCCCTACACCCGGACACCCGACCTGAGGGCTAGGACCTGAGTTTTCAACTCGCGTCCCCGTTCTAGTATGGACCACCGCGACTTGAGGTTGGCTTTCCAAATCAGAGTCCTCAGAATTCTGTTCACTCCCGGTACCCAAAGAGGTAGTCGAGTTACTTCTAGCAGCTAAACCGACCTGATTCGTACTATCTGGTAACGGTTTAAGCTCCGTGCGATGCATAACTTTAATAGGGCCTTCTGTTCCCCATGGCCTTATTTTGTACAATGTCCCTACCTCATCACTACAAGTCTCTACCTCATACATAGTAGAACTACAACGGTCGGCTACTGCCTCTAGTTGCTCTCTGGCACTAGCATAAATAGAGGCCAGGTACTCTTGGTGCTGAGTAACCCAATCTAATGGGGTACCCTCCACAGTTTCATCACTACTGCCTAACAACCGGTCAACAGGCAATTTGGGCTTCTGCCCAAACATTAACTCGTAGGGCGAGTGTTGTGTTGATTGATGTACTGTAGTATTATAAGCAAAAAGGAGCTGAGGAAGCAATTGTGGCCACTTTCGCTTTTGTTCAGAGGGCAACGTGCGAAGTAGGTCATGCAAGGTCCTATTGAAGCTTTCACATTGGCCATTCCCCTCAGGGTGGTACGGAGTAGTCCTACTTTTAGCAATACCATATAACTCACACAGCCGCCTTAACAACTCTCCCTCAAAACTGCGCCCCTGATCAGAATGAATCCTTCTTGGTACCCCATAGACATAAAACCATTTCTCAGTCAAAATCTTAACTACTGTATTTGCCTTCTGGTCAGGGGTGGGGTAAGCTTGTGTAAATTTAGAAAAAACATCTGTTACTACCAAGACATTTTCCTGTCCATTACTTGCCTTTTCCAACATAGTAAAATCAATGGCAATAATCTCCAAAGGCCTATTAGCTACTAGACCCCCTGCAAAAGTTCTTACCTTAGGCTGTGAGGCCTTAGCCACCACACAACGCTCGAATTCTGTACACCATTTTTTTACATCTCGCCACATGTTAGGCCAATAACACCTTTGGCGAATAAGATCTGTAGTACGCTCTACCCCCTGATGACCGTGATTATTATGGAGGCTCGTGAGCACTTCTACTTGAAGCACTTCCGGTAACAGCAGCTGCCATACTAAATCCCTAGACGGTGGCATCTGAACAGTCCTGTACAAAACCCCTTCCACCTCTCGTATCCGAGACCACTGCTTCACCAACTGCCGAACATTACTTGGGACCCTTCTCAACTCAGCGGCCGCTGGGTACTGCACATTTTCCCAAAAATGTAGAAAGGCTTTGATACAGGGATCAGTTACTTGCAATGCCCTCAGATCAGCCTTACTACAGATAGGAACAGCATCTACCGTTAGCAAGTCCACCACTTGTGGCTCAAACCCAAGCGGCCTCTCCTGCATTAACATTAGCTCGGGGACCGTAACCCCAGATACATTAGTTGCAGCCTGATCTGCAGAATATGATGGAAGCCTTGAAAGTGCGTCTGCATTACGGTTTGCAGTACCAGGCCGATACTTGATCTCATAATTAAACAAAGCAAGTTGAGAAACCCACCGTTGTTCGACTGCCCCCAATTTTGCAGACCCAAGATAACGCAGTGGGTTGTTGTCAGTATAGACTGTCACTGTATTACCAAGAAGATATTCTCTAAATTTTTCTGTCATCGCCCATTTAAGGGCCAACAACTCCAACTTCATGGCACTATAGTTAGTCATATTCCTCTCACTTGGTCGCAACCCCCGACTAGCAAATGCAATAGGCCTTCGTACTTCCCCTTGTTCTTGCGACAATACTGCACCCAAACCGGAATGGCTTGCATCTGTCTCTAGAATAAATGGCAGAGTAAAGTCAGCATACCCTAAAACAGGGGCCTGAATAAGGCGTTCCTTCAGCTCCACAAATGATTTCTCACATATATCATCCCAATGCTGCGCAAAAGGACCCTGCTTACTAACTGCGGCCTGCTTCCAGTTGCCATGTAAGGCACCTACCAGTCGGTGTAGAGGGGCCGCCAACTGCGCAAACCCTTCCACAAACCGACGATAGTAAGACGCGAATCCCAGAAACGACCGCAGATCTTTGACCGAGCTAGGTCTACTCCATTCAGCCACTGCCCGAATCTTCTCGGGGTCTGTTGCCACCCCGGCAGCTGATATCACATGGCCAAGAAACCCAACTTCCTTTTGGAAGAAATTAAACTTCTTTACTTTTACCTTCAAATTATGAGTCCGAAGCCGACTCAACACCATATCCAACCTCTCAAGATGTTGTTGGAAAGTACTGGAGAAAATAACAATGTCATCCAGGTATAGCAAAAGGGCATGGAGGCTCTGATCACCAAAAATACACTCCATAAGCCGCTGGAAAGTACTCCGTGCATTGCACAACCCAAAGGGCATTTGATTAAATTCAAATAGCCCAAAGGTAGGGGTGTGACGGTCATTATATAACCGTGAGACCGACGGTTATAGTTGAACACCGTCATTAGAACTCTATAACCGCCAAAACCGTGTTATTAAAATATTTTTTAAACATTTTTTATCATAAATAATTTTTAAATACTAATTAAAAACAACTGTTAACAGTCTGTGTTCCACGCCCCCTCACGTTCTCACGCAGTGAAAAATACAGAGCGGAGCAACACTGACAACGCGCTGACATACAGGACAGACCAGGTTACTTTTCGGTTACTTTTGAGATTAAACATATTAAACAAAGTCTCGCCTTTCAAATCATCTCTTCCTTCTAGTTAATTTATAGCATCAAATAAACATGAGTGACCATGAGAAGGAATGTTGTTTTAACCGCGGAAAGGCGTCAGTACACTCCGCTTTTCAAGTTCAAATCCTCCAATGCTAATCTACTTACAACTCTCTTGAACGCACATTCACTGCTAGTTGTCTTGCTGTTAATTTTAAAGAAACGTAGAGCAAGTAGCTAATCAGTGTCTAGTTTATTCAAACGCCGGGTGAGCACTGTGCAGCGCGTCTGCGGAGAGCGTTTGCTGCGCGTGGCGTGGCCATTGTGCTTTTACACCGGCTGCGTTTAATAACACTCTCAAGTTCACATTACTTTCTTTTACCTGCATTTATGAGCAAAACCTCTTCAATACGCTTTTAATCCACATTGTTTTCGTGCTGTTCTGGTCCGTGTAATGACAGATATAGACACAATTACAGACATAAAAAGCCCAATGCACAAATCTGTTTCTCTGAAGATTATTAAGATAGATGATAGATAGAGGATTAATTTATGCTGGGCAGAGAGTGACAGCGCAGTCTTCTGGCAACAGTGTGTTTTTTAAATATTTCATTGATTTCTGTTAAATTGTTCAAAGTTATTACTGTTTAAAACACACTTGGCATCACATTCATGATTTTATGGTAAAATGACACTTTCCCGTCAATCCACGAGCATTTAAACGAGCAAAACGCCCCCCATCGACGGTTATGTGACGAACCGTCACATTTGACTCACGTCATAACCGTCATCACCAATTCTGAAACCGGCACACCCCTACCCAAAGGGAGTGCAGAATGCAGTCTTTTCCCTATCCTGTGGAGCCACTGAAACCTGGTTGTACCCACTAGCCAAATCCAATGTACTAAACCACCTAGCCCCACTGAGTGCGTCCAAAGTCTCCTCTATTCGGGGCAAGGGAAAAGCATCCTTGTGTGTTTTTGCATTAAGTTGACGGTATTCTACACACAACCGAATAGATCCATCTTTCTTTTGGACCACCACAATAGGTGAGGCATATGGACTACAGCTAGGCTTTGCTACATCACGGTCCACTAACTCTCGAATATGACTCTTAACCAGATCATATTGAGAGGGAGGAAGACGGCGATATCGTTGGCGCACAGGTACATTATCCACTAGTGGAATAGTATGTTGAAGCAAATCTGTACAACCCAAATCTCCATCACTATAACTAAATACATTGGAATAGTTCTCCAGTAATGCTTGAGCTTGTTGGTTTTCTTGAAAAGTCAACTCAGGCCAGGTACACTGAGAGAAATCACATGGAGAAGTACTCTCTACCTCAACCGCCCGAATAAGTGCTACTGCTTCTACATCCTCATTCTGAACCTGAAACTGCACTGATGTTGTCAAAGCGGGTGGCTGGACAACATGCAATTCTCCAAGTATAGTCTTTGGCCCAAGCCAGCGATCTTGACTACCCACATTAATAACTGGTACCCTCACTACCCCACTGACTACTGTTAAGCAAGCAGAGGGGACCAAATGGTCCCCCGGCAACCGGCCCTCCACAAATGACACTGGTTCCAAATAACAGCTATTATAAGTAATCCCCAACCCTGGATTAAGAGTTGCTCGGACCAATTTCATACCAATTTCACTTTCTTTGACTTCAGTCAACTCGTCTGTGGGCTTACTAAAAACAGCATTAGAGTGAGCTGCTAGTTCTGTAACATTAGTAATACTAAAGCACTGAGCACGAGGTCGTTGCATACATGGGTTCTCACCTTCCTCCACCCAACGCAATGCTTCCTGGCGAGCATCTAAAAAACTCAAGACTGGGATCAAGTCTAACTTGACGTCGTAATTCGCGACGGAGCATACCATCTTTCACGAATTCTATGAACTGATCTCGTAAAACAATATCAGGGTTAGCAAAGCATGTGGGGTCTTTGCACTTAATCACATCCATAAATGACATAAGAGCGTGAGAATACTCCCTTAAGGACTCACCTTCAAGTTGTCGTCGCTGGAAGAACTGTTTCTGAAGACTAACCCTGGTGAAAAACAAATATACTTTATTGTATTTCAAGTATATTTAACTTTGCAATAGTACATTACAAATATACTTACAAAGGAATGTACTTTCTTTAAACATATTTAAAGTATGCTTACAACATATTTGCACGTATTTTTTACAATTAAACTTTTAACATACTTCAAAATAATTATACTTTAGTATATTTTCTAAAAGTATACTTTAGAAAAATATACTTAAAGTTAAAGTTTTGTGCAATTTTTAAAGTATACTAAATTTAAAATGTATTTTAGGTATACTTTATCGGTATGCTTAAAGTTATCATTATAATAATGCACTGACAGTATATTTCTAAAATACATTATTTAGTATTCTTTAGAAACAGTATATTTTAAGTACATTTTGAAAGTACATGGGGTGTACAAATGTAAATTATTTTATGGAGAAATAACGTGGGCTTAAAATTACGAGAGAGCAGTATGTTACATTTTATATTGTAGATGTATACATTTGTAATATACTATTAACATAAGGTACACTTTAACTTCACTATAGTCAAGCATTGGATAAACCAATTAACTGTGTTTACCACAAAATAACCGTGGTTTTGCTAATAATAATCAATACACCAAAAAAACATGGTTACTAAACTTTTACCACAAAAAAAAAACATTCATTTTCGTAAGGGGAATATGAGTGTTTGTTTTTTTGTAGTTTTTCAGTCAATTGCATGCCGCTTTTAGCTGTACAAAACTTAAACAGTTTTCGTAAATGCATTTCAGAGAAAAGTGAATTCTGAGATTTGAATAATGCATCTGACGTGTGTGTGATGACGTCACGACGCACGTATTTTGATTTTTATCAGTCGTTCAAGGCGGACGGATTCAGTCCCAAGGTACGTTAAAATATCTTAAAATTAATTATATTTGATTATCGTTTGACCATTCTGAAGTTTATCAGTAGACTATCATATTTCGAATGCGAAATGTTGTCAATAACGCGGTGTCTAACTCGCTATTAGTGATAAGCTGCTGTGTAGCTTAGCTTAGCTTATAGCTAATGTTAAAGGTTTGAAAGATAGCACTGTCAGCCTGTTATATCGAATTAGTACACCCGATTGTTTTGTTAAATATATGTATTGGTGTGTATGTATATGTTAATTAAAAAAGGTAGCGTCAGAAAATCTGTTTTTTAAATGTAGCGTGAAAGTTCACCATTTATTGACTGTTTAGAGTTTGTAAGGCTTTTACCTAACGTTAACTGTATTTAGTATTAATGATGCTGCATTCTTTCCTCAGAAGCTAAAGTTTTTCAAAGACATTTGTAGGGAGGACTTTGCAGCTAATGGTAAGTAATTTTAAACTCTTAAGATATAATAATTCATTCGTAGTAGTAAATCAAGCTTCAGTTTAGATAACGTTATACATATTGAGGCGGTTTCCCGGACAGGGATTAGACTAGTCCTAGACTAAAATAAATGTAAGAGCTGTCCAAACTGAAAACAACTTGCACTGACATATCTTAAAATACACCAGTGTCCTTTGTTTTGCCTCAAAATGCACACAGGTAATGTTTTTATTAAGGCATGTTTTTTTAAACTGGTTATATTTCTTAATTAAACTAAGGCCTAGTCCTGTTTTAAGATAATCCCTTTCCAGGAAACACCCAATGGACTCTATGCACGCTTAACTTCCGCGTTTGACTCAAGGCTGCTCTTCAGTTTCCGGTACGGGAGATTTAAAGCGGAGTGACGGCAGAATCGCTAAATTTACTCGTTGTTTGCTGGATTTACCCATATTTTACAACCTGTGATGTGTGAAGAATTGTCCAGATGTGCAAACTCGAGAAAGGTTGCAAGTCGTCTTATCTCTGTAATCATTATGATATGTTCATCATACTAGCAGAGCTTACATTGTGCTGTTTTTATGATTCAGGATTAATGTCTTTGTAATGTTATCTTAAAGTGTCAGGTAAGTTAAAAGACGTAAATGAAATCTCACTGCTATATGAGGAAAAAGCAACACGAACTGCAGCAGGACTTATATTAAATGTGACGTTTAATACCATTTTTTTTTTTGTATATTCACGTCGATTGTCAAAACATTTTTACTTGGATATTTTTGAGTCATATCTTGGAACTTTATAGGATATAAATAACAACGCAAAAAGAACTATTGACTATGGTAAAGTCCATTTAAGAAATCTATTCCATTATTTGTTTATTTCTTGTGCTGTTTGTTTATTTTAATACCCCGTGTATTTAGTTTGTTGTGTGTGTGTTTTATTTTTCTCTGAAGTTATTCTTGTTGTCATTGATATGAATTTTCTATTTGTCTTTTGCATTTGTTATTAATAAAGCATAAATGCGCAAAATACACGTTTTTTACTGTTCTAACATTTTGCTTGTATAACCACAGATGTTATCTTCGCTAGTACTGATGATAACAATTATACAAAATTCATAAGTATATCAACAACAGATGAATAGCACTGTTATCAGTGCAATTTCTATCTAAAACTAGTGTTAATGCAGATACAGGGTAGCAGTGTAGAAGTTGTCATGCTTGAGTCTAATGCTGTAAACACTATGACACACACCAGTGGTGGCTAGAAGTTCGGTTCTCCCGTCTATAAAAATATACTTTCATACGTTTAAATGTCATTATGGTATTAAATGTGAAGTATAAGTTATTTCTATGTAAATTAAACAACCATCAACAAAATTTGCAGTGTTATTTTGGCTATTTTGGCGACCAACGTTCCTGAATATCATTGAGCTCTATGACTGGCGGAAGTAGTCCAGCATCCTGAGATTTCACCGGAAATACGTCAAGCACCGCCGTGCATAGAGTCCATTGTCTGCTTGTTGCATTTTCTTTCTGACAATTTTTACATTTAAATTTAATACAATAAAATCTTTCTTTAGGAGCTGAAGTATTTTATGTAAGGAGGATTTTGCAGCCCATATAGGCAAGTCATTATAATGAAAACTCTTAGGGGTGGTTTCCCGGACAGGGATTAGCTTTATCCAGGACTAGACCTTAGTTTAATTAGGATAGTTTTAACAAACATGCCTTACTAAAAACATTACTTATGTGCATAACGATGTAAAACAATGGGCACTGATGTATTTTAAGATATGTCAGAGCAAGTTGTTTTCAGTTTGGACAGCTCTTACATTTATTTTAGTCTAGGACTAGTCTAATTCCTGTCTGGGAAACCGCCCCTTAATATATATGATGACATTTAAGTCAAGCTCTAGTTTAGGTAAAAATATATCTGCTATACAATCTCTGCCAGTAAACTATAGATTTAATACAGTAAGTCTTAAATAAATGTAATGTTTTAATATTAAACACTTTTTAATTGAGCTTATTGTCTCTCTTTTTCAGATTTCCTTAGGCTGAACCTAAACCTGCCAGACTAAAGTTGATTTGGGAGAGAAAGACGTTGTAAACTCAATCATCTTGACATTCTTCAATGAGTAATTGTTCAATTTTTAGGCAAATACTGTACACTTTGAAAACTGTGAATAAAACTATATTTTAAATATATTTAAAATGAATTGTTTTTGACTGTTTTAATCAGCTTTTATTTATTTGGAAAAAATTATTTTGGTTATGTTACCAGCTAAAGTAATCTATTCCCAAAATAGCACTCTTTAAGTTAACTAATTATTAACGCACTTGAAGTATACTCATTACTAATCTAGCTGCAGGTATGTAAAAGTATACAAAATGTAATGTACTTGGCATATTCATTTTTCACCAGGGCAGTTTTTAGAATTTTGGATTGGCCAAAAATATATAGAATGTACGCAAACAGTCTATTTAAGATATACTGATTGTATGTTTGCAAGACACTCATAATACATTTGTAATGTACTCCTTACATAAATAAAACACACTCTAAATCCACTTATCAAGCATGAATTTAGCACAAAAACAGTCATGTACTTAAATTGTACTAAATACACTTAAAGTTGTTCCACTTTAGCACACAAAAGTACACTAAATACACTTAAAGTTGTACTTTGTTACAATTAATATACAACTAAAATATATTAAGTACAAAATTAGTTGTTCCAAAATAGCACTCTTTAAATAAACTAATCAATAGCACACTTTAAGTATACTGGTCATTAGTGTGACTGCAAGTATACTTAAGTATATAAAAATTAAATATATTTAGCATACTATTTTTTCACCAGGGAATATAAGACTGGGAAGTTGGGAACACCCATAAACACTGGTAAGTATATTAAATATTTTCTCAGGGTCATCTCTCTCCGAAACTGGGCGAAACCTAACCTCTGTCCTAGCCTCCCCATCTAACAAATCAAAAATGGCCAAAACCTGTTCAGAACGTAACATTGGACGCATAGACAGATGGCGTCGGGCCTCCTCAACCCAATCCTCTACTGTCAAGGAGTCCTGGGACAATCTTCCAGAAAATCTAGGGCACTTGCGTTCACGTGAGTGGTGTAGTCTACGTGATACGCAGGTATACGCCGTATACCCACTAGAAATTGTCAAGGATTTCCGTATACCCACTAAAAATAGCGCGAGGATGCGTATCAGCATGGTTTTGTGACATTTTTAAAGTTTAGTCATAATATAGATGTGAAGCATTGACCATTAGCATGCTACACTTGCTACTTTAGCGGGTTGAAATACATATTAGGCTATATACTTCATGCCGAACTGCGCGATCCGATCGGCGTATGAATTTCTATGAAATCAGATTACTATAGTGACGCGAAAGTAACTGGGGAGCAGACTGGCGAGTGACAGCAAAGTACCGCGAGAGAGACTCAAGTTATCACATGGAGAAATCTGCTTTGACTCGCTCTCGCGGTACTTTGACATCACCAAGAGGTCTGCTTAGCGCCAAATGAAGTCGAACCTACAGTGTAGCTGCTCACGCGACACTGTAAACAAACAGTCCAGAGAAGTGAACGAGTGCTGCAACATAAAATCCATAGAGTTTACAACGCACATGTGAGTAAACAACATTTAAATCATCAGTCCAGTTTATTACTTTATCTGGAGGTAAGGCTCCAAATGCAATAAAATAAGCCCTTGATAATATCCTGATGGTTTTTAACTGCAATTCAGTTCCTCTGCATGTTTGCTTGTGCTTCACAGTGTTAAACTTCCATTCTCTGTGTTCATTTATATATCTACGTTCAAAATGTATATGATCTTAAACTTCTGTTTGGTTTGGGTGTCTAATATTAGGCTACATGATGGTCTTGTAATAATAATTATGTATAAGCCTATTTTCATTTTTAGACAATGCTTATATTATATGCAAAAATAAGCTTTTATATCAATGACTATGCAAATTAGAGTTAATTCATGGTCATCTTAAATGTGTATTCATTAAAAACATTTACACCATTAAATTACACATGGTAATGTTATCAATAGTTGTCAGATAATAGCTATTGAAAGAATTGAATATTTTTTCTCCTTTAATGCATATGTTAGCCACAGATTGAAGATTTATTTAATTTTAATTAACAGTTAAATAACTTTTGTCCCTGAGTTAGATGTTGATTAACACTAAACCAGTCTAAAAATCAGTCCAGTTTCCCCAGCTGACCCCTTGGCTGTTAAAGTCTTTTTTTCTTATAATAAACTGACATGTTGATAACACATTCAGTTTATGTGTTTATGAGTACACTTTCAGAATGCTCTTAGTTACATGAATATCTATACTGTATGCATCTGTGAGTGTGGTGGTGCTTATGAGGTGTCGCGCTAGGACGAGTAAGCATAAGGGTGAGAGGGAAAATCACAGTATACTCACTACAAAAATCTACACTACACCACTGCGTGGAACATAAACATAACGCTCTATTGCTCCTGCAGGACTTGCTGCAGCAGCACCTACTGCACTATCACTAGCAGGAGGGAGATTTTGTTCTCTAGGGAGAAGGCCTGCAGGCTCAGGGGGCACACTCTGGCTTACCTCTGCTTTGAGCTTTGCATTCTCTACCTGGAGCTGTTGTACCATCTCAGTAAGCGCCCTAAGCTGAGCTGCCATATCCTCGTCTGCCATCCTACTACTACAAAAGAGAAAAAAAAGACAAATAACAAACAAAAAAAAACACAAATCACCACACACAAAAAAAAATGCAAAACAGTCGTCTTCAGGCTTGACCACGATGATTCATGACAGGAATCGATGACCACTGTTTTCCCACCTTATACAAATACACAAAAAAATACACAAAAAAATACGGCCCAGACTAAATTTATTAATGTCTTTATAGCAATACGGCCTTTAAGTTAATCCTGCCAACACTACGCCAAATGTGACAGAGCCAAATAGGTGACTAACTGTCAGTGACTACGCCACTCCAATTTACATGGGTAGGAGATCCCACAAAGGGCTTCCTGCACAGTTATCCAAATAAATGAATACACTCAGACCAATATTGCATTAAATTCATTCATTTATTAGATGGTTTTCTCTCTTGACTTAATTGTATTCAGGACTTAAACCAGCATACATGCACAGCAGTTATTTCTAGCGAGGGGTTAGCCACTTCACAATACGCTTCAAAAAAAAAGAAATAAAAGAAATAAATCAGATAAACCAAAGTGCAAAACAAGAGAAACCCACACAATACACACCACACTTGTAAAATTAATAGTGAGTAACCCCCCTCTGATAGTCATAAATAGTATGCAACCTGGTGTAATACTGTCCTACTGATGTTAGAAACACTATAAGTCCTTAAGGAGACAAAGTAATCATGGGCCGATAGAAAATAAATCAAACAAACAGAAAGTAAATAATCAGCTTCAAATCCAATAAACCAAATAAACTATACAAAAGAAATAAAGGTAGGGAAAACAGTGATCAACAGGACCACAAGCACATGGCACTCTACAAAGAGAGACAATATATGGAATTAAATACACAAATAAGACATCAACCGATGTTACACAGCACCACTACCTGATTCCAAATAAAGGCATTAATCCAATCTCTAAATAAAACAATACAATATATCTTAAACCCATCTAAAAACATTAATTTATTATAATCATTAAAATCCCAATATTATACAAATCAGTTAAACAAACCTACCATTTTGCAATTTCTTTTACTGCATACCAGACCCAACAGAGAGTTGCTGCAGCCTCGCGTTTATCACAATACAATGCAGCACATAGGTCTTTCAGTGTTCACCCTGCACCATCAGTATTAACTGACAACAATATCTAAAATGCACACACATAGAATAGACTAGGACAAGAAAAGAAAACACAATTACACGAAACCAGTCTTATTCTGAGTATTCGCGTCACGTATATAAAATTAACTAAACAAAGAAAAAGGATTGTTACACCCAAATCCCGTTCTAGATGTAACCAATTATATGCCATCAGTCAACTTATTTTAATGAATAAACTCACATGCAGCATCCAATGCCAGCCTGACAGCATTTACAAGTAGAGTGTAATAACTGAATGCAGAGTCTGGACAGCAACACTATACTAGTAGCAGAAAATAAATAAATCAATAAACACATCAAACTCTCATAAATACCTTCATTTAAAAGAAGACCTACCAACACTTTGTCTTTCCAGCGACGAGCAACCACATGCACGCCAAACAATAGACCCCTTCAAGGGTCAGGGGATCTCTGGATAATCCGTAATTCGTTTGTAATTATAAAACGAAAATACCGCTTTTCTGTTTTTTGTTTCAAAACGAAAAACCAAATAACCGTTTTTGGTGTCAGAATCAAAAAAACGAAAAACCAAATAAAAACGTCCCGTTTTTCGTTATTTGGCGATCATTTTATCGTTATTCCTTTTTGAACAAAAAATGAAGAGTGTCTTTGAACTTCAGTCAATTCGTTTTTCGTTTATTGCAAGTGGTGCCCGCTGCAGCGCCAAATGGGCGGAGCTGGAGCTCTAGCGAGGCGGGGCACCCTCGCTGGATCTAGTGGGCGTGGCAGCATCAAGTGCGCAGGCGCAGATAGAGTTTGTTTAAACTTCATGTACAGCCTGTATCAAGTACTCCGGAGTATTGCACGGTAATTTAAAGATAAACTGAGCTTTAATATGTATATTAAATCTTAATCTTACAATTATCGCTGTCTCGACGTGATTTTCGGGAGTATGTTGAGTTTCGCGTTAAACACTCGATGTGCTAACATTCTCCCGTCCACCACAAGTGGCACGTAGTGTTTTTATTGTAGTTTTTATTTTTTTATTTAAATATTTGTTGAACCTGCACAGGTGCACCAGACAATACTTTTGCGAGGACAGGATCTTCTGCTCTCTATATCACGGTGCCTACTGTAAATAAGCATTTACACGAGCTCTGAAATCATGCAGTTCAACAAAAAGGTATGTGTGTGTGAATTAAATATTTTAATTATACTGTGTGTGATAAACATCATGTTTGTTGAACCTTTCTGTTTGTGCATGTCATAGTAATTTCTTTCTTGCATTTAAAACTAAAAACATATTGTTCATTTAATATTTTCTTGTGTTGTGAAACCTTTGGGATGTCTGAATTTAAACTACTTTATTTCAGTTGTTATAATAGTTTTTCTGCGTTACATTACTTATGACAAGTTAAAAACATGTATAGAAATACTCTTTATGTTGTGCTCTTGAGCAAGGTGATTCATCACAAAAGCTGTTTATATGCAATGCACTGTACAAAACATGTAAACAAGACAATGATGCTAATTTATGCTTTCTATGTTTTAGATTTTATCATCAAGCATGGTCTCAAGTGCAGACGATCCCACACTTTCACTGCTGTTACTGTACATCAACATTTTAAAATGTGTAAAAATCCAGCCTCTGGACAACCTTCCATTGGCTGCAACACCACCTTCATCCCCAGCATCAGCATCCCCACCTTTATTTCCCCTCGACATTGGAACATGTCTGTACTGATTTTGAGGTACAGCTTTTTAACTTCTTGCTGCTTGTAAACTTGTTTAAATATCTTTAGTGGAGTATTAAGAAAGAACAAAGTACACAGTTGTCACAAATAACCCACTGAGGGTCAGTTAAGTAAACCAAGTACACATTTTTAACAAAACCGTAAACAAACAGAAAGACTTAACTTAAAAAAAACAATCCCTAGATGTGACCGCTATTTACTGTATTAATTGTATATCTAATTGTATTGTCTATAATTAACAGCGTGCCCCTCTACAGCTAGGAGGAATTGATTGTGGGGTATTTATGTTGATGGTAAGGGGTCTTTTATTTGCTGTACACCTGTCTCTGTGTACTAAACACAGCATGTGTTAATATTGTTTTGTTTTTTCTATGCACTCTATGTTATGACTGTGAGAAAACATAAAAAAGAACTATTAAGATTTTCGATTGCTATCTTTTGCCAGTCTGACACACCAATAATCATAAAGTGGTGGTGCTCAGTTAATTTAGACATTTCCTCTGACAAAGTATGATATTAATAACTATACTTCTGATAAAACCTCCATTATGTGCATTTCCAGTATGCAGACAATATATATAAATAAAGCAATGCATGCCTAAAAACATTCTAATGTTTGTCTCTTCTTACAGTCAAGTCCCACAACTACTCACCCAGAAAGTAACATATGCAGATAACATGAAATTCACTCCACCTGAGTCAGATGTCATGGAGATCATCCAGACAACAGAAGTAGATGTATGTAGCGGGAATGTTTATGTACTGATTGACTTGTTTAACTTGTTAATGTGTGTATTAACCTTTCCTGTTTCATGAATTTGTTTATGAGCAGCACATCATTATTAATTATATTATTATTGGAATTCTTATATAGCACATAGGACTCAGCGGTGATGAGAAACATTCAGCTGACCTGTGAGTGGGTAAAGGAGATCACTTGCTGTGAAGATGAGCTGGAAAAGATCTAAAGGATGATGCCCAGTTGGCTATAACAATGTTGGACTTGTTTATAAACACCGTGTTTTATGAGGGTGAAAGGAATGAAGAAGAAATGTCGACTCCCTTCCCTTTTATATTTTAGAGAAGAGCAGGAGATATATGAGACAAAAGAGTTATTCGTGGGTTTTGTTTACACAAAAAAACCCTGTCTTGTGAATCTACTAGTGGGGATAGACTAATGTAAACATTTATTTTTTTGATTGGTTTTGTAAAATACCATTAAACGTTTGTGTGAACTGTAAAGTGATGTGTTCTTGAAATAAATGTATAATATTTATTATTGTATCTTATTATACCATTAAAGTGTTCTTGAAATATTCATGATATTATTTTATATCTTCTTATTATAACATTTTATATAGATTTCTTTTATGTTAGATGCATATTTTGCTAAATTTGGGTTAATAGAAACCAATAAATCCACTTGTAGGACAGTGGAGTATAACACTTGTACACCTGAGTATGTGACTATTAAATTACATTAATCTTCTACAAAAATGTAGTTGAATCGAATGCTTCACTAATGTCAAAGCACATCGTATGTCCTCTACTATGAGAAGTCACATGGTTGGTTTTAGACTACTTGTCTGCTTATTCGTTAAAAATAGCATAATGCATAGCCTATCACATAAAGGTTTAATCTTTTCAAAGTTACAGTCAATATTCCATTTAAATTTGCAATATCATTTTTACACCATATGCTTTCACATTTACATACAATAAGGGCAGATTAGGTAACCTAGTCTTATTTATTATTATTATTATATGTATTTATTTATTGAATTAATCAGATGATTTCGTAATACAACAAGGTTGTATTAAACATTAGTAAATGCATTAATGGCCTTGTTGTCACTTTCAGATATTTACATCATGGTTTATGGTAAGCCACAGGAACTCGTATAAATGTATAAAAGTATAATATAACCTTAACATTATAACACAAACAGAAGGTTTTAGTCTTCACTCATCCACTATGCTTGTAAATCATTTAAGGGCATATATGCAAGTGAAAGAGTTGCAATGCAGAGCCCTGCTTCACTGTACTGTTGTACATTTGTATTTAAAGACATCATTTGACATCATCCAATTCCACGAAGTAACACAATTCAGAAATGTGGCTTACCATAAACCATGATGTAAATATCTGAAAGTGACAACAAGGCCCTTTTATGGAGGAAAGAGTTGTGTGCTGCTTTGCCAGTGAAAGCTTACTATCTGTGCACCCCTCTTTATTTGTGTCCACCGCAACGTGTGGGTTGTGAACTAATCTAAATGATCGATAACACTTTACAACAAGATTGTATTTGTTTAGATTAGTTAATGCATTAGCTAACATGAACTATCAAATAACAATACTTCTACAGCATTTATGAAACTTAGTTCATGTTAATTTCAGCATTTACTAATACATTTATCAAGCGTTGTAACTGTTAACATTAGTTAATGCATGAACTAAATAACTGTATTGACATTAACTAACATTAACAAGAATTAATACTTGCTGAAAAGCTATATTGTTAATTATTTTTCATGTTAATGCATTTACTAATGTTTAATACAACCTTGTTGTATTACGAAATCATCTGATTAATTCAATAAATAAATACATATAATAATAATAATAAATAAGACTAGGTTACCTAATCTGCCCTTATTGTATGTAAATGTGAAAGCATATGGTGTAAAAATGATATTGCAAATTTAAATGGAATATTGACTGTAACTTTGAAAAGATTAAACCTTTATGTGATAGGCTATGCATTATGCTATTTTTAACGAATAAGCAGACAAGTAGTCTAAAACCAACCATGTGACTTCTCATAGTAGAGGACATACGATGTGCTTTGACATTAGTGAAGCATTCGATTCAACTACATTTTTGTAGAAGATTAATGTAATTTAATAGTCACATACTCAGGTGTACAAGTGTTATACTCCACTGTCCTACAAGTGGATTTATTGGTTTCTATTAACCCAAATTTAGCAAAATATGCATCTAACATAAAAGAAATCTATATAAAATGTTATAATAAGAAGATATAAAATAATATCATGAATATTTCAAGAACACTTTAATGGTATAATAAGATACAATAATAAATATTATACATTTATTTCAAGAACACATCACTTTACAGTTCACACAAACGTTTAATGGTATTTTACAAAACCAATCAAAAAAATAAATGTTTACATTAGTCTATCCCCACTAGTAGATTCACAAGACAGGGTTTTTTTGTGTAAACAAAACCCACGAATAACTCTTTTGTCTCATATATCTCCTGCTCTTCTCTAAAATATAAAAGGGAAGGGAGTCGACATTTCTTCTTCATTCCTTTCACCCTCATAAAACACGGTGTTTATAAACAAGTCCAACATTGTTATAGCCAACTGGGCATCATCCTTTAGATCTTTTCCAGCTCATCTTCACAGCAAGTGATCTCCTTTACCCACTCACAGGTCAGCTGAATGTTTCTCATCACCGCTGAGTCCTATGTGCTATATAAGAATTCCAATAATAATATAATTAATAATGATGTGCTGCTCATAAACAAATTCATGAAACAGGAAAGGTTAATACACACATTAACAAGTTAAACAAGTCAATCAGTACATAAACATTCCCGCTACATACATCTACTTCTGTTGTCTGGATGATCTCCATGACATCTGACTCAGGTGGAGTGAATTTCATGTTATCTGCATATGTTACTTTCTGGGTGAGTAGTTGTGGGACTTGACTGTAAGAAGAGACAAACATTAGAATGTTTTTAGGCATGCATTGCTTTATTTATATATATTGTCTGCATACTGGAAATGCACATAATGGAGGTTTTATCAGAAGTATAGTTATTAATATCATACTTTGTCAGAGGAAATGTCTAAATTAACTGAGCACCACCACTTTATGATTATTGGTGTGTCAGACTGGCAAAAGATAGCAATCGAAAATCTTAATAGTTCTTTTTTATGTTTTCTCACAGTCATAACATAGAGTGCATAGAAAAAACAAAACAATATTAACACATGCTGTGTTTAGTACACAGAGACAGGTGTACAGCAAATAAAAGACCCCTTACCATCAACATAAATACCCCACAATCAATTCCTCCTAGCTGTAGAGGGGCACGCTGTTAATTATAGACAATACAATTAGATATACAATTAATACAGTAAATAGCGGTCACATCTAGGGATTGTTTTTTTTTAAGTTAAGTCTTTCTGTTTGTTTACGGTTTTGTTAAAAATGTGTACTTGGTTTACTTAACTGACCCTCAGTGGGTTATTTGTGACAACTGTGTACTTTGTTCTTTCTTAATACTCCACTAAAGATATTTAAACAAGTTTACAAGCAGCAAGAAGTTAAAAAGCTGTACCTCAAAATCAGTACAGACATGTTCCAATGTCGAGGGGAAATAAAGGTGGGGATGCTGATGCTGGGGATGAAGGTGGTGTTGCAGCCAATGGAAGGTTGTCCAGAGGCTGGATTTTTACACATTTTAAAATGTTGATGTACAGTAACAGCAGTGAAAGTGTGGGATCGTCTGCACTTGAGACCATGCTTGATGATAAAATCTAAAACATAGAAAGCATAAATTAGCATCATTGTCTTGTTTACATGTTTTGTACAGTGCATTGCATATAAACAGCTTTTGTGATGAATCACCTTGCTCAAGAGCACAACATAAAGAGTATTTCTATACATGTTTTTAACTTGTCATAAGTAATGTAACGCAGAAAAACTATTATAACAACTGAAATAAAGTAGTTTAAATTCAGACATCCCAAAGGTTTCACAACACAAGAAAATATTAAATGAACAATATGTTTTTAGTTTTAAATGCAAGAAAGAAATTACTATGACATGCACAAACAGAAAGGTTCAACAAACATGATGTTTATCACACACAGTATAATTAAAATATTTAATTCACACACACATACCTTTTTGTTGAACTGCATGATTTCAGAGCTCGTGTAAATGCTTATTTACAGTAGGCACCGTGATATAGAGAGCAGAAGATCCTGTCCTCGCAAAAGTATTGTCTGGTGCACCTGTGCAGGTTCAACAAATATTTAAATAAAAAAATAAAAACTACAATAAAAACACTACGTGCCACTTGTGGTGGACGGGAGAATGTTAGCACATCGAGTGTTTAACGCGAAACTCAACATACTCCCGAAAATCACGTCGAGACAGCGATAATTGTAAGATTAAGATTTAATATACATATTAAAGCTCAGTTTATCTTTAAATTACCGTGCAATACTCCGGAGTACTTGATACAGGCTGTACATGAAGTTTAAACAAACTCTATCTGCGCCTGCGCACTTGATGCTGCCACGCCCACTAGATCCAGCGAGGGTGCCCCGCCTCGCTAGAGCTCCAGCTCCGCCCATTTGGCGCTGCAGCGGGCACCACTTGCAATAAACGAAAAACGAATTGACTGAAGTTCAAAGACACTCTTCATTTTTTGTTCAAAAAGGAATAACGATAAAATGATCGCCAAATAACGAAAAACGGGACGTTTTTATTTGGTTTTTCGTTTTTTTGATTCTGACACCAAAAACGGTTATTTGGTTTTTCGTTTTGAAACAAAAAACAGAAAAGCGGTATTTTCGTTTTATTACAAACGAATTACGGATTATCCAGAGATCCCCGTCCGGGTATCATTCGTTCATTTGTTTTTCGTTTCACATATGAAAACGAAAAAACGAGAAAACAACTCCTTTTTTCGTTATTTCGTTTTTTTAGAAAAACGAAAAAACGAAATTATGACTCGATTTTTGGGTTTCCGTTCGTGCACGGAAATCAGAAAAACCACTTGATATTTCGATTGTGTCCAGTGGGTGGTGCTAAATCTGATTGGCAGGATATGGGTTCATTGTTTTTCAAAATAAAAGTTTTTCCAACAATGTATTTGTTACCCTGTAAAATTATTGTCGATATATGCATGCTATTTGTCACCCAATTATTTGGCTTCACTGATTGAAAAAAAAATATTAAAATACCCTAAATGTAATGTTCATGCATAGTTGTTAAATTTAAATTATACATTTATTCTTTGTTTTAGATTTTTTTTATTTACTTAAATTCTTATGAATAATATAGTTTTTATAATGTCTCTTTGTTATTTATGGACTGTATGCACACACGATTTAGGGGGCAGGACTATGGAGGCTGGGGGCTTAAGTTTAGGCTTGGGCCATACTTACACTACAAACATTATGATGGAGTAGCACAAATTACACAAAAATTTTAGTATTTAAATATGGTTACTAGAACAAGTAATATGCAACATGCCTTTAGTCAAAGTTTAGTGGTAGGCTAGTACATCGTCATAATGCAATATCATTCAGAATGTGCTCAGTCGGTTAAGAGAAG
This sequence comes from Paramisgurnus dabryanus, assembly GCF_030506205.2. Classification (NCBI taxonomy): domain Eukaryota; kingdom Metazoa; phylum Chordata; class Actinopteri; order Cypriniformes; family Cobitidae; genus Paramisgurnus; species Paramisgurnus dabryanus. Next base: position 6,921,562 of record NC_133355.1, on the reverse strand, counting down.
ATTAAAACTCTTATAAAGTCAAGACAAAACTATTTATATTTTTAAATTGTCATAGCTATCTGTCCTCTTATGTCAGATTCTTAAATTTGGTCAACAAATTCTATCAGAATTCAAAGACACTGTGTATGGCTATTATGACCAAATAAAAGGTATCAATAAAATCAATTTTTGGATTGACACAGGCTGTTTAGATATGGCATGCGGATTTACACAGCATATTATAATTGTATAAAAAATATGTTAAGAGATTAATGTCTTTAATGTAAAAATTTAAATGTAGAAATATAAAAAGATTGGGAAAAACGTATACTTTTTAACTATGAAACTAACACCGCCAGTAGGTGGCGGAAAATCTCTCTTATCTAAACACCTACTGAAATTGAGCGGACTGAAAGAACACAAACTCTGTTCTTCTTTTTATACACATTTTGTTTCAATATTCCAGTATGGGGTCAGATTTGTTTCGTATTTCTGAATAAATATACTATGATCCACAAATAAATATAGAGAGTTTCATAAATATTTTTTAAATCCACAAATGCACAATAAGCGAACCATAAATATATGTTAGACATTTCATAAAAAGGAAGGAAATTCACAAATAAATAAAATGGGATTTGCAAATGAAATTTTTTTTATAAATATATATATTTTTATTTTATTTATATGTGAATGGCTTCCTGCGCATTTGTGGATCGCTTTCTGTGCATTTGTGAATCGCTGCACACATTTGTGGATCGCTTTCTGTGCATTTGTGAATTGCTGCACTCATTTGTGGATCGCGTTCTGTGCATTTGTGGATTTGAAACATTTCTAACGTCAAGACGTGCACAAGAATCCACAAATAGGTGGACTCCGCCCACCGTCTACTCCAGCCAATCAGACAACAAGCACATTGTGCTGACCAATCGTGGCACGATCTCCCTTCAACCAATCACAGATTCTTTTCTAGAAACGCTGGCTGTGTCCCAATTCAAAGGCTGCGACCTTCTAAGGACGTATTTTAAGACCGATTGCGTCACAGCAGCGCGACTAAAGGCCAGTAAGGCCGTCCCAATTCAAAGGATGCTTAGAATGAAGCCTCAAAATGCGTCCTCATTTCTCCGCGCTGTTAAGGATAGAATGAATGGATCCTTAACAGCCGAGGATATCCCAAGAGTAATTGCGCGTCTGCAACGACTGAATATAATGGGTGGATATTCTAAAATAAACAATTAAAACCTTAATTAAATAGAAGTGTATTTATCAGAAATAATTTTTTCTTGTCACTGTTTTAGTATTATAAGTTATGTTTTGTGTTAATAATATTCTTTTTATGTTGCGTATATTTATAAGGTTGATTAATTTGGCATACTATTGAATAGTTTAATATACATCAGCGTGTCATATTTCTAAAATAAATTAATGATTTTTCTGATGTCATATTTATTTTAATAAGTCAGAAACGTGCAGGTGGGCGCGTGCAGCAGGTGACGCTAATTATGGGTCCTCCGAAGGTTAGACCGTCTCATTTCAGTTCTCTTCGCAAACTTCTGAGGTTTCCACCTTGAAAGACCGAGTGCTCAGCTTTTAAGGTCGAATGCTCATAAGGTTGCAGCCCTTGAAATGGGACACAGCTATTGTGCAAAAGACCCAGACGGAGGAGGACTTTTATTATGACAGCGAGAATCGCTCACTCAAAGCAATGGCGGAAGAGCGCAAGCTTTGTACAAGTGTCTCGCTGTGTGAGGCATGAATCATGTTGTTGTGGAGACAATAGCACCAGATTGTTACGCGGTGTGTTCATGTGCGTCATTAAAGTGAGTACAGTTAGGTTTGCATGTTAAAATTTCCGTTATTAATAGCGCTAACTAGTGATGGCCAAATGAAGCGTTTCGAAAATGGTTCATTACTCGAAGCTTCATTCAAACAGAAAATGCACACCACCATCTGCTGGTGAAGTAAATGTAATGCAACAAAGCTGACAATGCGAGTAGGCTAATGTACCCGCCCCATTTTGGCTGTCAGAGCTTTGACATTGTGTTCATGTTTCAAACCCTCAATAAAACATTGAGCCTGAGATGTGTTTGTGTGTGAATATTTAGCTGTAGGATACAGCACTCTACAACTTACTAACTGGGCATTTATGCATTTAAAAATGTATTTATAATGTGGCAAAGGGCAACTGGACAGGGCTTGGATAATGTGGAGGGTATTCATTAAATGTTGTGGTTTTTATTCAGAAATATAATTTTATATTAATTATAATACATGTTTATATTTTTAATAATTTTATAATATAGGCTAACGTTAGGCTATACATTTGGTGATGTGGGCGATTTTTTTTTTTTACAAATTCACCAGCTTTTGAGAATATTCTCTCGCATGAAACAGATGATGCTGGAGTACACAAAATTGTTTAGAAAGCTTTTCTATGGTTTGGCTTCACTTGCGTGAAAAATAAAGCCGCCAAGTTTCAAACCTGTCAACGCCGGATTGGGCTGTCAAAGCAGTCGTGTGATTCACTAGAGAAATGAACCAGTAGGTGTGTTCGACTTCATGCGGCGCTGCGCAGACCGATCGGCGGCTGACTTGAAGCAGTGCATTCCGGTTAGTATTTTTGTCCGCCTTCAGCTGGCGCTGCAGGCACGTGACTGTGTCATATGGTTTTTAAGTACCGCGAGAGTGTTTCGAGAGTAGCCGGCTAGCTCAGCCGGTGCAGCTTCTCCAGAGCGGCTGCCCGGAGTTGTGATGACGTAACAGCTTTACGTGATTGGTCGCCTCATTGATGACAATGATCACGTGAGTTTCAAGTTTAATCCAACCTTTAGTCCACTAATAAACGTTATAAATTCATGTTTTAAAACAGGAAAAAACACTTTAATATGCTAAAATATTTTATATTGTGTCGTGTATTAAAATAAAAATGAAAATAACAAACTCTATTGGTATTTTAATAATATAGGCTTGTTTCCCGTTATTTTCGGGTATACAGTATAAGCAGCAATTAAAATATTCGATATAAAATGTTTCTGGTTACAACTTTTTATTAAAAGGTTTGTTTTTATCAAATTCAGCTTTTAATTCACTTCATTTGCGATTAAAAACAAGGAAACACGGCGCACACGTCACTACGGCAAGCAGCAGGTGTCCGGCTTGACGGCTCCGTCTTCCGTTCCTCCCTCGACTGCAAGCGGCAAACCTCGCCGATCGGTCTGCGCAGCGCCGGATGATCTCGAACACACCAGGGGCACGTTCAATCTCACACCGGTGCACAACGTTTTGCTACGGTTTCCGGGTTGAACGTCATGTTTCCTGGAAACGGTGTGCAACGGAATGCAACAGGTTTTAGAAGCGTTTTCTCTTGTTTGGTGGGTGTGTCAGAAATGTCGGCCCAATCAGCGGCAAGATGTATAAAACCACGCGGTAGTAAAGAGACAGCTCGCTCAATGGGTTCAAGTTGGAATGTTGTCTTTCATTCTGGACGGCAAGATCAGTGACTGTAACATTGAGGGTCTTTTACAGTATTAAACACACATTTATAACGATTTCATCAGGCTTTAGAAACATTTAAAAAAGAACACAAAGAATGGCCTCTCAGCTACCGTAGTTGCAACTCTTACGTCATCACAACTGGGCAGTGTTCTTTTTTTAAATGTTTCTGAAGCCTGATGAAATCGTTATAAATGTGTGTTTAATACTGTAAAATACCCTTGATGTTACAGTTACTGACCTTGCCGTCCAGAATGAAAGACAACATTCCAACTTGAACCCATTGAGCGAGCTGTCTCTTTACTACCGCATGGTTTTATACATCTTGCCGCTGATTGGGCTGACATTTCTGACACACCCACCAAACAAGAGAAAACGCTTCTAAAACCTGTTGCATTCCGTTGCACACCGTTTCCAGGAAACATGTCGTTCAACCCGGAAACCGTAGCAAAACGTTGCGCACCGGGGTGCGTTCCACTCCAGTTTTAGAAACACACTCGCGAACTTCCCTAAGCACTTCCCCTCGGGGGAATCCCTGTCGCCATTTTGAAGTGCGTTCCACTTCGTCAAGTGGACGAGGGAAGTTTGTATGGACAGACCCTCGCTCCCTCGATTTTGACCGAGGGAGCGAGTCTGCTTCATATGTACACTTCATGCAGCTTCATATCCCACAATCCAACACGATTGTGACGTCACTTCAGCAACTCGCGCTTTGCACATGGAGGGGGCGGTCTCCACTTTCCATGTGATCAAGGGCTTAGGGCGATCCATTTGAACCCACTTCAAGTGTTCTAGCAGTAGTGGGCACTCGTACAACGTAAGCAATGACGTACATCCGAGTGAACGAGACTGAGGGAAGTTAGCGAGGGAAGTTCATAAAAAAACGAACTGGAACGCAGGGCCGGTGTGAGATTGAACGTGCCCCTAGTGTGTTTGCTTCAGACGTCGTATTTCACGTGACTAGTGACGTAACGATACAAGCTCCGAAACAGTGGTTCATTGCGAGGACTTTTCGAGTCCGAAGCAAGCATCGAAGCTTCTGTGTCAGACGTAACATCACTACCGCGTTATTAGCTAAACTGTGAATCTACTACGCTGTAACGTTATATAAATCACTTTCTTTTGCTGTTCATCAATGTGTTTATCCAGTAATAATGTCAGTTATATTACATACGTTGTGTAAACACTGCTAATGGTGTAAAATGTGTCATTTGAGACACGTCTGTTTATTTTATTTTGATAACGTATGAGGGGAGAAGCTGTAGCTAATTTGTCAATGTTATGTATGTTTATTAGCATTAGTGTTACTTTGGGAATCCTGTTGTTATCTGTTGCAGGGAAACCACATCTACACCTGCCTATGATCTGGCTAAGCTCTCAAATATAGCCAGGCACTCATGCATCTCCATAACATGCCATGCAACCAAGCTCATAAATACAGCTCTGGCCTATCTCTCTTAAAAGGAGCATACCCTCATCCTGTGCAGAGCTTCATTAAAGGACTACTACCAATATTCACCATTACCTTCATCAACGACTGCTCTGCTATCCAAGTTGTGCCTCTCATTCAGAGTTCTGTGCTGTGTGTGCTACCCTTATAAATACTGAATGCTGGCTCTCTCCTATCTAATGTATGTTCTCTTGTGTGCCTAATAAACAGCTCAAGTTGGTTCAATGCCCTCTATTGTGTTCTGACAGACACCCTGGTACACTGCTATATTCATTCGTAACTAGCCCCCTACACTTCAGAGTAGTCTTCGCTACCATTATAGTTATGTAGTGACATTTGCTTACAGATAGTTTGTATCTAACGTGGTACATTTTATTATGACATGGCAAAACAAATGTGTTTTACCTCGTCTCCTACTACAGAACTGATCATTTAATTACACATTATGCATTATGGTATCTTTTAAATGAGCAAGAAATTTCTGTGGTGTCTACATCTTAATGTCAAGAAGGTTTAATATGTCAAAGCTGTTAGATAGTCTTACAATGTTGTTTTTATTTTCCCTTTATGCTCTGAACAAGCTTATGCTCTTACTTGAAATTCATAGAAGTAAGATGGATTTTTACACAAGTATGCAATCAAACAACTGGTATGTTATTTGTTTTTTATTGTGTGTGTTTTTTAGGGGTGGGGGTGCATTCAGCTGATAGATGTTTGCCTAAAAGGGATATGACAGACGCTACATATCATTTCAAGTGATTTTTATGTGTTTTACGACTTGCATCTTTACTTGACCAGGTGTTACAGACGATCAACAAAATGCCCTCTGGAATGTCCTGAGCGGGGAATTCTCTGAAGTAAAGGATGAATTTATGTTCATATTTCAAGTTCAAGAGGATATTGATTTTTTTGTCATACTGTGTTAATAAACAAGGCCTGAAGGTCAATGCCATGTTTCTCAATCAGCAATTGCAGTAGACAGGAGTGAATGAATGAAATGTGTAATGAACTCATTTATTTATGAATCAATAATTTGAAGGGATAAATAAATAAGCTAATCCTTTGTGTAAGCTTAGATGCAGACATTTGTTAGAGTGTGCTGAAATAAGTAGTACAGATTTATATAGAACACAATATCTTATCTTAAGTAAAATAAATATTAAATGTAAACAAACACACACACACACACATCTGTAATTTCTAAATGGGGTGTAAATTTATTTTCAAGTTAAGCCAAGCCAGATTTATTTATATAGTGTTTTTATTACAAAGTTGCATTGCTTCAAAAACCAGGGAAATTACTAAATTAATAGTAAATATAATGGGTTATATATAGTATTATTCCAAACTATAGATTATAATATAATAAAACGGTATTTTGTTCTTCAACTATTGATAATTTAGTCAAATAATATAAATAATCAGGAACAGACCAAACTATACAAGCCTTTCCAATTTCCACCTCACATTAAAATAGAACCTTAAAAGGATTAAAATTACCTGAGAACAGGAGTTTGATATTACATAAGGGATTAGCAAAATTGAAACCAAGACGTCTTTAAGATTGTAGCCGGATTATTTCAAGAAAGGCTATATGCTATATTAACAGAATTTACAAAATGCTAAACTTAGTTACTGTCAGCCAGGAAACAAACCAACACGGCAAAGGAACCAAAAAGCCACGTGTGGAGTAAACTACTGCTAAAACCGGGTTTAATCAATTTAATTTGACAAATATTAACCTTGACATACCTTACCACAAAGTGTATTAAGAGAATCCCTAGTAAAGAATTATTGACAACTGTCAACAGTGCCCGTTCCTCAATCGGAAGGCTGGAACCTCCGGAGGTCGCATATGCAGGCTGCATAAGTCATCACGTCTGCTTAATTTAAGTTAACTGAGCATTACATCCGCAAATCATAAGCATTTTACAACAATTACCGACTAACTAAGAATAATAGTCAACTTTATAATAGTTATTTTTTTTAAATAAGACAGTCTTGATGATGTATGCAGCCTACAAAAGATTGCCTGATGAAATTCAACTGTGTTCCCAACCTAACAGTAAAACAAAATGTGATTGGTTGGAGGGAAATCTTGCCACGATTGGTCAGCACAGTGTGCTTGTTGTCTGATTGGCTGGAGTAGACGGTGGGCGGAGTCCACCTATTTGTGGATTCTTGCAGTGTTCGAATTATGTCAAAGCTTATGGGGGGTCCCCAGGGGGGCAGGGTTTCATATTTCATTGAAGCTTCCCTGGATGCCGCCATTGCTTAGCGAACACCCATCTGCTGTTAGCATCCCATTGACTCCCATTCATTTTGGCGTCACTTTGACAGCGAATAACTTTACATCTGAGGCGTTTAAAGACTCCATTTGTCCATTAATTATTTCTAAAGAAACACGAAAATGTATAAAAGGCTCCATTACCTTGTATCTTACGTTATGGCCCAGTAGAAGCAGTTTTTGTAAAAATAGGCTTACGATTGCGTCATAACCTGCGACTTTCTGTCGCACAGTAGAGAAATTACCGTATGGACTGGGAGAGGAGCTCACAGGCAATCTTTTACTGACTATGAGGCAATCGAGTGGACGTGGAGGCATAAAGTCAAGGGACATTATTAATCAGAATACTAACCAAAATGTGCTCCTGTTCACGCTCGCCGTCTCTGCAAGATTCAGTAGGTGATTCAGATTTCCCGTGGCACGGCTATTAGAAGACTTACAGTTGTCAGACAGGTTGCTCACGTGACATCTACGTCATTAAGGTTAGTTTAAGTCTGCGCAGTACGCTCGACACCCAGGAAGTGCGTGCTTCTAATTGACTTCACTTGTCTCCGTTGAATCCAATGGGGTCGCTGTGTCCATTTCTTTTACTGTCTATGGGGGTCCCCTACCTAAGCCCCACCCCCTGGCCAAGCCCCACCCCCTCATTATAAGGTCGCTGTGATTTGACAAAGTAAGATGTGATCCAGGATCAACAATCATCTGATCCTGGTTTTAATCAAAGAAACCCCAAATTACCCTTAACTCAAACCCTAAATGTTTTTTACCCCTCAAATTAGTGTGAAACACTGCAAGGCCAGAAATTTTAAACAGAATAGAGGTGAAATAGGGTGAACCTAAATGCCTACTCTCAAATTACATAATTTTACTATATAGTATTGGTTAAATGGATCACATTGCGTTTTAAAATCATAGATCAAATAATTTTCGGATCAGCAAAACTGGGGATGGGAAAATAAAATAAGAAAAAATTAAGAAATGATGAGCATATAAAAAATAGAAAAGAACAAAGTTACAAATAAAGTAAGATCTAACAGTAGTATTAAGGTACATAAATAAAATCAAATAAGCATTAACACTGTCTTCTTTATTATATAAATTAAATATAATTAATCTTTTTAAAGATACAGAAGTTATTTTCCTTTGTTTTCTGTTGTTTAATTAATATGAATGATACAAACATAAGCAGATAAGAACTGCTACTTTCAGACCAACACAAAGATTTGACTTCTTTCTGAACTGTTTGCACTCACTTTAAGACATAACTGAATGTTTTTATGAATAGGTGCCAAGACTGTTGTATTTCAAAATAATTTTGTGTTTGCATGCTTTAGAATCGCGCGTCTCCGTGCGTCCGCTTAAGGGCCGGGTATACTTTTTTTCCGCGTCCGCGTCCGGCTCGCGCGCGCACGCGTCCGCGCAGCTTTCCGGGTATAGTCCCCGCGGCTACACGCGGATGGCCGCGTTCGACTCTATACGCAATACAAATGATTTCTTATTCAAATTATTAGTCTAACAGGCTGTCAGGGCAGGACTGATTTGGCGACATTTACAGTACATTAAAACATTAGGATAGGTGAAGAAAAGTAACTGATCCACCATTGAAAACACAGTTTAGAACAAACAAGAAGACAAGAAAGAACAGGAATCAAACAAACATGCTCCACAGCTTTCTGTTCTTGGAAGAAGTAAAAGTTAAAGAAGAAAAACGATAGTGTGTGTGCAAATGCTGTCTATTTCCTTTGTATAATTGTTTATAGTGGAGTGTCATGTCTAAATATTTTCACGCGCATGCGCTGTCGTACGCGGACTGTACGCGCACTGTCCGCGCGGTCTCAAATTTTGGGCTGCGCGCGGACGGTCCGCGCGGCCGTCCGCGCACCCTCCTGATGACGAAAATGACGTCATGCGGACGGCGCGCATACGCGGACGTCCCGAGTATACTTTCGACTTTAGTGTGCGTCCATTTGAGTATGGGTGCGCGTCATTGCCTGTGCAAACACACAACAGCTCACTTTAACATCTTGCGCTCAAATTGTTTAAAATCGCTTGCATGTTAACATTTGCAAGGTTTAAAACCACACATGCAAAAAATAAGCTTTCTATAAATAGTTATTTATTTCTGAATGATGCGTATTTGAGCGTTTAATATTAAAGAGACTATCATTTATTATCATTTATGCGTGATTTCTTCTGCTTTCCCAATAAAATATTTTGTGTTTCTTTTGACTTGCTGGACCAGCTGTCAGTTTGAGTGTGTAACCTCGCCACTGTTATGAAATAATAGTTTGAGAAGAAAAAAAAACCCTAACCCTAAAGATTACTAAACATTCTTACCGTCACTGAGGTGAATATAATCCACATGACACGCAGAAACATAACTCGTCTGTCAATTCCTCCAGAAAACAGCGGGAGGCGCACTTGCACTAGCGAAATTGGGACAAATAACGGACATCAGCCTATCGCTTTGTGACAGCGCAACATGAGAATTTTAAATTCATGTAGTATTTTAATTTGAATAAAAACCAGGGGACCCCCTAATTTATATTTTTGTGGTTTATGGGGGGTCCTTCGAGACTTATAGCAGGTCCGGGACCCCCCCCAGACCCCCTTCAATTCGAACACTGGATTCTTGTGCACATCTTGACGTTAGAAATGTTTCAAATCCACAGAACGCGATCCACAAATGAGTGCAGCAATTCACAAATGCACAGAAAGCGATCCACAAATGTGTGCAGCGATTCACAAATGCACAGAAAGCGATCCACAAATGCGCAGGAAGCCATTCACATATAAATAAAATAAAAATATATATTTATAAAAAAAAATTCATTTGCAAATCCCATTTTATTTATTTGTGAATTTCCTTCCTTTTTATGAAATGTCTAACATATATTTATGGTTCGCTTATTGTGCATTTGTGGATTTAAAAAATATTTATGAAACTCTCTAGATTTATTTGTGGATCATAGTATATTTATTCATACGAAACAAATCTGACCCCATACAGAATGCTCAATGAGGTGAAGAACAATCCTAGAGTGTCAGATAAAGACTTACAGAAATCTCTGGCACATGCTAACATTTTTGTTGACAAATCTACAATAAGTAAAACATTAAACAAGAATGGACTTCATGGGAGGACACCACGGAGGAAGCCACTGCTGTAAAAAAAAACATTGCAGCACATTTGAAGTTTGCAAAAGAGCACCTGGATGTTCCACAGCACTACTGGCAAAACATTCTGTGGACAGATGAAACCAAAATTGAGTTGTTTGGAAAGAACACACAACGCTATGTGTGGAGAACAAAAGGCACAGCAGACCAACATCAAAACCTCATCCTAACTGTGAAATATGGTGGAGGGGGCATCATGGTTTGGGGCTGCTTTGCTGCCTCAGGCCCTGGACGGATTACTGTCATCGATGGAAAAATGAATTCCAAAGTTTATCAAGACATTTTGCAGGAAAACTTAAGACCATCTGTCCACCAACTGAAGCTTAACAGAGGATGGACGATGCAACAGGAAACGACCCAAAGCATAGAAGTAAATCAGCAACAGAATGGCTTCAACAGAAGAAAATACGCCTTCTGGAGTGGCCCAGTCAGAGTCCTGACCTCAACCCGATTGAGATGCTGTGGCATGACCTAAAGAGAGCGATTCACACCAGACATCCCAAGAATATTGCTGAACTGAAACACTTTTGTAAAGAGGAATGGTCCAAAATTTCTCCTGACCGTTGTGCAGGTCTGATCTGCAACTATAGGAAACGTTTGGTTGAGGTTATTGCTGCCAAAGGAGGGTCAACCAGTTATTAAACCCAAAGGTTCACATACTTTTTCCACCCTGCACTATGAATGTTTACATGTTGTGTTCAATAAAAACATGAAAACGTATAATGTTTGTGTGGTATTAGTTTAAGCAGACTGTGTTTCTCTATTGTTGTGACTTAGATGAAGATCAGAACACATTTTATGACCAATTTATGAAGAAATCCAAGTAAGCCCAAAGGGTTCACATACTTTTCTTTCAACTGTATATATACACTAGTCAACATTTGAACTGGATCAAAAAAGTTCATCAAAATTGTCCTAAAACAAGAACGGGTATTGTTTAAAATTCTTGTATAACACGCAAGTCTGCTATTATTCAATGTTATCATCAATGGAATTTCATGCCTAATCACTTTTAATGGTTCCTAGATATGATTATTTATCACAAGGTGTAAAGTGGCTCGTCACACATTCGTGAAGACAAGAGTGTACCAAAAATCTGTGATTCAACTGAAGTCACACTGGACTAGAAATGCCTCCTAAACATTATCCCCTGTGTGGTGCCTTTGGAGTGCCTCAAGAAGCCGGCACAATAGTCATAATGGTAATATACTGGATAATGTACTGTACTGCAGTCAGAGCTTGAAGCAGGACTCAAAAACAGAAAGAATGCTTTTTCAATTCAACAAAACAAGATGTTATTACCCATGTTTCAGCATATCAAAAATCTGAGTTCATACTGTAAAACAAACATGAATTCCATGGTTTAACAAATGCGACAAACAAGGTATGAACAAGAAACAACAAATTTTATGCATTGAGACAACCAGTCAGTAGGCAGTGTTACCACCTCTGACACTGATCACAGCCTCACATCGCCTGTGCATGCTTGAGATGAGGTTTTGGATATTCTGTTGAGGGATGGCTTGCCATTCCTCCAGCAACGCTGTTCGCAACTCCACACGGGTTCCTGGAGGGACCTGGCGTGCTTGCACTCTTGACTGTAACTGCTCCCAAATGTGTTCAATTGGGTTCATGTCGGGTGATCGGGCTGGCCACTCCATTCTTGAGATGCCCTCCTCCTCCAAGAACTCCGTCACAAGCCTTGCTCGATGTGGGCGGGTGTTGTCATCCATAAGCACGAAATCTGGCCACATTGCACCAGCATATGGTCGCACAACTGGTCTCAGGATTTCATCCCTATATCTTTGGCCAGTCAGGCTGCCATTTTCTATGATGACAAGCTCTGTCCTTCCACCCATGGAGATTCCTCCCCAAACCATGACTGATGACCCACCAAAACTGTCATGCTGTACTACATTTTGTGGCAAATTCCTCAATATCTATGTTAGGCTTTCCAGCTGCTTGCTTAGCGTATTTATCTGCTGACTCATTTCCTACAACTCCTATATGAGCTGGTACCCATACAAGAGTTACATCAATTCCTGACCTTACCAGATTGTTTGCCACTTTAATAATATCATATACAATATCCTGCCTTGAGTTTGACTGAAACGTTTTGACACTGATTAATGCTGAACTGGAATCTGAAGCAATTATTGCCTTCCTAGGCCTATTGACATCCACCCAAATCAAAGCTAGCCACACAGCAATCAACTCTGCTGTGTAAACGGCTAAATCATCACTGATTCTTTTACCCACTTCAATTTTTAATTTAGGGATAACATAAGCAACCCCCATTCTTGTATCCGTCCGTTTAGATGCATCTGTATATATATAATTAAATCCTCCCTATACCTCTCCATTAAATAGTTCTGCACCCTGTATTTGTCTATGTCATTTTCTTGCTTTTCTTCTAATAGTCCCAAATCAATGGACATCTCTTTAAAAACCCATGGTGGATTAACTGGTAACGCTACAGTAGGACTTATTTTTAACTCATTAATCCTCATTTCATTTACTTTATCATTGATGACCCAACCAAAACTTCTGACTTGAGCGTTTCCACGCTCTTGACATTGCTTCAGCACTGATTGACTCATATGATTTCCATTATGACCTCTCAAGTTTGCCCAATACACAAGGGCTAGCTGATCTCTTCTAAGGTGAAGAGGCATTTCTCCCATCTCCACCTGGACAGCTGTCACTGGCGTGGTTTTGACAGCACCACAGCATAATCTCAATGCCTGGTTTTGTATCACATCCAACTTGTTCAGCCATGTTTTGGCTGCAGATCCATATATTATGCAACCATAGTCAAATATAGACCTGATCAAACCTGTATAAATTGTTCTTAAAGCATGTCTACTTGCTCCCCACTCCACTCCGCACAAACACCTCATTACATTTATTACTTTTTTGCACTTATCAATTATTTTTTGAATATGCACTGCCCATGTCAATCTTTGATCAAACCATATGCCCAAGTATTTAAAGGAATCAACCCTTTCTAACTCATTAGCAGAAAGTTTCACTTTTATTTCCTTGGCCAGTTTCTTTCTTGAAAAAACCATTATTTTGGTTTTATCAATTGAGATCCTAAAACCCCATCTAATTGCCCATTTATCCACTACATCAACTGCTTGCTGAATCTTATTCTTCACAAATTCCACATTCCTCCCTCTTTTCCATAATGTACCATCATCTGCAAACAATGCTACATCTACAAAATTCTCTACTTCCTTAAAAATGTCATTAATCATGATGGAGAACAATAGAGGACTGATAATACTCCCTTGCGGAATACCATTTTCTACCTGACACCGCTCACTTGTCACCCCATTTATCCTTACCATTATTGTTCTCCCTGACAGAAATTCCTTAATCCATGTAAACACTCTTCCCTTGATTCCCATATGGTTTAACTTAATCAAAAGGCCTTCCTTCCACATCATGTCGTACGCTTTCTCAATATCACAAAAGACAGCCACCACTGACTCCTTGTTCACTTGAGCTTTTCTTATGGCATCCTCCAAACACACTAAAGGATCCATAGTACCTCTACCTCTTCTAAAACCACTCTGATAGTTTTGTATCAATCCTTTAGTCTCAACTATATATATAAGTCTGTCATTTATTATTCTTTCCATTGTTTTCCCCAATTGAGACGTAAGTGCTATTGGCCTGTAGTTGTTAGGAATCTTAGGGTCTTTTCCAGGCTTTTTAATAGGGATAATTATAGATTCTTTCCATGCTCTTGGAATATTTCCCTCTGTCCATACCTTATTGTAAAGACATAACAATATTTCCTTTCCTTTATCAGTTAGGTTCTCCAACATAGCATAACAAATCCCATCCCCCCCTGGTGAAGATTTACCTAACTTTCTTAGTGCAATTTTTAGTTCAGTTAATGTGAATAATTCATTCAACACCCCTCCTGTCACATCTTCATTCTCAGAATCATGTTCATATTTTTCCATTGTTTCTGCTCTTGCTCTTTTTTCCCGTTGACTCAGATTATCATTACTATGTACCTTACTTAATACCTTTGCCATTATCTCTGCTTTGCCAATGTTACTAGTGATTACATTCTGACCATCATTCATCACAGGATATCCATACTCTTTTCCACTCCCTTTCATTTTCTTTATCATTCCCCAAACTCTCTTTACTGGAGTAGTCCTTCCTATAGAGTCACAGAACCTTCTCCAGCAACTATTCTTAGCCTCCCTTATAGTTTTCCTTACGGTTGCTTGAGATTTCTTAAACTTGATTAAATTCTGGAAATTATGTGTTCTTTTCAAACTTCTAAAAGCTTTGTTCCTCTCTTTAATTGCTGTTTTACATTCATTAGACCACCATGGTACTATTTTATTTAAATTCTTGGATTTGGATTTAGGAATGGCCAAACTTGCAGCACTGATTATGCCAGCACTAATATCCATGCACAAATGTTCAATATCTCTGTACACATCTATTGCTGACAGCATCTCATCACTAATCTCTCTAAATTTTTCCCAATCTGCTTTCTCTAATATCCATCTCTCATTTTTGACTTCATGTTCAACTGCAGCCTCCATTCCTACTTGAATTATAATAGGGAAATGGTCACTACCTACAGCATTGTCCTTTAATACCTCCCATTCACACTTATCTGCTAATGACATAGTAGCTAATGAGAGATCTATTGCTGATTCTGTTCCCCTAACAACATCAATTCTAGTTCCTGATCCATCATTCAGACAAACTAACTCTTCCTCATCCATAAATTCTAACATACATCCCCATTGACATCATTCCTTCCCCCCCACAATGTACTATGTGCATTAAAATCGCCACACCATATCACTCTCCCCTTTGTATCCTTCCCAATATCTGCCAATTGGCTTAATTCTAATTGCCTACATGGATTATAGAAATTTATTATCTCTATACTACCTTCATTTGAACAAACTTCTATTATAATGTACTCTAGATCAGTCCCTCTTTTAATTTCTCTATATTGAATGCCTTTTTGTATGAAGGTTATGACTCCCCCACCTTTACCAGCTTCTCTATCTCTCCTTATTGAGGTATATCCTTTAATAACAAAATCCAATTTAGGAATCAACCAACTTTCCTGTATACAAATAACATTAGGTTTTATACACATCTCATCAACATATTTTTTAAATTCCTGCCCATTCGCTATTAAGCTCCTCGCATTCCATTGCAATATAATCAAAACCATTATGCAGTCCCACCCCATGTCTGAGATTGTTGTGTTTCATCATTAAGAATGTCTCTCACTCTTTCCCAAGGCATTCCCTTTGCATCCAGAAATTTCTCGGCTGACTTGACAATTATTTTAATTCTTTCTGTTCTACTACTGGTCTGTGCTGAACAATTGATTATTTCAGCCATGAAGAGCACAAAATCACCTTTACTCACAATTAATGTATCTTCTTGTAATTTTTTACATTTTACACAGTCCCTTACATCTTTAGTCCCATCCTTTATTGTTTCCCTCATCACACCTCTTGGGACTTTCTTAGTTGCCTCTGCATATGAAACACCTTGGACTGCTTTAATTCGCTGTACCTCTTGCATTCTTTTGTTAGCCTCACAACCCCCATATGCTGCGCTATGTTCTCCTCCACAATTACAGCATTTTAGTTTTGCCCCCTCTTCACACTTTCCATATTCATGTTCGCCACTACATTTACTGCACCTTTGTTTGCCCTTACATATCGCCGCTACATGCCCATACCGTTGGCATTTAAAACACCGCAGTGGAGGCGGAACATAGACCTTGACATCATAGCTCATATAACCAATAAAAACTTTCCCTGGGAGTTTGTCTTCCTCAAAAGTTAACATTATTGATAAACTGTCACAAATATTTCCATTCCTTCTTGTTTTAAGTCATTTTGCTTCCCTAACTTTAACATTGCTAATTCCTTCTTTCACTGAATCCACTGACTCACTTAGAGGAATCCCTGATATTACACCCCTAACAATGTTTTTATCATATGCCATTGAACACTTCACTCGCTGTCCATTCAGTTTATTCATCTTTATTGCTTTCTGTTGTTGTTTCTCATTTTTACATATTACCAGTAAAGAACCATTCCTCAACTTTTTAGCGCTCCTTACCTCCCCAATTTCTTTATGCAGAGATTTAGTTAGTTGGATTGGACTCCAGTCGTCAAAAGTAGTCCCCTCCTGCAGTAGTTTGATAAATACCTTGATCTCAACTTCACTCCTTTTCACCGTTTTTATTCCTTTTCCAATGTCACTATATTATCTGATTCGTCTCTATCTTTATTTTTCCGTTTTCTCTGTACTACTTTCCATTCTTCCAAACTCCCGCGTCCAACATCCATCTCCCCATCCTCACTTCCTGATCCGTCACTTCCTAACTCCTGACCATTCACAGTCCAGTTGTTGCCAACCGCCTTAAGCGCCTGAAGTTCCCGATCCACCATGCGATCCACAGACAAACGTCCTCCCGCGTTCCCTTCCGCCATTGCCTCCTACCATCGACCGAATCCTGCAATCTCACTAAACGTGGCATTTTCAATGCTTTCTGACCTCAAGTGAAGCTAACAGAGCCTTAAATAATCACCAGTTCCCAATTACAGACACCTGTGACAGGTCAATTGGTACCTAATGACAAACAATCATGTCTGGAGAATATAAAAAGCTGTGAAGGATGACATTTCATTAATGACAACATTGACTAATAACAAACTTACATGTTATGCATGAATTGTGAAGAAACACATTTTGGTTTTAAGACAACTCTTAAAAAATGTTTTGATCCACTTCAAATGTTGACTAGTGTGTGTATATATATATATATTTATTTATTTATAATTATATTATTCTCATGCCCACTCTCCCAATAAAAAACAAAACACGAAAGCAGTAGTTTGCCTCGTTCATATCGGTCGTTCACGGTAAAAATACTATAATGCATGACAACAATGAAAAAAAAAAAAAAAAAAAATCAGTTGGAAAGGAAATACTACTTTCCTAACTTAGACATAACTGGATTGGAAATAAGCTGATAAACTGTGTTGCGAGGAAGGAGGGACAACAGTTCGTTTTTACAACAGTGTGTTTGAAAGCATTTAATTCCATACACTAGGGGGAGCTCGTAGAGAAATAATACTCAGACTTGCCTGGTTTCCCTTTAAAGACACTTTTGAAAAAAGATGTTGGGAGTGTGTCAAGGGCGCAGGTTGATGTTTTAAGATGCTGTACTTTTTCTTCCAAAATTTTACCATCAACTGCTTCGAAATCAGACATCGTAATTACTTTCTGATGTTGTGGTCTGACTTGTCACCTTTCTGATATTATTGATTTGAGAAGAAGTTAGCAAACTCACTACATTTGCTGTCTGAGAGCATTTCACTTGGAATGTGACTTGGGGGGGGGGGGTTGTTAGTCTCTCTATAGTAGCAAAAAGAGTGTGTGTGTTATTTATGTTGTTGTTTATGTGGCGGGGGGAAATATGCCACCGCCTTGTGAGGGGGAAATTAAACCACTTAACTAAGGAAGACTGAGTGAGCAACGATATCTGAGTACCCCCACCCAATACTTTTTAGTCTTTGTACAATTTACCATAAATTGTATGTAGCGCCTGTTGTGTTGCAATATAAAATGCTCTAGAATTCAGTAAGGCGGCTTCAGGGTCTTAATTTTACACGGCAGCTTCCTGAAGTTTATATGTGCAGTACTATTGGTAAGTATAGTAGGCTACAAAGAAACTCCACCCTTCCTGGATCCAACAGAACAGGTAAGACGCCCTCACTCCTTAGTATAAGGGATATATAAGAAATTAGAATGAACAGAACAATATAAAATCTTAACTAACAAATCTTTTATTTAAACTAAATGAATTGTATTGTTTGTTTGTTTAGTGTTCTCTTTTGTTTCTTTCACAGGAGCAAAGAATCAGTATTAAACTTCACTCATTCAAGGAATAACAAAATAAAATGACAAATAAAAATAAATAAACTTAAATCAACAGATTTGTTTCAATGTCTGTGTAAGACCAATCAAATTGAAATATAAATCTGTGTAAACCTTTTCTCAGAATGAATTCTGATCTCACTGAATACTATATACACAGTAAGCTTAATTCAAACCTTCAAAATAACACAACATAACACAGGGAATTCACTTAAAACCTTGAATTATAGATCACAGATTTCACATGAACAGTAATTCAAAGTAACCCTTTTTTAAATGAAGTCACCGATTATTCAGTCCAATCCACCTTTATGAACGTGTAAATCAGTTAAAAGTTCCAGGAAAAATTGAATTTTAACCCCTTTCCATGTCCATGGGTTCAAAGATGAATAATGCACTTGTGCACAGAAAAAGTCTCTGATTTCCTTGGCAAAAATGTGCACTAATCACAGTTTCACGAATGATAGTTAAACCATCCAACAGTTCACTCACTGAAAACAATGATTTGCTTACCAGTGTTCAGTAGAAAAATAGAAATATGTACATCACCACTCAATTTGTGGACAAGACTCTGAATGACGTCCAGGGATGGCAGGGTAAAGCTTCTTCACTCAATGCTCTTCTGCGACTGTACCCGTGATCATTACAACAACAGCACGATCCACGAGGCTGCAGTACCACGTGCAGGCGACGCATGAGAAGACGAACGATACACAGCCCTGTCTGACGACTCAGAAGGCTTTCCTCAAATAACACTGTGACATCCACTATGTTTTCTGCTCGTTTGAACAAATAAAACAAATACTGTGTAACATACACGAAATAAAACACGGGTAAATACAAATTACACGGCTCGTAGCGTGTTAACTCTTTACAAACTCTCTCTCTCTTCCTCGTGGTCTGACACGATGAAAAACTTGTTGCATCACGTTTAATAACTGAGTAATCAACGCGATTCAAAACTCAAAAACAACATCATACGGTTCTGACGTGTATCACTAGTTTAAAACGTTGTTTACTTTCACTTTTAACGTTATAAACACTAATCACACCAACCGTACACTTCTTCAGCGTGTAGTTGCTTCTTCCAGCTCACTCGCGTAACTCTCCAGAAACACGTAAAACGAACGCACTTTACAGGGGCACAAAATGGCGGCGCCCATGGCAAGTGTCAAAATAAAAGTCTCTCTCAAAACACTTACGTAGGTAAATTCCCAGGTGAAAAAAAATTCTATTAAAAATATACTTTAAAAAAGTGTACTAAGTATATTTTCTAGATTTTGTACTATTTTCGTCAAATCCAAGTATAGTTAAGTGTACTCAATTATGTATTAACTTCAACTTAACACCTATTTGATTACACTTCAAGTGTAAATAGTATGCTAAAATGGAACAACTTTTTTTAAACTTCAAGTGCACTAAAATACACTCCTGAAAATCAAGATTTATGAGTAATTAAGCACACTTACAGTACAATTGCATTGTA
Source organism: Paramisgurnus dabryanus (assembly GCF_030506205.2). Classification (NCBI taxonomy): domain Eukaryota; kingdom Metazoa; phylum Chordata; class Actinopteri; order Cypriniformes; family Cobitidae; genus Paramisgurnus; species Paramisgurnus dabryanus. The sequence continues at coordinate 6,901,735 of NC_133355.1, read as the reverse complement.
TTGCAATTTTAATGGAAATACACTTAAAAAGCCATTGCAGCACAAATTATAGTTGTGTTTAAGTACATTTTGTGCATACTGCTATCATATTTATAATTAGTATAAACTATGTTAATTTAGTATGCCTCTGTAATATTTCAAGTGCTCTACAAATGCACTTCCTAACTATTTTTAGTGCTTTTAAAGTGTCCCACTATGACAATAATAATGTTTTTAAAGTGAATTTCAATTATAACCTAAACATCATAGACACGTACTTTCAGTGCAATATTATTATAGTGTATTTTTTATATTTTAAGTATATTTAATTTGTACTTTTATCCCCATTTTGTTATACTTAAGCATGAATATTGCTGTTACACTACAAGTGTATAATATAACAATTCAGTTCAAATGCACACAAACAGATTACAAACTGCATTTCAAAAAAGGATCTTTATTAATGACACAAAAGTAACACACAAAACAGATATTGGCAAAATGGGGAACCTTAAACAGTCGACTTTCTTTGAAATGCCGGGAAGAGAACAATTGCGAACAACTTGTACTATATGGACATCTAGCTCTGATTTGAACTACTGGAGGCCTTGTAACTGGCATTGTTGCTCTTCCTCCGTAGAAGGTCCCGGATCTCTGCCACCTCGATGTTGGGGAATCACTCCCTCACTGCATCTGTAAAACAGGAAAGAGACATTTCAATTTCAATTTTATTTATATAGCGCTTTTCACAATTTGTAGTTGTTTCAAAGCAGCTTTACATTAAAAGAAGCAGGGGAAACAGAAAAATCGACAGACAATATAAGTAGCAAAATACAGCGGCTATGAATAAACTTTACAAGTGAGCAAATTAATAATGTCTCGTATACAAGAGGGTGCTAAGTTAAGCCAATGTTGCTTGACTCCCCGGGGTTAAAAAAAACCCTAGGAGAAAAACCTCAGGGAGGAACAAAAAGTCCTAGGAGGAAAAGATATACACATATATATATATATGGGATGTAAACGGATAAGGAGATTTAACGGGTTCCGTCTAGGGCTGCACGATAAATCGCATGTGTTTGTCAGGCGCATCTCCTCAGTAATGCCGGTTCCTTGATTAGTATTAAATCGCCATCAGCTGTTTTCAGATGGAGCAGCTTTAACTACAGAGCCGTAGTTCCCTGACAAGCTGGGCCATATCGCATACATATCGCAGCCGATACGTCCGCGATAATTAATGCGAAATTGCCCCGATTGTCAGTGAACTACGGCTCTGTGTAGTTAAAGCTGCTACATCTGAAAACAGCTGATGGCGATTTAATACTAATCAAGGAACCGGCATTACTGAGGAGATGCGCCTGACAAACACATGCGACTTATCGTACAGCCCTAGTTCCGTCGGTGGTCAGGCATCGGCTGGGCATCACGTTGAAGGGCAGCCAGTAGATCAGTGGTGTGTTGACCTCCACGGCAGCCAGAACTGGTCTGTTTGTCTCAATGTCCTCGGGTTTGAGGTCGAGACAGGGAGAGAGAAACAAAATCCTATTAGCGTAGGGGCCATTCACATGTAATGCAGTGTCACACAGTGTTGTGTTTTAATATCTGCTCGGTTCCAGACAGGCTAGCTATTGCGGCATTAGTAAATTACCCAGACGAGTTATGTGAATGCTTTGTTCCGTACAAGCTAACTTTTGCGAGATAAGTATAATTTACTAGACAAATTATGTGAATGCTTTGTTAAAGAAAAAAAGTCTTAAAGAATAATTCCGGTATTAAACACTTTGAGTCTCATTTCTGGTTTGTTTTGGATGAACTACAGTGATGGTCACTGAAATTTTGACAATGGGTCGTGTCTTGACTTTTTAACTTGTTTAGAAGCGTCTCTTGACTGCTTCAGAATGGAAGTCAAGGGCCATGCACAAACATGTCATTAAAACAACACTTAACGTTCATTTTCAAAACTGTGCTACTCACAGAGTGGTTTGTGGTGTTCGTTGATGATTAAAAACAAATATATCAGAGCAATGTATGATTTCAATCCGTGTTATTTGCTATAGTGGATCTATTTTTTCAGACACCTCACAACCACGTATATTCTTCCGCTCTATATTTGAGTCTGAAGCGTTAGCACACTCTTGACCACTTGATGGCGACAACCACTTTGCCTAACAAGGATGCTGAACGGAACTTGGTGTCTAGCGTATAGACAGTCACAATCGAGCTCAAATTCAAACCTAAGGCTGGTCACTGAGCCATCAAATATGGGAAAAATTTGTGCCCTACTCCGAGGGCACAGTTGCTCTGCTCATGCTAGCCTTTTGAGAGAAACCGAGCGAAAAAACTACAACCAGATGTAAACAGACCCTTTTCCATTTCCGGCGGCAGAGTGATATATCAGCGAGCAATGAGTCTTCCAAGAGAAGTCAATGGAATTTTACAAAATGCCAAATAAAACACCACAGAAACTGTATTTCGCTACACTACTTGTTTTTAATCATCAACGAACACCAAGAACCACTCGGTGAGTAGCACCCCTTACGAAAATTAACCATGGTTTTACTACAGTTAAGACCAAAAAAACCATGGTTACTGTAGTAAAACCATAGCTACCACAAAATAACAATGGTTTTGACAACCATGGTTTTCAAAAACCATAGTTAAACCATGGTTAGTGTAGTAAAACCATGGTTTTGCTCATAGTAATCAATTGACCAAAAAAACATGGTTACTACACTTTTACCACAATAAAACCATGGTTAATATTCGTAAGGGACAGTTTTGAAAATGAAGGTTAAGTGTTGTTTTAATGACATGTTTGTGCATGACCCTTGACTTCCACTCTGAAGCAGTGAAGAGACGCTTCTAAACGAGTCAAAAAAAGACACGACCCATTGTCAAAATTACAGTGTCCATCACTGTAATTCATCCAAAACAAACCAGAAATAAGACTCAAAGTGTTAAATACCAGAATTATCCTTTAATGGAGCATTTCACCTGTAGAAACATTAATCTTTATTGAAAGTGTCTCATATTTGTAGTGGAAATGTAACATACATTTCGAATTTGGTGCCTATTTGACTAAAAAAGGGGTGTTTGTAGTCTCACCACCTCAACAAAGATATTGGACTTCCTTCTTTCAATGATGCAAAATTATAATTTTTTACATCATTGAAAGAAGGAAGTGCAACACTGAAATCTGTATTTCTCCTGTCTCAGGAAATGATGCATGACCATTCAAAAACATGACTGGGGTTCTAAAGATACAAAGCTTAATACAAATGGGTGAAGTGTCCCTTTAGATTTAAAGTGATTGACTGTGTCTGATTCACAGATACCAGTTGGCAAATCATTTCAGAGCTTAGACACTTTTGATATTCTAGGGAAAATTAAGAGACCAGAATTTTGCGACCGCAGTGTACGTGTTGGATTGTATTCTGATATTAATTCTCTAAGATACGAAGGTGCTGGGCCTTTTAAGGTTTTATTGGTGATTAATAGTATTTTTAATTGTATGCGATATTTGACTGGTAGCCAGCATGACATGGGCATGAATTAAAACAATATTAAATTAAAAGATTAAACTTAACTTACATCATTTTTACACAGAAACCTCTTCAGCGTCAGCAAGGTCGACCACATGGTACATGACCTCTGTAAACACAAACATGGATAGACATCATATTAAAAAAAGAAGACAATCATACAACTTTAAAATATATTTTGACTCCAAGCTTCTTTACAACAACATCTAACGTTAGTTTATCTTAAACTTAAAGTGAAGCTGGCTTGGTTACTAAACAGAATAAAGCTATTAAAACAGGCTTGCAAAATAAGCAGCATCTATCAGAACTTACCTACAGCAATGAGCTTTTAAACAACAGAAATCGTCTAAGGTTATCGTTTAAAATAGCAGAAAGAGCCATTTGCTACAGTTAGCTGAACATCTCCAACACAAGTAATCTTGCCGTTTTATTTTTAAAGTTTTAAACATCGAATTGATTCGTTTATCAGGCATTTTGCATGTTACTTTGCTCACTGAAAAACCGCATGTTCAAGTTCCTAACGTTACTGTGTACAGTGTATAACTTACTCTTAATGTTTCCTGTGTGTGCTTTAAATTAAAACACTTCTCGCATAAAGACAAAAATAATCACAGTGAAGAACAAAATAGGAACAAATATGGAACAGATCTGCGCGATGTAAAGGAATGAAAGTCAAACTTACCCCAGCCGTACTGTTTAGCATGAAAACGAGTCAGTAGCGGTTTGAAAAATGCCGTTGATCCTGATTGGTGGGAATGAATGGGTGGGTGCAGGTGCATTCTGGGAATTTGAGTCTTTTGCCCTGGCGTTGGTACTGCTTTAGCATGCTGCTGTAGATGTATTTTGACTACAATTTCCAAGTTGCATTGGATGTTTTTTTTTTTTTTCATTATTTTGGATCCTCTGCTGGCACTTTATGTACTTTTTATAATCTGCGTTTTCACACTGATTTGTTCTTTATACTTTATCAATAATAAAAATATTAAATATTTTTATAAAATGTATAACGTTTACAAAACATGTTTAGTTGACAAACATGTTGACAGTTATTTTGAGTGATGCTCAGATTTTCTTAAATAAAAAAACCTTTATCAATTAAATTACATTAGCATAATAATACATGTATTTAGTAAACACACTTGTAGATATATAATGTTTTTATGTTATGTGCTGCCTTGAACCCCCCACCCAGCTTTGAAAACAGAGACAGCAACTCTGTCATTAACCCTTCACACCTCACAACCAGCACTCCTTACAACCAGCTGTGAGGATTCCTAGAAACTTCCACCAGTATACATCCATATACACAAGGTTTCTGGATGTTTCACGAGTTTACTTCTGAGTATTACGTTTCCAAGCACTCTGCCTCATTTATCTGGCAAACCTAAAGTTTAGCAGGGATTTCCCATCCGTATTTGTCTGGATACAGCTCTTTTCATGCAGTGTATAGCCTACATTTTATTATTCTAACGTATTTTATGAAAGTACTCTGATATGCAACTAAAAATACACTTATTTTATAGTGTACTGTATAAAGTGTACAGAAGTCACACTTCTAATGAAGTGAGATCCTAGTATGCTAAAAAAGTAAATTAACAATTAATTTCCAAAAAATATACTTCCCATAAGTATATTGAATTGTCACTCTAAGTATGTCAAATTTAATACACTTAAAAAAAATAAACTTCTATACAATTTAAAATACATTGACAACAAAGTACACTTTCAAAAAGTACATTTAAAAAATATTTTAATTACTGGTAAATTAGTATACTTATTTTTTGGACTCTTAAGTTGAACTTAATAACATCTTTTTTTAAGTATACTTTCAAAAAGTACATTTAAAAGATAATTGAATTACTGGTGAATTCATTATACTTATTTTTTGGACTCTTAAGTTGAACTTAATTACATATTTTTTGAAGTATACTTTCAAAAAGTACATTTAAAAGATAATTGAATTACTGGTAAATTAGTATACTTATTTTTTGGACTCTTAAGTTGAACTTAATTACATATTTTTTGAAGTATACTTTCAAAAAGTACATTTAAAAGATAATTGAATTACTGGTAAATTAGTATACTTATTTTTTGGACTGTTAAGTTGAACTTAATTATATCTTTTTGGAAGTATACTTTTAAAAAGTACATATTAAATACTCTTTAAATTAAGTACAACAAGTAGAAGCATACTTGTTTTATACTTCATGTACTTCAATCATATTTCTAATACACTAAAGTATACTACTTTTTTACCTGGGTTAATACAGGCAAATTAGTAAATTATATAGGTCCCCTACATTCCCCCCTACCAAACCCTGCCATGCCATCGGACTTCCATTCAGAGGCTTAGTCCCTAGAAAACAAAGACAGAGAATAGTAGGTGAATACTCTTATTGCAAAACATTAATACAACAGTGAAAACATTCAAAAGTCATTGCACTTGAACCTTTGGTATACATCTTCACAGCAAGAACTTTAAACACAGTTAGGTTTGCATAGAATTAGTTTAAGACATAATCAGTCCTATACCTGACTGGCAAAGTACCTCTATTATGACGCTGAGAACGTCTAGGCTCAGGTATGCTTTCATTCTCACTTTCAGCATCAGAACCACCTGAATGTACTGAAGGACTTCCTAAATCATCATCTGGCATTACATTGTTATGGTCTTGAATACCAGTTTCTACATCATCCCCATCCTCTATTCTACCCACTGCGTCTGTGTGTATAGCAGTAGCAGGTGTAACAACAGGGACTACAAAAACACCAAGATCTTCTGAATCAGTATGATCCTGACCTGTTTGTTCTCTAGATTTAGGTCTAGATTTACAAGGTGTTGGAAGTGTCTGAAATGTGCAATGTCTCAGTTGATCCCTATGTACAACTTTACATGGGCCACCTTTCTCTGGGCGAATAGTGTACACTGGAGTGTCAGAGTGATTTTGTTTCACAACAATATAAGGCTGAGACTCCCAATGGTCTTTTATTTTGTTCCTACCCCTATGTGAATGGTTTCGTAACAGAACACGATCACCAGGTCTTACGAGTGCTCCATATGATCTGCGATCATAGACTCTTTTTCTTCTTTTTGATGCCTCTTGTGCGGTCCTGTTAGCAACTTCAACAGCCACTTTCAACTTGTCATGGTGCTGTTTCACCCAGTCATCCAGATTATCCACATCACTGTCCTCTACGTCTCTCCCGTCGAGGATATCCATTGGCAGGCGAGCGTCTCTGCCAAACATCAAGTAAAATGGCGAATAGCCGGTAGAAGTATGGACTCGACTATTATAGGCCATGACCAACTCAGGTAAGTATTGCTTCCAGTTCTTTTTCTTTTCTGGTGGTAACGTCCTCAACATATCATGCATGGTTCTGTTAAATCTTTCGCACTGGGAATTACCCTGTGGATGATATGGAGTGGTACGACTCTTTCCAATTCCATAGATTTTACACAGTTCTTTGATGACATTAGCTTCAAAACATCGGCCTTGATCAGCATGTAATCGTGCCGGACATCCATAGTGAACGAACCAATACTGCACAAGAGCTTTTGCTGTAGTTAGAGCAGTCTGATTCTTGGTTGGCACTGCCACCGTAAAACGAGTAAACATGTCGGTTAGGACAAGAACATTCTCATATCCTCCTACAGATTCCTCCAATACAGTGTAATCCATAGCAAGAACTTCAAGAGGTGCAGACACATTAGTACATGTCATTGGGGTCCTAATTTTAGGGAAGACATCCTTCGCAAGAGTACATCTTTTGCATTCATGGATCCAGTTTTGAACATCCTTAGCCATTGTGGGCCAGTAATAGATCCGTCTCATACGTTCCAGTGTACTTCTTTCTCCAAAGTGTCCGCAGTGATCATGTTGACTTTCGTACACTTTGTAACGCAAGGATTCAGGAACCACCAATTGACAAATTTCATCACTGTCTCTTGGGTCGAGGATAGTTCGGAACAACACTCCTTTTTTGAGTTTGAGTCGTATGAACTGTTTTGCAAGTTTCTTTACTGTCGGATCCAGATCTCGCTGCTCCACTGGACTCAGATTCTTGTTAATCAGTACAGCGCGATAGATCGGTGCTACAGTAGGGTCATTCTTTTGTTGTTCTTCGATTTCACTCCAGCTACATCCTGAGATTTTATTCATCATAGACACTTGGATTGATGTTTGTAGTTTCGCCTGCTTTTCGTTAACGGGCCACAAACAAGCACGCACTTCTTCAGAATTCATCTGAATGAAGTCTTTAGCAGTGTCTTCTTCTTCTGGCTCCTCAGTTAAGGGGATCCTTGATAACACATCTGCGTTTGTATTTTGTCGTCCTGGTTTGTAGTAGACTTCAAAATCAAACTCTGCGAGTTGAGCTATCCATCGTTGTTCAACCGCTCCTAAATTTGCTGACTCCAAGTAGCGCAAGGGGTTATGATCTGTGATCACGGAGAACTTGGAATAGATCAAATACTCTTTAAATTTCTCGGTCACGGACCATTTCAATGCAAGCAGCTCAAGCTTAAAAGCACTGTAATGTCGATCATTCTTTTCGGAACCTCTGAGACCACGACTTGCATAAGCAATTACACGTTCAACTCCTCCCTGACGTTGACTCAATACGGCCCCAAGACCTTGCAGGCTTCCATCGGTTGTGAGTAGAAAAGGCTGGCTGAAATCTGGATATGCGAGAACTGGTGGACTCATTAAGCACTGCTTAAGTCGATCAAATGCAGTCTGGCATTCACTTGTCCAAGTAAAGGGCTCCATCACTTTTCCTTTCCCACTTTTTCCAACCAGGGCGTGAAGCGGCTGGGCTAGCTGAGCAAAGCCAGGAACAAATCTTCTGTAATAACTCATGAATCCGAGGACTTGTCTCAACTCCTTCACGTTCTTTGGTGCAGGCCATGTTTCTAATGCTTGAGTCTTCTCTCCATCAACTTGTATTCCTTCTGACGAAATCAAATGTCCCAGGAATTTCACCTCAGGCTTGAAAAGGAAACACTTGCTGGGTTTTAATTTCAATCCATGCTGTCTCAACCGGTTAAACACGATTTCCAGTCTTTGACAATGGCTGTCGAAATCCTTTGAGAAAACAATTATGTCATCCAGGTAGATGAGCAGAATGTCAAACGTTAGATCACCGAGCACCACTCCCATCAACCGTTGGAACGTCGCAGGAGCATTAGAAAGTCCAAAGGGCATCCTGGACCATTCAAATAGGCCAAAGGGTGTGGTAACAGCGGTCTTTGCTCGGTCTTTCTCGTTCATCGCCACTTGGAAATAGCCAGAAGTAAGATCAAGTGTGGAGAAAAGTTGCGCATTCCCCAAAGCATCCAGTGATTCCTCTACTCGGGGAAGAGGGTAAGCGTCTTTACAGGTCACTTTATTCAGCTTTCTGTAGTCACAGCAAAAGCGAATACTACCATCCTTCTTGATCACTATTACAGCTGGAGATGCCCATGGACTACAACTTTCTCGGAGTATACCTTGAGACACTAAATCACGAACATGCCTTTTCACCTCTTGAAACACCTGTGGTGGAATTCTGCGGTGCCTTTGCTTGATAGGAGGAGCATCTCCTGTAGGTATAGAGTGTGTAACAGTCGTCGTATAGCCGAAATCACCATCATTCGCCGAAAACACATCATTATGCTTTGTCAGTAGTTCCCGAAGTTTGTCGATCTGAGCTTTTGTCAGGTTCTCAAGATTTGTCTGCACTGGAACAGGTAATTGCTCTGTGGTGTTTTCTTCTGCCTTTACCTGATGTTGCTGCACAGTCTTAACATGCAAAGTTCCTTCATTCTCTTCAAATTCAACCAGCATCTTTGGAACAACTTCCTGTGGTTTGGACAATGCTGCTATTCTACATCGTGGTGGTATCTTTACAGGTTTTTCACTGGAATTCAGCACTCTGACAGGGACTTTACCATCAATTGCTTTGGTAAGTACATTGGCAATCAGAACACTCTTTGGCAAACTAACTTTGGACGAGGCTTCCACCAACACTTCACAGCTCACTTTTGGTGGGATCCTGCAACGACCTTCTAAGACACGTTCACTGAAGGGAGGAATAGTGACGGGTTGCTTTCCAGCTACTTTAACAAAGCCAATCATATCTCCATGGCTCAAGGTATCAGCCTGCATCTTGATGTCAGCCAGCACTCGCTGAATTTTTTCCTCCTTGCCTCCATGAGTATACCTGTCCATCTTTCCAATGCCTTCGGTAGCCATGAACATATCCTTGAGATCACTCAGCACATTCATTCCAACAATGCCAGGTAATCCTTTCAGTTCTGTTCCACTGGGATTGTTATCTTTGATCACGAATACACACTTTCCATGCAACGTCTTTCCCATACAGACTATGTCAGCTTCCAAACATCCTACGATGGGAATATCCAAACCATTAGCTGCTGTTAGTCGGACCCAGTTAGCAGACGACAGCATGACTTCTTTAAAGTTGTCCTTAAAATGTGACTCTGTAATGGTAGTGACTTCAGATCCAGTGTCTAAGAGGCAGACAGTCCTAATGCCAGCGATTCTCACCTCAATAGTAAGACAGTCTCCAAATGCACTATCACAAAGAGCTTTCGAAACATTTCCTCCATCACAGTCAGCGGTGTGACTTCTGATGACAGATGGACCGGGACTTTCCAGCACTAAGGTAGCTTGATCAGGTGACTTTTCCATCTCCACTTTAGAATTCGGAGGTTGTGCTCCACTAGTGTTTTCTGTGCTCTGAGGACATCGACGACTAGTGTGTCCAGGCTTACCACACGTATAGCAGATGTATCTTCCTTCACTATCTTTTAAAGGTGCACTTTTTGTCTTGCTCTCCTTTCCTGTAAGTTTCACTTTCTCTTTGCTATTTACCATCTGAAAAAGTTCTTCTTGTCGGGCAGCAATTTGTTGAATAGCTTCATGAAGTTTCTCCAAAGTAAGAGGGGATGAAGAGCTCTCTGTTACCATGGTAGCATTAACAGCACCCCGTGAGCGAGCAATGCCTTTTGGATGGCTTGGAGTTTGAACCTCTTCTTCTTCTGACCAAGTAATAGCTTCTTGCATTAGCTGGATAAATGTCAAGTCTTTTTCATCTCTCAGTCTTTTCTTCATTTCACGTCGTAGTGAATCATCTTTAAAGCCTAGCACAAGTTGTTCTTTCAATACGCCATCAGCATCAGGAACTCTGGATGCATCCCGGCTCTGAATGATACTCAGCTTCTCTTGCAAATCGTAAGCATAAGGGCGGATGGTTTCTCCAGGCATTTGTTTGCGGTCGTAAAACTCTTTTAGTCTGGTGCCAATGGGAAATTTATCACCGTAAGTCTGCTCCAAAACATTAAAGATCTCGTCCACTGAGCGTTCTTTTCCATTGAGCATGAACTTAACTGTTGTTTTTGCCTCACCTTTCAAATACTGTTTGACAAACTCAATTCTGTCCTCTTCAGGAATTTTCATCACCTTCAGAGCAGACTTTATTGAATTTATCCACTCTTCCACACTCAGTTCACCAGGCTTAGAAGGACACCCACTGAACTCTGGGATTTTGCGGTCTCTGGGGATGTAAACAGTAGGCGTTGCTTTCTGTGCGGAGGCTTGTTGATCAATGACAACTCGAGCCAGGGAAAGAGCCTCTCTCTGATCAGCACGGGCTTGTTCCAGCATCCCTGCCTGCTCATCAAACCTGCGTTGCATCTCCTCAAACTGCTTTCTTAAATCCTCCAGTTCAGCCATGGCTACACTCAAAGACCTGGGATCTGTTACTGTATACAATTACACGCAACGAATCCTGTTCGTGACGCCACTATGTGGCGGGGGGAAATATGCCACCGCCTTGTGAGGGGGAAATTAAACCACTTAACTAAGGAAGACTGAGTGAGCAACGATATCTGAGTACCTCCACCCAATACTTTTTAGTCTTTGTACAATTTACCATAAATTGTATGTAGCGCCTGTTGTGTTGCAATATAAAATGCTCTAGAATTCAGTAAGGCGGCTTCAGGGTCTTAATTTTACACGGCAGCTTCCTGAAGTTTATATGTGCAGTACTATTGGTAAGTATAGTAGGCTACAAAGAAACTCCACCCTTCCTGGATCCAACAGAACAGGTAAGACGCCCTCACTCCTTAGTATAAGGGATATATAAGAAATTAGAATGAACAGAACAATATAAAATCTTAACTAACAAATCTTTTATTTAAACTAAATGAATTGTATTGTTTGTTTGTTTAGTGTTCTCTTTTGTTTCTTTCACAGGAGCAAAGAATCAGTATTAAACTTCACTCATTCAAGGAATAACAAAATAAAATGACAAATAAAAATAAATAAACTTAAATCAACAGATTTGTTTCAATGTCTGTGTAAGACCAATCAAATTGAAATATAAATCTGTGTAAACCTTTTCTCAGAATGAATTCTGATCTCACTGAATACTATATACACAGTAAGCTTAATTCAAACCTTCAAAATAACACAACATAACACAGGGTAGGGTTGGGCGATGTCCCCATAAATTGGCAGTTGACGATGGTTACGTAAACCATCGCGATGGACGATGATATCGTTAGGCGGGGGGGTATTTTAATTTTTCGTTATTATTCGTTATTATATAATTATTATTCGTTATTTTACTTTATTACTTCCACTTAAGAAGAGTTGTGCACTTTTTATTTTAATATATATTTTACATAAATACTATTCTGTACTTAAAATCTATAATTTTGTTATTTTACTATCCCAACTAATGTCTCTTTCCTATAGGTTCCACATAAGGGGAAAAAGTAGCTTTAATCCACTGAAGAAGAGTTGTGCACTTTTAAGCACCTTTTAATCTCTTTACATAAATATTTTTTTCTATTTAAAAGCTATAATTTCATTATTTTACTAACCCAACGACTCCTCCGCGCTTTCCAAATTTTGCACGTAAATATCTGTGCATATGTGCCACCAGTACTCCGTCAGAGAGCGGGTCTTCAGCACCGCGGGGAGCAGCCAGCACTTCAATCCGCAGATAATTAAAACTAGACAAAGTGAACAGGGCCAGACACATCTAAATTTAAACATGGTCTGTGTATGTAAATCCCGCGTTTCGGTCGGAGTGTTGTTCCCGTTTTCTCGTTCTTGACGTTCCCTGAATTCTGGGTTTATATCTTAATCTGCCGCTTCAGTGCAGTATAGCCTCAATGTAACAATGAGCACGATCTCCCGAGACACTACAAAAGGCTACTAATAAATGATTAATATGGGCTGTTTTCTTGTACAAAATTAAATATTTTAAGATAAATGTACAACATGTAAAAAGACAAGATTCTAGCAATGTCAAGATTAGGGATGGGCATTTTCCAGTAATTTACTAATTTTTTTCATATTTAATTTTTCGAATATTTAAGCTCTTAAAGAAAGAATATTCGTTTATTTAAATTATGTTAATTAAGACATGCGTGTTTTGTATTTTTCATTTTGTCATAATTTCACAGAAGGCTTATAATTAGGAAATATCCACAGCAAGCTAAACTTATATTCTGTATGTATATATATGTATGTATTTTAAGTTGAAAACATTGTAAAAATATATATATATATTTTAAATTCTTCTTAAAAAATATCCTTCAGAAAAAAATGCGTTAAAACTTAATGCGGAGCGAAGTCTAGTCAAATCCTTAGTTTCAAGTCGGTCGTTAGTATTAATTCATTACTGTTTGATGTTACATACATTATATTATACCAAATATTATACACTAACCCCAAATCTAAGCGAAGTTTGAGGACTTGCGAAGTTTAAAGTTTGAGGACTTGACAAAGTAGGCTATCATCATTTAAACAGACTCAAAACACCAAGAGCCCGGAGCAAACTAAAAAACACATTTACATAACCGACTGCTCAGTCGCCATATAAATATCTTCTCAGTTTAGTTTGACGTATTTGTGAATAAAGAAAACCATATTTATCCTACCTGCTTCGGTGAAAGCCCGTTCTTCTGACTAGATACAATAATGCCGGTGCTGCGGAGAAAACTCTTCCTGATGATGGTTATCCGATAAAAACAACAGACGGATTGAACAAGATTGAAAATCTGTATTTAACATTATTTTACAAATAACGTAAGCTGGCTCGATACATTATTTTTGACTGTGCAAAGTTACTAACGTTAGCTTAATTTAACAACATTTTACAAAGACGGTGCTTTGCTTTAAACTGCCATTTGCAGTTATCCGGTTCATTTTCGAAAGAGCACCGCATATAATAAATGTTCTCCGTTTCATTTCGTTCTCCGTGTCTGTCTCTTTATTAACAAAATAAAGTAGACTTTATAACAGAAAGCTTACAAATCTCTCATGACGTGTTGATTCGGGCGGCGGAGAAGCACGTTTAATAACACGTGAGCCCTCACTGAGCCAGTGGCCAAATACGGCGTGGCGGGGACAAACCCGGAGATAAAAGGAAAAACTTAAATTCGTCTGCAATCTGCATTGCCAAACAATCAGAAATACATACAAATTAATGTTCATGTATATTTTACATTTAAGTCTGTAAAAGACAGTATAGATGAAGTGAAAAAGCATTAAATAAGTTGTTACCCTTTGGTGGCACATTAAAAACAAACAAACATTCGAATAGCATTTTTTAAATTCGAATTATTATTGCCATTCGAATATTCGAATATCCGTGCCCATCCCTAGTCAAGATCAAATGCCCGACAGGATATTTTCACAGACTAACACACGTCACGTCTCACGTCTTCTATTTAATTTATAGAGCAATTCACGCAAATATATTAGGTTAACTATAGTCTATATAGAAGAGAGTAAGTGTATGTCGACTCGCAGCGGAGTGGGGAGGGGGCGTGGCATCACGATGGTGTCTCTCCATCGTGATGTCAGTCAACCATCACGATGGACGATGATATCGTCTATCGGCACAACCCTAACACAGGGAATTCACTTAAAACCTTGAATTATAGATCACAGATTTCACATGAACAGTAATTCAAAGTAACCCTTTTTTAAATGAAGTCACCGATTATTCAGTCCAATCCACCTTTATGAACGTGTAAATCAGTTAAAAGTTCCAGGAAAAATTGAATTTTAACCCCTTTCCATGTCCATAGGTTCAAAGATGAATAATGCACTTGTGCACAGAAAAAGTCTCTGATTTCCTTGGCAAAAATGTGCACTAATCACAGTTTCACGAATGATAGTTAAACCATCCAACAGTTCACTCACTGAAAACAATGATTTGCTTACCAGTGTTCAGTAGAAAAATAGAAATATGTACATCACCACTCAATTTGTGGACAAGACTCTGAATGACGTCCAGGGATGGCAGGGTAAAGCTTCTTCACTCAATGCTCTTCTGCGACTGTACCCGTGATCATTACAACAACAGCACGATCCACGAGGCTGCAGTACCACGTGCAGGCGACGCATGAGAAGACGAACGATACACAGCCCTGTCTGACGACTCAGAAGGCTTTCCTCAAATAACACTGTGACATCCACTATGTTTTCTGCTCGTTTGAACAAATAAAACAAATACTGTGTAACATACACGAAATAAAACACGGGTAAATACAAATTACACGGCTCGTAGCGTGTTAACTCTTTACAAACTCTCTCTCTCTTCCTCGTGGTCTGACACGATGAAAAACTTGTTGCATCACGTTTAATAACTGAGTAATCAACGCGATTCAAAACTCAAAAACAACATCATACGGTTCTGACGTGTATCACTAGTTTAAAACGTTGTTTACTTTCACTTTTAACGTTATAAACACTAATCACACCAACCGTACACTTCTTCAGCGTGTAGTTGCTTCTTCCAGCTCACTCGCGTAACTCTCCAGAAACACGTAAAACGAACGCACTTTACAGGGGCACAAAATGGCGGCGCCCATGGCAAGTGTCAAAATAAAAGTCTCTCTCAAAACACTTACGTAGGTAAATTAATACAGGCAAATTAGTAAATTATATAGGTCCCCTACATTTATAATATTTGAAAAGAAAGTCTGTCTAGCTTTGCCTAGTTCCACAGTGAAAGCACGAAGGCTGTCTTTATAGATATTATAATGGACTACAAGTTTTGTCTTCCGCCACATGCGCTCAGCTTTTCTGCATTGTCTCTTCATATTCTGCACCGCTGTTGAGTTTCTCCAAGGTGATTTTTGCCTGCCATTCTTCCTGACTTTCACAGGAGCAATATCATCGATTGCACTCTTAACTTTCGAATTAAAGGAATCAAGGAGAAAATCAACAGAGTCTGCAGGTATGCTTGGTGTTAAAGATATAGCCTTCATAAATAGCACACTGGTGTTCTCATTTAAGCATCTCTTTTTGACAGACACAGATCTAGTTTCAATAGTAGGAGCGATCAATATATCAAAGAAAATACAGAAATGATCAGACAGTGCTACATCCTTAATAACAATCGATGAAATGTTTACACCCTTACTGATAAGTAAATCTAGAGTGTGTCCACGATTGTGTGTGGGTCCATGTACATGTTGAGTCAGATCAAAAGTATTTAAAACAGCTGTGACATCTTTTGCCATAAGGCTTTCTGGCTTACCTATGTGAATGTTAAAATCTACAGTAATAGCAAAACAGTCAAACTCTGAGGAAATAGTTGATAACAGTTCTGTAAAGTCTGGAGAGTATTTTGGGGGCCTGTAACATCTTTAAAAAGAGCAGCTACACCTCCACCTCTTCTAACAGTTCTGCAAACACTCATAAAAGTAAAGTTAGGAGGGGCTGTTTCATTTAGGACTGTTGCACTGTAGCTTTCTTCTAGCCATGTTTCATTTAGAAACATAAAATCCAGGTTGTTTGTGGTTATTAGGTCACTGACTAGAAATGATTTATTTTTAAGTGAACAGATGTTTAAAAGTGCTAACTTAACAGTACTATTTTTTTCCCTAACAGAAATCTTAGTTTGACATGTAACAGGCAGCAGATTAGATTGATTTGCCCCACAGCTTGATAAAGCCTTGGACTTGCTATCATGTAATAAAACAGAAATAGAGAAAGATATAGGCACACTGGGTTCCTGCTTGTTCTGTATACAATCGATAAAAGTATTTGTATTATCATAGCAGGGACACGACACACATCACTGAGAGCCGTTATCAGTTGTTTTTGGTTTACCTACAGCAGATTGAGGAGGGTGTGTGCCTTGGCGTTGTGTCAGAGACCGAAGAGCTCTCACAGGACGAGGAGGGGGAGCTGGGCCCACTGGCTTTGGTGGTTGTGAGGCTTGCCGTTTTCTGGTTGAAATCTGGGGGCTCGCAGCAATAGAGTGGGATAGTTTAGTTCTACCATAAAGACTCAGAAGGCAAATGAACGTTTTAATGACATTTATTCCATGTTGAATTAAAAGACAGAAATTCAAATCAGACTCAATTAAATGGATGTTTGAGTCTCGTATAGATTCTTTTGGCGTATGCCCCGCCTTTCGTCCGGGTCTAGCTGTAGTCCGGCAGATCCTGCCTGATGTTGAAGGCAGGGGCGGAGCCTACACCCGGACAAAAGAACAGGGAACAACCTGGTGGTGGTGGGGAGGATGGAGGCGAACTTCAGCTACAACACCTACGGGCAGCAGGAGAGAGTGTTAGTTCAGCGTTTAAATAGTCGGCATTGAGCTGTGATTGGTAAGCCGATTTTATGAATGAATGACGTGGTATTCGAGTCTTCCTGGTAGAACTTACGCTGACGCTTTCATTTCCAGCATATACCAGTTCCTCCATTTGTCCGGAGAAGGTCAAAAGCGGGGATGCTGGAGAGAGGAATGACATATCTAGTGAGGAGTCCAGTTGCTCTGATGAGTAATAGAGTAAAAATTATGATAATAAGCTTTGAAATGTATTTTTTCCAAAGAAAAACACGGATAAAACACAAATACTTGAAAAATACTTTTAAGTAGAAAGTAAAACCTCTGCTTGATAGTGACCCTAGCAACTTGTCAACCCACCTGTGGTCTGTGGACGTTGGCATGAACGATCAATTTACTTCTCCTTTCGGTGTTTTTTGGCAGTCTGTAAAACGATAGCTACGAATTCTTGTTAATCTGTTAGTACAGTCTATCGCACAACAGCTGTTTCCCATTTAGACTCGTTTTCACCGATGTCACGCTGTACTCAAATGCTGCCGCTCTGTCTTTTGCCACTCAGTGGGGGTAACCGCAGTCCCTCTCGCCGACGGTGACGTCATGTGCATACCCTCTATTGATGAAAGTGAACTGTCGCGTTGCTCTCTCTCGCTCTCTCTCACTCACTCTCTCTCTCTCTCTTGCACTAAGGTAACTTTAATCCCAATCTTCAACCTTTACAAAAACCATTAAAACTACAAGTTATAAGATTGTAGGCTACTGTTTGTGTTTGAGGGAATAGAAACGCGTCGCACTGTCAGTCATTCTTTCTCTCCGTCTCTCGCACTCGTGAGGCCGCGTCATGGTTGGATAGCGCAGATGAAGGGGCGGTATCATTATAATAAAAGCCCCTTACTACGTCATGGGGGGAGTGAAATCCGAATGACCTATATATTCACATGCTTGCAGAGAGAGCCTTACCAAAACAAAGTTACAGGGTTGCTATTTTTCATGTTTTCTGGGTTGGTAGAAGCACTAGCACTTAAACATGGAAAAAGTATGATTTTCATGGAATGTCCCCTTTAAACAAACAGAGACCAAAACTAGACACAAAAAAATCTAAACAAAACGTAATTCGTTTACGAATAATAATCAAAACACATTGTTCCACAAAAACAAGTTGCACAAGTATGTAACGTGTGGTAACGTGGGTTGCTCACACAAAGAAAGGGAGAGATGAATCCATGTGCAAAAGAGGTTTATTTGTAAAATCCACAGAAGGGCAGGCAAACACTAGCCTGATCCAACCAGACTCTCATTATTTTAATTTGTACATAGAGTCTGGCCACGCATCTTTTGCAGCGATTTTTGTGTGAGCATATCAGTGAACACCCCTGACCACTCGGTGAGTTTCACGTCTTTGTAAACGAAAGTTTAATGCATTTAAGAAGGATTGTTCCAGTGCACCATTACAGTTTTTTCCAATTGCTAACACACTAAAATGACGTGAACAGCACAACTATTTAAACTGACACACAGAGAGCAACACCTCTTCTCAAGTCTCCAAAAGTCTAAACACATTTTCTGCTTTACACACATTTTGCAATTCACAATGGCACTTTTTAAATGCACTGAACACGGTTCTCTGCACAAGACACAACAATCTGACATAAAGTCACATGTTTGCCTTTTCAAAACACTACCATTCAAAATGACACTACACGAGCTAAATGGCCAATGTATGTGCCACCTGCCCAAACACCTGAATGGTTAATTGTTAACACTTCAATCAGGATGTAAGCACTAGAAAAGACCACAGGAACGTCATTGGCCACAGAGCCATTATAGATGTTCCTGGCTAACGTGGTGGGAACATCACAATGTGTGCTGCCATCTCCAATATGGATGGTGTCCTCCACCGTCATGCAACCTTGGACCATACAACACACCCCATATTCTCACATTTCTAGAAAGACTCCACAACATTCTCATACCATCAGAGTGTATGAATGATGCAGACCAAAGAAACCGGTATGTTGTAGTATGGCACAACGTGAGCTTTCATCGTGCAGCCCCAGTCCAAAACTGGTTTGCTGACTACCAAACATTTATCGTGCAATACCTCCCACCATACTTGCCATTTTTTAACCCCATAGAAGAGTTATGGAAGGTATATAACCAGCAGCCCTTTGTGCGCATGCCTCTTTTGCAGGCGATGAAAGAGACATGTGATGAGATTGATGTTGGTGCAATTTAGGGATGGATAAGGCGCTCAAGGAGCTTCTTCCCTCGATGTCTGGCAAGGGAATATATTGCCTGTGATGTGGACGAGGCGTTGTGACTTGTTTGGTGAAAAATAAAAAAATTCAACAGCATGTGTGTGTATCTGCAAATATTTTTGTGCATGTGAACAATCTAATACATATTTTAGTATTATGGCAAAGCATACTAAAGAAAAGTGCACTTTCATTATGCCCAACTGTGTGTAGTTGGTTGGACAAAAATCTGGTAATATGAATGAAGTGTGTTCCAATTTGTGTCAAAGTTTGATTTTGATAATGTTATATGTAGTTTAGGTTGGAGTGCTTCATTTTGCAGGATATATGTGGTATTTTGCTATTTGGGTGTGTGGTTTTGTAAATTGTGTTAAGTTTTTTGATAAAACCAGACTAGTTTGCAAAATTGTGTGTTAGCAATTGGAAAAACCTGTAAACCCATTGTAGAGGTGTGAGGTGAAACACAAACACGCGAAAATTCTCAGGGCAGCCGTATATGTCGAAATTTCAGTCAAAACCATTCTATTTCACCATAAACAATCTGAAAACAGGGCTTTAAGTGTAAAATACCGAACTTGTCCTTTAAGTACATCTATCTGTTTTCTTCCCTGAAAGAACTGAAGATGGAGGCAAAAGTGAAGCAACTCAAATTAGGCTTTACTCGTTGCTCAGCCTCAACCCCCACGTCCTCCTCCTCTTCTTCCTCCTCCTTCATCATGTCCTCTCCCTTCTCCTTCACCACGTCCTCCTCCTCTTCCTACTCTTTCACCAAGTCCTCTCCCTCCTCCTTCACCACGTCCTCCTTCTTTCCCTCCCCTTTTCCTCCTCCTTATCCTTGACCTATTCCTTCATTTCTCTGTGGATCAATTTTTCCAAAGCTCAGTGAACTGATTCGGGCCCTTTTATCTATCTATTGAAGGATCTGATTGATGTGTGTTCAATTTTGACTCTTAGTGTTTTCACCTTGGTAATTGTTTGCTAATTGAGCCAGGCTGTGCTGACTTGAGTGAACAATATTGAATGCTAGTGATTTCCATATGACCAGATGGTGTAAGCACTGAGAAATGTAGGGATTTGTGTGTAGAGTTTTGAAGTAACAGTTAACCAAATTTGACTCATGTGCTAAAGCAGGGGAGTCGTGTTTATAGTTCAGCAAAATGATTGTGATTCTTGAAAAATGGCGTTATGGTTTTGAAATTTTAGTTCAAAAGCCTGGTTATAGTGTTTTAGCAATCGAGAAAAACTGTAATGCGGCCAAGTGTTTCTGACACAACTTTGTGGTATGTATTTGTGAATATAAGCTATGAAACGACACAAATGTAATGGCACATTTATATTTTTAATGTAAATACAAATCATTTATTTTATTAAAAAAAAAAATGCTCCCGCAAAAGGTACTGATTTACATATTGATATCTATACATCCAATCTGAATAAGCCTTACTTTAAAGTGCTACTGCCATAGGTTAGGCATATATAGGTTAAGAAATTGCATTTATTTTTTTACAAGTGAAAACTCATTAACTTACAATAATATAATAATGTTCATTTCACTTTCAACAAAGCAACAATAGTTAGACCCTGAGAAACATTAATGGGAAACAATTTATGTACAGCTGCTGGAACTGATATTAGTGGTGTTTAATTCCTTTCTCCTGCAAAGAGAAAACAAACAATTAGCTAAAAGCTAAGTTTTTTTGCTGTAGTGCAGTTATTTTACAGGACTGTTGAGCTATGTGAACAACTAAATTGGACAACATTGGGACAAAAAGCAGTTTCTTAAATACAAAAAACTGTGAGGTTAAAAATATATTATTTTGCGTTACATTAATGTTTAAGAAAAAGTGCATCCTCTGATTCACTCACAGGACATTTGTAAAAATATTTGCAATGTTTAAAATAAAATTCCAAACCTACTTATTAGACACTTGGTACTATCGACACTTGAGCAGTCTGAGCCACTGTTAGAGCAAACATCAGAGCCAATGTCCGAGTTACTCTCTGCCTTACTGTCATTTTCAGGGTCAGGTTTAGAATTAAGAGCTAGAAAGGAAATTAAAATTTTAACAAAACTCATCAGAACACTAAACATTAGCTGCAACAATAAAAAAAAATGGACTTGCTTACGTTTTTGGCTTTTGGTGATGAAATCATTTGAACAGTCTGAGGCTGGAGAAAAACAACAAATGATTACATTATACACTTAAAGTTATAATGCTGAACATAATGCAATTCGGTAGTGAAAACCTGGGGCCAGTTGCACATTAAGACTAGTCTGGATGTAAAATGCTTTACGTCTGAAGTAGAATATACACCTGTTGCACCATCTAGATGTAGCGCACGTCTGAGACTAAATCTTACATCTAGTCAAGGATAGACGTAAAAATAGAAATAATGAAATTTGACGAGACATATGCGCTTCTAATGGACAGGACATGCAAGTAAGAGACCAAATAAATTCTTATATATCATAAAATAACTAAATATTTACAAAGACACATTAGATAAATTATTAAAAGCTTTCATTTAATTTAGTTTTAATTCAGAACTGTTAGAATTAATCTTCAAATAATTACCTTTTGTGCAAGCGGTAAAGGCTTTGTTTAGTTAAAGACAGTGTATTTGTTTTGATCCAGAAACATTTTTAGTCATGCTGGTTGAAAGTCTCCTCACATCCTGATAGCAATCACTATATTAAAGTATCTTTATGTATTTGTATAAATATATGTTATCTGTGAAGGACGCATGACCAAAACATTTTCAAAAAATTATTTAACTCAGACCGAATGCAGTAATTGGTTATGATTCTATTTAGATGGATTCAGATATTCTATTTTAATGGAAAATTATGTTGCTTTTGTAGTTTGTGTAACCTATGAATTAGCGTAAAAATATTTATGTTTACAACATTACAAGCAAATTACTATGTCTACACAACCGAAAACGTGCTGTATCTAATTTCGATTTAAAACAGTTGTTTAGATTTGTTATTGCATGTTAAATGCAAAGTTTCTCACTGGTGAATGAGACATGAAATGTGGGGGTTTCTGGTCTGTGAGTGTTCATGTGTTTTGGAGGAGACGTGGCTTTGGATGGCGATTTGAATTGAGGGTGGGATTGTCATTTCAGTGCTAGTCAGTGACGACCATTGACTTCTTTGTCGAAGGGCACGATGCGAAGCTCGTTGTACAACATGTTGTAGCCCGTTATGTGTGTGGTTCGTCATTTTAAAATGTGTGTTCTGCAGGTCAAGTGAACCTGGGTGATTCTCGCGAAATTAGACTTATGAGGTGTCATGAAACATTTTGATAAAAAAGTAAATGCAAAGTAAGAGTATCAAAATAAGAAACATACAGTTACAAACATCTCTTCACATACTATTTTGCACATGATTTCAAATGACATCATACAAAACAATTTTGTTGTTTTTTCCACATTTAAGGGGAAAATTTTTATCAATGTGTCCATGACTGGATTTGGGTTCTTTGACATGGAAATATTTATAATTAAAAAATCTAAAAAATAAAAAGCTTTAGTGCATGTTATACTATAAACATTTACAGTAAAATAACATGTGGTATTTGGTGGTCATTGGTAAATGTAGGGACAATAGTAAGGAATATAAATGTGTCCAAGAAAAATCTTCTCATCCTCCGCAACAATTTTCAATCATTGTTTAAGCCCTCAATGAACTAACATAAAAAAAAATTGTTGGAAGGGACATTATTGACTGTGACACTCAAGATGGCTACCAGATAAGCAGTTCTTATTTTTTCTCTCCAGATAAAAATTAATTTTGTTTGTCATAGTACCTAGACAACTTTTTAGTTCTCATTACCGAAACATGAGTTTGTAAATGCATATATTTAATGTAATATCATGTTGCGGTAATGATAATTTTTGATAATGATAATTTAAAAAATGTAAATAATTCAATAGGAAATATTTTTAAATCCTCTAAAAATAATGGTTATAGTAAGTTCAGACCTTAATCTTATATGTGCAAAAAAAAATTGGCTTTTCAAGGACCCTTATAAAATCTTTAATGTAGCTTAATGCATCTACAAAGTAATATTAAAACACCATTTTCAGCAAACATTATATTAATAAAAACATTCTGTGTACAGGCAAGCAGAAGATCCCAGAATAAGAACACAAACCGCTAAGGGGCACGTTCGTTTCCTTTAATGAAAACAAGCACATTCTGGGCTTTTCTGCTTGACCGTATATGTTTTAAAATAATAGTGTGTAGTGAATTTAGTGTATTTATATCACTGTCTTAATGCAGTAAACAACGTAAAGAATAAGCCTAAACTGAATATTTCATTCTCGAAATTGTACAACTTTATTCTCGTTAAATAACGACTTTATTCTCGAAATTATATTTATTCTGACTTTTTTTCTCGTTAAATGACTTTATTCTTGCATTTTAAGGACTTTAATCTCGAGATGGTTTTATTTTTTTATTTTAGCTTGGCCCTAATCCTCCTTGGGAATGACGGGAAGATTCACCAAACATCTAAAATAAAATAACATAATAACATAAAACAGTGCAGGTGCAGATTAATATTTCTGAAATACATATTTATGCAAAACTTAGGTTACACAGAAGAAAGCTCAATCTAGGACCTGCATTTCACAGATCAGTAGGCTAATACAGCAGCGGAGGACTTTTATTTTGTTGAACAGACTTGAGGAACAACGGATGATGTCACATATTCACATTTTGGTTGACCAATTGGCGGAGATGTGTGTCTAGCGACCGCCCACATGTCAAAACGAATTTTAGAGTAGTTTATTCGTTTTGTACCAAAAAACAAAAAAAACGAAAAATCAACCCGAAATCTTGTTTTCCGTTTTTCGGTAAAAAAAAAAAAGAAACAAAGGCGCCGTTTTCTCGTTTCTGCTTATTTCATTTGAAGTTGAAAAACAAACTATCAAAAGGTACACGGACCGACATTGCTATCGTGTTATTTGCATTTAAGGAATGAATGTTTGAAACATCACAGGCTGAAACATCAATCAAGGAAACGCAACCTGCGTCGCTGAATTCCACTGCGCCGTTTTTTATTTGCGCACGGAAATAATTAGCCTGAGATTAGGTAAGAGATAGCAAAGTTAATTCATGATTATCAGGCTTATTAAGGTATAGTGTGGAGCCCCCCCAAGAAATTAAAGTGCACCCCCGGGCCTGCGTGTCTTGTCAAAATAAGTGCCTGCGCGCATTGCCGCTAGACCTGTTTGAGTCGTGACTCACTCGGATCTTCCACCCGGATCTTTAAATTAACTCATGAGTCGCGAGTCTCTAGTATCATTAACCCGGATCAGTTGAGTCCTACTACAATTCAATGTAAAACCATAAACAGCGCCACCACACACAAACCTCTTTCAACATTATTAATGAGACTTCGCTCGCTCTACAGATTCACTCGTAACCGGCTGATCTGCGCGAGAACTGACCCGAGATTCTCACTCAGAGCCGGAAACATTGCAAACTCGAGAGACCTGCTGATCCACGCGAGCCGCGAACTGACCTGAGATTCTCACTTGGAGCCAGAAACAATGCGGACTCGAGAGACCTGCGAATCTGCTCTGACTCGAGAATCTCTCAACTCGTAACCGGCTGATCCGCACAAACTGTCTCTCAAATCAGAGCCGGAAACTGAAGATTCGCAGATCTGCCGGAAACATTGCAGACTCGGGACTCTACGGCTCGGGGGGCTACATAATGTTTTTTTCTATATTTTCTCTATATTATTATGCTATATTTTTTTTAAATGGTCGACCATACACACCAAACCTAAAACCTATAAGCATGTTATTTCAGAAGTGAAAGGCTTTTGTTGTGGATTTGCTTTTGATGAGACTTCAGTCGCTCTATAGATCCACTTACCGGCTGATTCGCGTGGATCAGCCGGAGCCGGTTAGTGGATCTGTAGAGCAAGTGAAGTCTCACGAGTCCCATGGTCTGCGAGTCTGCAATGTTTCCGGCTCTGAGAATCTCGAGTCTCGTGGATCAGCCGGTTACAAGTGGGTCTGTACTGAGTTTCCTTGGCGATTTAGCAATACTGACTCAAGTGACTCACACAACCCGGATCACTTTAGTGAGTGACTCACAATAACCCGGATCCTTAAAAGGAGTAGAGTTTGCCAGGCCTAATGGCCGCGGGAAGTGGGGGTGCTGCGGGTGCTGCAGCACCCCCTATTGGCGAGAGGGAGATTTTTTGAAGTAAAAATATTTTGCACAATTTATGTATTACTTATGAATATTTTAGGAAATTATGCTAGAGTAAAGAGCGCGTTAGATGCGCATACAGTATTAACGGGATGACAACGCGGGTTTGCTTATCACATACATGCGCAGCAGCACAAAAATGCTTTTAAATATGAAAAATTAAAGGATTAAAATGTAAAAGATTATTATTGAGTCTCTTGGACATAAATGATGACCAATTATGAGACGTTAGAAGGCGTAAAGAGCTGCTTCATCTGTAGCTACCCTGGTAAGTAAATAAATGCTTTGCTTTAAACAAATGCATTTATTTTTAAATGTTTTTTTAAATGCTACCCCACGGATTTACTGTATATGATGACTCTGTACCTGTGGATATGGTGAGATGAGAAACATTTTTAAATAATGCTTTTTAAAAAAAATCATGGCACTGTCCGAGTGCTGAAACGGCTCTCCATACGTTTGTAAATTCTTTATCTCTTGTTTGTAACAAATAAAGTATTTTTAGAGTACAAACCTTATATAAAGCCTAATATATTCTAAAAATGTAATTATACACCATTTCTTTACACAATATCAGAACTAAACCCATTTTATTATTTTTGTTCAATTTATGAATTATTTATACGTTTAAAAACAGACAGTAATAGTACTATTTAGTAAAAAAAAAGATCTATATAAAAATATACTACGTAGCCTATGCTACTGTGAGAATATTTTACCACTGTTAATCGACGTGCGATCCTAACTTAAAAACGAAAGTAAAATATGTTTGTCCGCATGGACATTGAAAATGGTGAAGTTTAATTAATATTATATGTTGTTATAATATTATATGTTATATTTAAATATGTTGTATATATGTATATCTAAAGTTGTAACGAAAGTAATTCCCCCTGGGATTATTAAAAGTATTTCTGCTTCTGATTAGTAGCCCAGTAAACAATTACCGTCTTTCAACGTTGAAATATGGTTGAAAATAAGTCGGTCCGCCTTGGACTGGGATTTACGACGGGATTGACGGGAAGTAGTTTTGGCTGGACTGTTTGACTACGTGTTTTCAACTGACCATGTTTTCAACTCATAATCTAAGACAGCTTGATAATCTGTTATACATGCTAAAACAACGGAGACAACAAATTACCAAACCATGTTTATTATTATCGTAAATAAATGTAAAGAGTTTTACATATTCTGTCAAAGTTATAAAAAATATGAAACTGCGATTGAGGTGCAATGAGGATTCATGCTATAAGTACCCCACCCCACCAAGTGGCGGTAATGCACCATTAAAGATAGTTGTCATCCGCCATAAAACCGAAAGAAGAAGAAGGGAAGAGCTGCATGAATGTGGCGCGTATCTTCCACCCATCATCACAGAGAGAAGCCCAACCAACTGCCAGATTACAGAAAGCTCTGGGGCCTCATTTATAAAGCTTGCGTACGCACAACATGGGGCTAAAAACGTTTGTACGCC
Organism: Paramisgurnus dabryanus; assembly: GCF_030506205.2. Lineage (NCBI taxonomy): Eukaryota > Metazoa > Chordata > Actinopteri > Cypriniformes > Cobitidae > Paramisgurnus > Paramisgurnus dabryanus. The sequence continues at coordinate 6,874,651 of NC_133355.1, read as the reverse complement.
ACTTCCCACGCAAAGGTTGTGATCTATAAAGAAAAACTTGACGGCAGAATGTGCGCACCTGTAAGCAATCTGTGACCCATGCGTACGCACATTTTGGAGACAATAAATGGGAATTGGCGACACAGATGGCGAGAAAGTGAACTGAAATCAGATTGAAGAAAGTAAATATGACAAGAACGATTATAAGTAGGCTATTGATAACACAAACACGTTTAATTTTACTATCATACGTTAGATCCACGTTATCATGACGATGAAATCCAGCAGTGTTATTTGTAGCTACTTGTACTGAGTGATAATTGTTTCATATACATCTTGTAAAATCAAAAATAATTTTAAATATTTAATCAGCGCTGTCTCACGGTCACAATGTCCACTACGGGAGCGCGATATGGACCGACAGATGGATGGCATCAAATACGCATCCATTAGATAACTGCAGAACACAGTGTAAATAACCAAAAATTATCCTTAATTACTGTGCATTTTTATCATCAAATGTCAAAGTGTGGAAATACAGCCATCAAGCTCCCAGACAATCGTTTCTCTCTATGTTATTCCTAAATATGATGTGAAAACCTGCATGAAGAAACATGCGTTCGCCTGTTACACTAAAATAAATATTTACACGTGTACAAGTTAATGCAAGTCTGATAGGTAAAAGGAAATTACTATTTATGTTTTTAAATTTAAATTATTCATTTTTTATATGTCTGCTGTTTGTAGAGCTGAGGAGAACGCTCGTGCTGCTGCAGAACAGTCTGCATATATCAGACGTGCGCACACATATCTATTTTATTTTAGTGATACCTCCTCATTTATGCTGTGATTTTGGCAAGGCGTACAATATAATTGCTGTAAAAATATATAAATGCTGCAGTCAGTGATCTCCGTGTGTGATGCTGCGTCCTTTCAATGCTGGAGGATTACGACAATGGCTTGTGTTTATTGGCTGGGCACATTTAGCTTACGAACTAATGCTGCGTTCCAGGCAGGTTTTTAAACTCGTGAGTTACGACTTCAAAACCACGACTCACGACCCTATGCGTTCCAGGCAGCCAGTAACCCGTGTTTTTACAACCTTCTACCGGTGAAAGTGCAGTGGAACAGCAGTCAAACCCGTGACTTCCCACCTGTGATCGATGTACTCCCAGTTCAGAGTCGTGAGTCGTGGTTTTGAAGTCGTGAGTTACGGGTTACAGGTTGCCTGGAACGCAGCATAACAATTGGAAGCCAGTCTCATTAATATGAGGATCAGCATTCAGGAGGTGATTTGCATTGACTGTTTATGGTTAAAAATGGGCGTGTATAGGGTGGGATGTGAGGCAGATTCACGTACGCACATTTTCAGGTGATCTTGTGATTTATAAAAGGAACATTGCTTGCTGGTGTGGCCAAAAAAAAAGCCAAAAATAGCGTACGCAAAAAAATATTCAGATTTATAAAACCATGCGTACGCTATTTTTGGCTTTTATGCGTACGTAGACTTTTAGTAAGGATTCTATGCACAGTTTTATAAATGAGGCCCCTGGACTGCTCATAGGACTGACCTATGTTTACTGCACTCTGAAATCTGTGTTGGTATATGTTTATTGCACTCTGTGTTGGTTACTGGACCGACCTGTTTATTGCAGACTGTGAAATCTGTTGGTTACTTGACTGTTTGCAGTTTAAAGCTTTGTTTCATTTTATAAAATGTTATTTGGTATGTTAAGGTGGACCTGTTTTCAACGTTGAAAAGTTGGACAAATTTGACGTCCTTTCAATGTTCATTTCAACCTTCAGTGGACCAAAATAAGACGTTGAAGGTTTACGTCTATTCAACGTCTAATGGACGACTTTTTGCTAGCTGGGAGCGCATACTGTATATTCATCTGAGAACTGATGATGTCTGTGTGTTTCAGACCCTGGCTGTGTGGACTGAAGTGTATATGACAATAAAGTAGTGAAACTCAATGTATTTATATTTAAAATGTATTTTAAATAGGGCTATACACTCATAGGTTTTTTGTAAAAAAAAAATTCACAGCACCCCGTTCAAAATGACTTCCAGCAGCCCTGCCTGCGCGCACACATCTAAAGGGTTTATGATAAAAGAGATGCTTGCATTTGCCAGATACTCATAATCTCATGCGTAATCAGAGTTTACTTTTAAGTGAGTGTCTTGCAAGTATTTTGTGAATGTGAGCGTCTTTTTTCCCTTGTGGCTTAGTTTTGGCTCTAATATGCATTGTTAGCTGTTGATTTACCACAGGTGTACTCCAATCAAGGTGTAGCAACCAATCAGCAACAGTCAAGAGAAATGGGAGGCACCCGAGCTAAATTTCAAATGTTGCAAAGGATCTGAATGATATTACATTTTTTTCTTTTAAATAGATTTACAGGCAGTACTAAACATATGTTTTCACTGTCATTTGTCATTATGAGGTACTGAGTGTAGATCAGGTGTCTCTAAAGCCCGGAATACACTGCAGGATTTTTGCCCTCTTATAAGATCATTACCTTATCATACTTTGCGACATGGATCGTTTAAACTTGGGTACGAAAAGCATTTAGACTGTAGTGATGCAAAGTCCGATTCATTTTCGCGAACCAGCTCTTTTCGGACTGTTCGGCTCATTGAACCGGTTCAAAAAGCCGATTCACCAGTTCCTGACGTCATCAAGAAATGACATTACTATACGCATTTATTGTATCAATGAAACATTCAAATAAAGTCGTTGTGTCAACACATTAAAACATTTAAATAAACAGTTGTTTTTGTGAAGGCATAGGTGATTTATTGCCTTGCATTCACAAGTTAGTAATGTTTGTGGTCACAGTTTAAATCGCGGATCATAAATAATAAATAAATATTAAATGCCATATAACTGACCAGTTTTGACAAGCCTACAACTTGAATAAGATTCCTAAAAGACACTGCATGCACTATTGCGGATGTGTGTAAGTATAAATAATAAATAAACTTGTGTGTTAAACTGGTCTTCCTTAAACAACTACAATATGATTTGCATGCAAAATAAATCGTATCAAAACCAATAAAACAAGCATATCAAGAAACGAATAAAACAAAAAACTTAGCGAATCAGGCTCGTTCAAATCCTTGGTGATTCACACGCAGTGTCAGCAACTCATTCATGAGAATCGTCGGCAATCCTCGCCTCGGCAATCATCGACAAACTTCGTTCGGTTCTATGAGTCCGACGTGCTATTTCGGCTGTGCGTCCTGCGTCATCAACCCGGAACCTGTGCCCAAAACTAAAGTTCGATTAAGTTAGATTTGCGAACCGGCATGACCGGTTACTTCCTGAGAACCGGCTCAAAAGAACGATTCGTTCAAGAACCTAACATCACTATTAGACTGTACGATGATGACACGGAAGCTTCGGCGGCTGCGTCACACGTTAGCGCAATGCCACCAGCATGCGCTCGTGGTAAACAAATACCAGTACGCAGGTCGTAGCAGCAAACACACTGTGCGGTGATCATGCTGAATTTCTGACACAGTCAGAAAACTATCGTAGGCTATCTTTAAATGCAAGACTGGAAAAACGGCCGTCTTTGAAACTCTCTCACTGTACGACATAGGATCACAGATGAAGAGCCACAATAACAGAAATCGCGGCAATTGTTATACGATGGCAATCTTTCGCCCGGGACAGCCAATAATCGTGCATTAGAGCTTAACCCTAATGAGCTACCATCTTGCAGACTTCAGTTCCAACCCAGCTCCAACACTTCAGTCTGGAATTATCAAGCAACCCTGAACACCCTGATTAGCTGCTCCAGCTGTGTTTGATTGAGGTTGAAGCTAAAATCTGCAGGACAATAGCTAACCAGGAGCAGGGTTGGAGACCCTTAGTGTAGATTAATGAGAAAAAACAAGAATTTAAACAATTATAGTATCATGCCGTGACAATATTAAAAAAGTAAAGGGGGTCTGAATACTTTCTGAATCCCCTGTATATTAAAATATACATTTCAATTTTTATATTTTAATAAGTGCCTACTCTCACCTGACTTTTTCTTCTGGTACACCTTAAATCCAATAACACCAATGATAAATAACAGAGCAGCAGCAGCAGCAGCAGCAACACCACAGACGATACCAACAGGAACAGAATTCCCTGTTAAATAAAAAAAATACACGAGATTATAGACAATAATAATAAATCATATTGACTGAATTTAGCTAAATAGAAACTAATGTCCTGTTCAAGTCTTGCTGCCATCAATGGCTATGTTTACATGCACAAAATTTTTGTCAATCCGACTGAATTTAATACGATTGAAGGTTATGACGATACAGTTTACATGCACCCTAAACATTGCAATCTGATTAAAATGTTCGTTTACATGTACATTCTATAGAATCCGAACCGAACGTCTGCGCAAGCACACAGACAGGGTTGACAGATTCGCCTATCAAAACCATCCGAATGGACATTCAAAACAAGCCCAAAAGCATCCCAATGACTGTCCACAGCCCAAATATCAATAACTAAGCAACAAAATCATTTACTCTTTAACCCGCAGAAAAAAACAACCGGTAGAAACAGTTTAAACAGTAGCTCAAATCTAAACTCAAGCAGAGGACTTGGCAACGCTGTGGAAAACATCTACTCTCATCGAGTTCACACTTTATCTCTGCATTAAAGTCAAAGCTGAGTTGGAGAAAGTTGTTCTTAAAGTTTTCAGATATAGGCAATAAAACACACTTTTCAAAAAGCACAATGCTATTTTATTGCTTTAAGTAGCCTAATGTTTTAAAAGTACACATAAACGCTGCAGAATGTACATCGTGTGTACAGCGCGTAACCCCATTAACGTTACCTTAATAATGCGTGTTGTTATTGCCTTGGTATTGCATGTTTCTGTGACGAGAATCATGTGATATAAGAGGTAATTATAAGACGTGAACTTGAACACAACTCTTCTACGCATGTGCACAATGTATTTTTGCATCCGATTGAGAAAATACCACGATTCACGAATTTACATGCATACTTTTCTCCTGCTGATCAGGTCAGAGATAGGACTACACCACCCCCTTTAATACGATCCAAATTTGCATCCGATCGTCCTCAATCTTATTGTTTAATGTGTTTACATGAAGGCTTTTCAATACGATTGAGCCATCAATATGATTACAAACAAATTATTTTATTGCATGTAAACGTACCTAATGTGAATGTTCTATGCACCACTTCCTAGTTTTGAACAACACTGCAACACTGTGCACTAAAATTGTTTTCTTTAGGCCAAAACAAAACAATTTCAAGATACACTCCTTCTGGCTGTTTGTAACTAACACATGGGAAGAGCATCAACCTCTGTACAGTTTTAAATTCAGGAATACCCAAAGTGCTATTCAGTAATTACTTTTACCATTGTTAGTCCTGATCTCATCTTCCTGCAGACTCATTCTAATGGTTTTGCCCTTATGTTCAACTACACAGTTGTACTGTATTTTTTTCAGATCTTCTGGTGTCACTTTGAGGGTGCTTTTCCTCTGATACGTTCCATCCTCATTGGGAAGAGTTTCACCAAGTTCCACATCTTCTTCATGCTCTTGTCCATGTTTCTCCCAGGAGATTTTTATTCCACTGGGGTAGAAACCTGTAGCATGGCACATCACTGGAGAAGAAAGATCCTTTTGTAAGAGAAACACCTGAGGAGAGACTGTAAAGAAAGAGAGAGAAACTTTCCATTAAGCAACTTTTTTGTTTTCTTTATTATAACACACTTTCTTAAAACACCAGTTACACAGCAAAAATAAATGTCTGTTTATCCCCACTGTTTATCAGCACTAGTGAAGAGTAGTAAGGCTTTTTGGTTTTGTATCAATCATTAAAAAAATATTCAAGTTAGATTAATCATATCTTTACATAACATATGATTAGTAACATATGATTACAAATCTGCTACAAGTGAAGTCTTAAAATTTGTTAATAGAACCTACCTTTTTCGTACAATTAAACAGAAAGTGACAGAAGTGCAAATGTTATAACTTTCCCCATAGGTGGAGTTAATTGTAACAGACACAGAGTTTGTTTTAACACTTGCTAGAAAATTAAATTTAAACAAACAATTCAATAATATTCTGTCTATATACTATATTGTTGGATATTGTTTATATATCTGCCTATAATAGATAGATTTCCACTAGGGTTGGGTGCCTATATGGCTGGTATTTACCAGACCGAATCAGTTTTATATTACTTAAAGGCGCTCTAAGCGAATCTGTGTGACGTCACTTCTTGTTGCCGTTCAAAGTGTTGTCAAGCCAAACGGAGTGTAGCTAACTCCTCCCCCTCCCTTCCGTGCTTTCTTAAAGAATCATGAACGCGCCCAAACCCCACTCCCAAATCCTTCTTGTCGTTTATTGGCTGGAACACTTTGTTATGTTTCATGGTGGTAGGTTTGACCACTGAGTCTGACTGTCTACAGAGACCGCGTTTTTTTACAGTGTGTTCAGTAGGGGTTGCACGGTTCACAAAACCCTCGGTTCGGTTCGTATCACGGTTCTATGGTCACGGTTCACGGTTCAGTACGGTTCTTGTTGTTATTTTTTCTTTAAATTTTTCACACGCCAGAAATGTATTATCTTATTAATGTATTAATTATCCATAATTTAGGATACATCATTAAAAAAGTTATATCATGTAATCATGCACAAACTGAATTTGACTTTAAGCACATTGGACCATCTCTGAGGAAAGCCAGGTGAGATTTTGATAGAGCAAGAGGGAAGACATTGATGATTTCAACATGCTTTTCATTTAATTGGCAAAAAAGAGAATGTGTATTGCCATCTACATAAACTTTATGTGCATTTTTAGCACACAAAGATAACTTGCATTTATTAAAATGCCAACTTCAGTGTAGCTCTTAGATTTATCACTGAGAGGCTGCTTTAATACTGAGAGTTTATGTGGACGAGAGAGAAACATAACCTTTGCACCTGTAATATTTAAATCCGTCTCTTTTGTCCACTTTTGACCACTTCTGTCCTGATTACTTTGAGGGGCAATTTCTGAAATAAGATCGCGCAACTTTCACACGCTAGCAAAATGAAACTACGCGGAAATCAGCCGCTTTAATTTTATCAATGAAAGGCTAAAAATAGCGCTGAATATGAAAAGACGTAAAACATTGTGTTCAGTACCTCAGATTAGATAAATGGTCGGAGAGAAGGCGATCTCCTGTGGCTGTTGGAGAATATTCAACCCATAGACTGCAGTTCAATCTGTTGTTTTATTTCCGCTGTCATCATAAGTAACATGAAATAAAAATATGTTTCCACACACCAAACTTATACGACGCTGGCGCATCCTCCAACTGCGGGCAGACTTCCTTTTCTCTCCCACTTGCCATTTCTACACGTAATATAACCTGCAGTACTTATACTCCAAACGAGTCACCTCTTCTTTCGCGCGAAAGGGAAACACGCTATCTGAGGTCACATACAGGGCATGAGACTACATTGCGCATGCCATGAACCGTTGAACCGTGCGGTACACACGCGCTCCGAACCGAGACAAGCGAACCGAACGGTTCGGATTTTTTTCATGGACCGTGCCACCCCTAGTGTTCAGGGGACAGGCAGCTAGCAGATAGTGAGAAGATGTTTACTGTATGAAACAAAAAATGTTTTGTGGCCTAAAACGCATAAATTCGCTTAGAGCACCTTTAAAAAAAATTGCAACGTAATGGTTTAGGTACCATTTAGGCACCGGTACCATTTTAAAAGTATCGATTTGGCACCGGTATCAGAAAAAACCCAAACAAAACCCATCCCTAATTTCCACAAATCGATCCCTCCATAATCCTTCATCTAACCATCCTTGAATTTGAATAGATATTTTGTACAGTCTGCACAAAAAATCATAAATGACAACTATTTCCACAGTTAACATTTTGATTATTTATATTTACATTGTTTTCATTTCATTATCATTGTATACTGGAGGCTTAATTTTAACACTGTGTTACAACTTATTCTGCTGTGTAAAACATGTTTTCAATCCCAGCTATTAGTTAGGAGTTGCTGACGTGTTTCAAAATTATGCTATGTGTTAGGTAACAAGACAGTGGGTATGTTTACATGCACAAAATTTTGTCAATCCGATTGAATTTAATACAATTGAAGGTTACGACGATACAGTTTACATGCACCCTAAACATTGCAATCTGATTGAAATGTTAGTTTACATGTACATTCTATAGAATGCGAACCGAACGTCTGCGCAAGCACACAGCCAGGGTTGCCAGATTCGCGTATCAGAACCATCCCAAATGGACATTCAAAACTAGCCCAAAAGCATCCCAATGACTATTCACAGCCCAAATACCAATAACTAATGAACGAAATACTTTAATTTTTAACCCGCAGAAAAAAACAACTGGTGGAAACAGTTTAAACAGTAGATCAAATCTAAACAAATCTAAAAAAGCTACGCTGCGGACAGCAGGCACGTTCAAGCTCACACCGGTGCGCAACGTTTTGCTACGGTTTCCGGGTTGAATGACATGTTTCCTGTAAACGGTGTGCAATGGTGTGCAACAGGTTTTAGATGTGTTTTCTCTTGTTTGGTGGGTGTGTCAGAAATGTCGGCCCATTCAGCGGCAAGATGTATATAAACCACGCGGTACTAAAGAGGCAGCTCGCTCAATGGGTTCAAGTTGGAATGTTGTCTTTCATTCTGGACGGCAAGGTCAGTGACTGTAACATCGAGGGTATTTTACAGTATTAAACACACATTTATAACGATTTCATTAGGCTTCAGAAACATTTAAAAAAGAACACAAAGAATGACCTCTCAGCTACCGTAGTTGCAACTCTTGCGTCATCACAACAGGGTGTTCAACACTTCACCGTTTCTGTTTAATAAACGTTGTACAACGTTTTGTCGGGGCTAAATGCAGCCCGGATCTCTCGTTGAGTTCACACTTTTTCTCTGGATTAAAGTCAAAGCGGAGTTGGAGAGTGTTGTTCTTAAGAAGTTTTCAAAAAATAGGTGATTGAAATGCACTTTTCAAAAGGCACAACGCTATTTTATTGCTTTAAGTAGCCTAATGTTTTAAAAGTACACATAAACGCGGCAGAATGTACATCGCGTGACCCCAGTAACCTTACCTTAATAATGCGTGATGTCACTGCCTTGCTATTGCGTGTTTCTGTGACGAGAATCATGTGATATAAGAGTTTAATATAAGACATGAACTTGAGCACAAATGTTCTACGCATGTGCACAATGTATTTTTGCATCCAATTGAGAAAATACTACGATTCATGCGTTTACATGCGTACTTTTCTCCTGTGGATCGGATCACAGATCGGAGTACACCACCCCCTTCAATACGATCCAAATTTGCATCTGATCGTCCTCAATTGATTAAGGTGTTTACATGAAGGCTTTTCAATACGATTGAGCCATCAATATGATTACAAACGGATTATTTGGTTGCATGTAAACGTACCTAGTGACTAAAAGAATTAGATTTGGTGATTTAGACACCCAACGCAGAAATCAAAAAGGAAAACAATGAAATTCACTTTCATGCCAAAACGCTTTTTGTCCAGTTTCTTAACAAAAACACATCAAAACTTTGTACAAATTTGCATATTTTTTTGTTAAAACTTACCTGTTTTTTCAAGGTTGCTCTTTCCATACTCTAAATACTTCTTTAGCCACTCTATGCAGATAGCACTTAAGTACTGTCTTTTATTTTCAATCAGAGCTCTATTATTGTTCCACTTTTGTTGGGTTATGAATCCTTGCTGTTGTGGTGAAATCCATCTGAGGTACTTTAGATCCAGAGACAGAAAGTCCTCTCCATCATATCCTTCTTGGTGAAAACCATTTGTGTCTCCAGTCTCATCATTCCATTCACAGCCGTAAATTACTTGACTTGTGTGAACACCTGTTGCACAGAATACAAGATTTGTTATATACACATGTAGAAAATGACTACAAACATTTCTTGAGAATTTTGTGTAAGAATGCTTTTACTTTGGCATTTTAACTGACACATTTAAAGCTGTATCACATATACTAAGTCCACCTAAGATTTTAATACTTAGTTAATACACCTAATACTGTGTATTAACGACCATGTTTGTTTATAGCCTGCTAAATGTATCATAGGATTAGCTGATTCTTTTTGATTACATCAAAGAACTGAACATTTGCAACTCACCTCCACTCAGATTGAAGCGGTTTTTCACAATATCGATATTGTTTTTATATTTCTGTTCCATTCCAACACATTTCTGGGTTTGCTGGTCCCAGTACTCGGGTTCTACAGCTGCACTCACCCACTGCGTTTTCGGAATTGTTCTTTTAATTTTGCTGTCATAGTAGTCAACCTGCTGCCCATCAACCATCCCAAGAGAAACAAACTCCGGAAAGTTTGTTATACCTGATGTTGCCGTAAAGAAGTACTGCAAAGTGTGCATTGCTGAAAAACAATGGCGACAACAAATAGGAATGAATCACCCATTAGCATTAAATTCTGTCTAATGTCTATGTCTTAAGTACAAATGACAAAAGGGTTCTACATTGAGTAATCTTCTATTGTAACATAAAGTTACATATTTTATAGAATAAGGTCTTTCCTTCCCCATGCCATTTGGCTCTTTAATTTTAATTTGGTGGGCAATAAATGGTGACTTTCCTCACTGTTATGAAACATAATACACAATGTACACTTTGCACCTATTAAATGCACCACGATTTCACTCCAGATTGCACACGGTTTTATAAAAAGAATAATTTGCACACAGGACTCTTTACATTTATGTGTATTATTTTGAAACCATTTATTATTTATATTATAGTGCATGCCTTTATTATATACTTTTTAGTAGAGTAATAATATACTATTAAGTGTGCGGATACTGCTGGATTCTGTTAATTTCCCACTGGGATGAATAAAGTCGGTAACACTTTATTTTACAACCCGCAAAGTACCGTGTAATTGAACCGAATTTACACCGTGTAACTATTTGTAACAACAGGGTACCTCTACAGTACGTACTTGTAGGTATAAGGGAACAATATGTTAAGTTTGGGGTAATAAGGGGGTAAGAATATGAAGAATTATAAATGATTTATACTCTTAAGTATTTTATAACACCAGGGTACCTATTGTAATATTACGTGGTATGTATGACTTAGTCAAGTCTATGGGGAAATTATGTTTTATTTTTATTTTTTATTTTATTGTAGTTTTTCATATTGACCTACTGAATGTTGTATACAGTCGATGTCTACGAGCCACATCGGCAAATAAATATAACAGCACATCACTTTTATTTTAGTAGCCTATATTACTTGCTTTTAATAACAAAAGTCCAGCTGATTTAATGTGGTTATCTTTTTTTTAAGGTAAGTACAATAAAAATAGCAACTTATTCCCTATTTACCAGGAAACTCTTACATTTGCGGACATATTTGAAGTGGTGCTTTGCAATTTATTTACTTTCATTTCAAATGACACAATAATGACCACAAAGCAGCACGCTATTTGTTTATTTTTAATAGGTGTTATCATTGGTAGAATAAAACTTTGCAACATGTGTAAACACAAGTATTTTAGCCAAATATAATTTATGCAATGGCAAACCAGAATGAAACAACAGCAGATATCAGCTCCCGCTAAAGCAAAAGACGACTACATGCGTAGGCTACTGCGCAGGTGTAGAGCGCGCGGCCGTCTGCAGGAGGTTTGCTGGAACGCGATCCGGAGATGAAATTTCTTTAAAAGGTTTTAAAAACTTTCTACACTGTGGAGTACGGCTGCGAGTGATGTGAGCAGGATCCGCATGCTGAATAAGGTAACTGTTTGAAATGCGTGAGTCATGTATTAACAAAAGCAATGTTTTTTCAAGAAAGTTGCCAGCTAACGGTAGCAGCAGGTTAGCTAGCACATAAGTTAGCCTAAAGTTATTAACTGGCTCAAAAAACTCTGTTTCTGTCAAGGCACAGTGAAGAAACATTTACTGAAGGCTTTCATTTATGTTTTTTATATGTAATGCAGAACAGCATTTGTGAGACGACATCAACTCAACATCCGAGTGGACAAGAACACCAACAGAGGAAGCCAGCCGCAAAAACAACGAAAAATTGTCATGACTTTTTATTTGAAATAAAAGTTATGTGATAATAAACATTAAGTGTTGTTATAGTGTTTTAAAGATGTTTTGAAATAAGTTGTTTTAAAATAAAAATAACAATATTCTGTATGTTTATGGTATTTACCCTATAACATTTATAACAAGAGGTGAACAAGATCTACTGAAGCCAAGTTCGGGATCTGTGTTTGAACATAAGAAAAGGACTAATGCTGAGTTTAAATATGCTCTTCGGTACATCAAGAGGAATGAGAATACTTTAAGGGCAGACTCCCTAGCATCTAATTTGCAAAATAGCTATAAAGATTTCTGGAAAGAAGTCAGAATGATTAATAGTAGTAGAAGCTTTATCTCATCCAATATCAATGGGGTGACGGGGACTGAGAATATATGTCAGCTTTGGAAAAAGCATTTTTATGATTTGTATAACTGTGTTAAGGGTGCTGTGAAAAGGGGCGGGGCTATAGAAAGCCAGGATTGTTACTCCTCAAGAGGTGTACGATGCAGTTTTAAAGCTGAAGAATAAGAAATCGTGTGGATCAGATAATATTACATCTGAACATTTGAAATATGCAAGTACAAGACTCTATCCTTTACTGGCCATTTGTTTTACAGGTTTTTTGGTACATGGTCTTTTGCCCCAGTCACTTATGCTGACTGTACTGGTCCCTGTGATTAAGGATAAGACTGGCAAACTTAGTGACATGAATAACTATAGGCCTATAGCCCTGGCAAGTTCTGTGTCAAAGGTGCTTGAAAGGATTCTATTGTTGAGGCTTAAACCATACTTGTACACCACAGCTAATCAATTTGGATTTAAGCATGGACATGGAACTGACATGTGCATTTTTGCACTTAAGGAATTATTGGATAAATACAACAGCCGGGGATCTACATTATTCATGTGTTTTTTAGATGCCTCTAAAGCCTTCGATCGGATTAATCATGGCAAATTATTTGATAAATTAGTAGGAAGAGGTGTCCCAGGATACCTTACAAGAATTCTTATGTTCTGGTACTCTTGCCAGACTTTGAGGGTGAAATGGGGCGGTACTATATCAGATGATTTTAAAATGTGTAATGGAGTACGTCAGGGTGGAATTTTATCTCCACATCTGTTCAATTTATATATTGATGAACTGTCTGTTAAACTTAATGAATGTAATACTGGATGTCTTGTTGGTGATGTATTGTGTAATCATTTGATGTATGCAGATGACTTGATATTGATAAGCCCTTATAGTGCAGGCATGCAAAAGCTTATGAACATCTGCTCTTCCTATGGTGATGCATTTGATATTAAGTATAATGCCTTAAAAAGTAATATAATGATTGTGAAAACGAAAGAGGACCAGAAGTTAAGGTTCCCAGACTTTTATCTATGTGGAAATATTTTAAAGGAAACAGATGAGGTTAAATACCTGGGACACTATATTGTAAATGATCTCACGGATGACAGAGACTTGTTCAGGCAGAGATGTAAGCTGTATGGTCAGGCTAATGTCTTGGCACGTAAGTTTCACATGTGCTCCACTAATGTCAAAACTGTATTATTTAAAAGCTTTTGCTCGCCTTTGTATGCTGCGCACCTCTGGCGCAACTACAAAAAGAAGAGCATGCAGGCTTTGGTGGTGGCATATAATGATTCCTTTAGAATGCTATTGAAAGAACCGCGGAACAACAGTGCGAGTGAGATGTTTGCTAACAGTGGTATAAGATCTTGTGCAGCTAACATTAGACATTGTATCTATACATTTATGTGTAGAATTCAGAATCAATCAAACTGTATTGTTCAAGCCCTGGTATGTCCGAAGTTCGATCAGGTTTACTTCAAGAATTTGGAAGCACTGGCGCTCCTCTTTATATGTTAATTATTATATAAATAATGTATAGTATTTTTCTATTTTTCTATTTTTGTGTAAATTCTTATACTTGTTTTGTAAGCTTTTCTTTTTAATACTATGGACCAGGATTTTGTGTCCTTAATAAAGATTTAATAATAAAAAAAAAATAACAAAGCACCACTTTTGTTTACAGCCCGCAAATATGAGAGTTACCTGGTAAATACACAGAACAAGCGGGGAATAAGCCCCACTTTAATTTACAGCCCGCAAATATAAGAGTTACCTGGTAACTCCTTTATACATATACAGATCAAAGAGGTACAAGCTGCTATTATTTTTATTGTGCTGTTATATTTTATTTGCCGACGTGGCTTGTAGACATCAACTGTAGGCTATACAATACACTTCATCAGGTAAGTAGCATATATGAAAAAAAAAACATATTACTAGACCATATACATATAGACGTAAGTCATACATACCACGTAATATTACAATAGGTACCCTGTAGTTATAAAATACTTAGAGAATAATTTTCCATATATTCTTACCCCCTTTTTACCCCAAACTTAAAATATTGTTCCCTTATAACTACAAGTACGTACTGTAGACTAGGTACTCTGTTGTTACAAATAGGTACGCTGTAAATTCGGTTTAATTACGCGGTACTTTGCGGGTCGTAAAATAAAGTGTTACCATAAAGTCTATCTGTCTGTCTATAATGTTGGTTTTAATTAAAAATTAAAAATTAAAACTAGAATACAAAACGAGAAGATTCTCACCAGCGTCCGAAATGACAAACACGAACCCGAAGACAGAAACCAACGTGATCCTCATCTTTATTTAATCCAGAATGATGCTAATTTTTTATATTTAGGTTTTAACAAGTTTTATTTTTTTTAACTAAAGACTGAACACGCGTCGGTGACTGTGCTGAGTTTCAAAAGCTCATTTTACGAGCCAATAGGGATTTAGTACACCTAGCGCATCACTTGGTACTACAGTAAGACAACCACGGAAGGTTGATAGAAAGAGAAAACATTAAACACTGTCTGAGGTTAGAGCTCGTTATTATGTTCAGAATAGAAAGTTCTGCTCACTTATAAATCCATTTTCACATTATACTGGAAATGGTTGGACAAAATATGGTTTTGGCAGTAAAATAATAGGACCCAGAAGAGAGTCTTCAATAAATTCATGGGACCCAAATACAACAAGGTTATGGTTTACCATAGAGGACTTAGTGCCACAACACCACCCCATTACAGGGCCCTACATTTCTTACTTGGAAAACAGAAATAATCTTTGTAACAGAAATGAATAGAACTTTATTTACAAATAAATTCAAAATTAATTCATAACCTTCAACAAATACATTTGTTAAATAAAAAAATGTTATGTAAACAAGCATAAAACTACAATAGTTGTATGAATTGTTTGGGTATCTGCTGTTACCAGGTTACAAGAAAAAATAATAAATGCTATTTTCAGTGTGAATTTGCCTTAAGATCACCGATCAACTAGCCATTTATGGGAAGCCAAATTACCCTAATATTTTATATAATTTTGGTTACGTTTAAAAAAAAGTAAAACTAGATGCATCAGATAGCCTAAAAGAGATTCTCACCAGCGTCCGACTCCTTAATGACAAACACGAACCCCAAGACCAACAAGATCCTCATCTTAATTTAATCCAGAATGATGCTAACCTTAATGTTAGGTTTAAGCTTGAATTTTTTTAACTGTTCTAAAGACTTATCACGGGACTGAACGCGTCGTAAGTGACTCGCCTGAGTTTCTAAAGCTCATTTTACAAGCCAATAGGAATTTAGTATACCTAGCGCATCACTTGGTACTACAGTAAGACAACCACGGTAGGTTGAAAGAACATAAAACACTGACGTCCCAGAATAGAAAATTCTGCTCACTTAAAAATGCAATTTTTCATTTATCTGTTAACATAAATTTATTTATTTTTTCCATATGGACTGTGATATTGCAGGGACTTTGTTTCAGAAATTATCCTTAGATTAAATTGGCTAAAGTGTTTTGTCAACGATAGGTTACATTTCTCTAAATTCCCACATTAACTAAGTGGCTAGATGAAATGTGACAGTAAAATGTTCCCAGCATTATCATCGTAATTGATTTTCTACTAGTGAGAATTAAATAGAGATCTGCATAACTCAATTTTTACTAATTATAATTATGATAGGAGAGCTAATGGTCAAACTGAACAAAAGCCTGAAAACCCTTAACTGACTATCACCAAACTGAACGTAGTGTGCCAAGTGTTTACGTCTATCAGGCAGTTTCAATACATTCTTGTATACGTATTTTAAAATTTAAATATCCCCATAGTTTTATCAAGATTTAGATTATAAATTTAGATTATTAAACCAACTCTATCCTAACACTTTTCGACACAATTTATGCTGAAAATGATTTTACTTAAATATGTGTAGAAAAACTGAAAATAATTTACATTAAACACATCTAAGACTGATTAGCCCTAACTAATTGGTGGTCAGACTACTAGTGGCTATCCAAGCGGTCAAAAAGTTTAAATGATGGCCGTCAGTCCAAGACTGGCACCCTACCGCTAAACAGGCTCCCATGTCCCTAGCGTGACGAGTCACCCATTTCACAAATTTCTTAAACTAAACACGGACACAACTTGTTTTATAATTGCATGCAACCTAGACAATATATATGATAAACAAATTAAAATCAGAACATTTTTACAGTAGCCCACAGAAATAACCTTATATAGCAATGAGTAAATAAATTTTGTCCAACCTCTGAAAGTTTTAAATAAATAATATATATCCTTAAAAAAACATACATGCAAATAAACAATGCCAACTAACACTGGCCATACAGCTTGGCGTATCTGCTGTAATCACATTACAAGAGATGATGATAAAATGCTTTTTCCCGTGTCCCTAATGCACTCGGTAATGTCTCGGTTCCCTGAAACCACGTGACAAAATATCCAAGGAGTACGGTTTATTGGCGTAGAGCGCCACCTTGTGCAGACTAATGATAGAAAAACAACAACACGCATACTGTATGTTGGTATGTTGTGTCTCCGTTTTTATCCTTAGAGGCAATTCCCCCTCTTTGTTACAATAACTGTGTGTTACCAGTAGACTGTGCACCTTTTCGAAATGGCACGAAACATAATCGCTAATCGATCCGTCATTTGCGCATGCGTCACACAAAACAGAAACCAAAACGCTAAAAGCGCTGCACTAATGTTTTGGGCAAACTCCGTCGTGTGTTTAATAAACTGGACACGGTAACCTGCATCATTTAATAAAGCAAGAATGTCTTTTTCGACTATTTATAAGTTGTCCATCTTCGCATTTACATTGGTTTTTGGAGGTAAGTTAATTGTTTAATTTATTTTAAACCGCTTCAAACAGCTGTAACTGAATTTACTGTAATTTGCGTCTCGTATATGATCGTATTTAAAGTTTGTGCTGCAACTATTTTCTAGTATTGCTCAGCGATAGACAGTGCAAGAGTGTGGCTAAGTCGCACCTCTCCTATCTTTCAGTCTCAGGTTCTGGATGTCCGGTTCTGGAGTGTTGGTTTGTTCAAGAGAAGCCGGGTCATGGAGGGGGTCTGTCAGTACCAATGAGTCAAGAGAAATCTCTAATGTTCATCACAACTGAAGCCTACAGTGAAGATACAATAAATGATCTTCATCCTCCAGCAGATATCAGCCCATCCAGAATTTACTATGTGACAGGTCAGTCTTAAGACTTTTAAGATGTGAAAAATGAAAATGAAAAATGAAAAAAAAGAAAGATGTGTGATGATTTGTTAACTATATAATATTACAGCTTAGTAGTTGCTGTAACTGAACCTGACAGCCCTAAAATCCAAGATGATGCTCTAGACCAGTGGTTCTCAACTCCAGTCCTTGGGACCCACTGCTCTGCACATTTTGGATGTCTCCCTTATTTAACACACCTGATTCAGATCATCAGCTCGTTAGGATAGATTCCATGAACTGAACTGAGTGTGTCAGATATGAGAGACATCCAAAATGTGCAGAGCAGCAGGTCCCGAGGACTGGAGTTGAGAATCACTGCTCTAGACTAGAGTGTTTTGTTTGCACAACAAACTATGTAATGCATAAATTGTCATTCAATTTAGATCCAGCCGGCACGTTCTGTAGTTCAGCCCTGAATCCAGCCAAAGGTTCTGTGAATAAACCCAAATGTGAGATAAATCCTTTCATGCCTCACGCCTCTATGGTAAGATGGGCATCTGCTTTGACTGACTCCGCCCAAAGTCCCATCTACCTGCAAGCTGATTGGTTCTCAGTGGCAGCACAAGGACTTGATGAGCAGCTGACATTATCCAATATTATGCGAGCACCCTTAACTTCTAAAGAGCCAAATGGTACATAGCCTAAGTTTTTATATTTTGCTAAAGTAATAGATTATGTATTTACAGTATTAAACCTTTTAAAAGTTGATCAGTGAAGTTTGTATTAATTAAGTGTGTTCATTTACATTTATTGATGTGTTGTTGTAGCTTACATTCAAAAATACAATAGCTACAAATAATGGATTTAAGAAATAACTTTAACTTTGTTTTCCTTTTTCCCTGATATATCTGATAAGCTATGTTTATTTGTCTTTTTTCCTTCCTTACTTGTATTGTTTTTCTGTCTCTTTCTAAAGTAATTCTCAGTGTCTCCAGTAAAACCCCATCAGTCCGCTCTAGACTGGGTGAGGAGGTTCTTCTGGACTGTGGGTTTTGGGTAGACCCATCATCTCCACTTCATGGCTCTGGTTTCTCTATTGAGTGGCGTTATCAGTTTCGGGGTGAAGGACGGCTGATTGTTGCTTATGATGGCAAGAACGATCGGTTTTCTGAGACATCAGAGACAGGAGCAAATATTGACATCCCAGCTCTCTATGAGACAGGCAATGCATCTCTGATCTTAGAAGAGGCTCAAGTGAGACATTCAGGAACTTACATCTGTACAGTTTATCTACCACACCTGCTGGCACAGGTAGCTGTGGACCTGGAGATTGTCGGTATGAGATTGACTGTCTATTGTCTATTTCATATCATTGTCATATTTGTATAAACCATAATAGCTAATTCTGTAGCTGACTAATTGATTAAATTCATTTTATATGCATTGTCATCTTAGACTAGTTTATACAGTCAACATTTGTTATATATAGAATATAAAGACATATAGAAGTGTAACCACTGTGTCTTTCCTTTTTCTTGTGTCTTTTTAGAGCCTCCATCTCTCTCCATCTACCCGTCTCCTCTTCCTCTGCTTGTACCTGGGCAGGTGGTGGTGGCTCAGTGTGAGGCGTCTGGTTTTGCTCCTCACATACTGGAGCTGAGCTGGGAGTTTACTGGTGCCGATGGGAAGTCTCGATCTCTGGGTCAGGGGAGTGTGACGGGTCACAGACAGGCATCTGATGGGACCTTCAGTCAGAGCACCCGGCTGGAGTTGGACACAGGGAAACTGAGGCTCGGACGTGGTGGTGAGGTCACCTGTGTAGCCAAACATCATGGAGAAATGAGGCGATCAAGTGCAACACTCAATGTGATTGGTGAGTCATGCCATGGAAAGATGGTAATACTTTTCTTGGAAAGACTAAAATGCTAAATATATGTTTAAGATTTGTATTAATATTTAGGTTATTGTATTGATATCAGGTGTGAGTGTTTATATTGTGTTTATATCAGGTGTTAGTGCTCCATCTATTGAAGACTCAATGGCAATGGTCGCTGTTGCTCTTGTGCTTTATGGAGTCATAAAGGTTTTGTACTGGACATTCAGTTCTTCTGGTGAGTTTGATCAGTATGATCTCTATAATACCCAATTATTTAGCATCACAAAAGCTATCATTACAGTTATATTGACATAAGAATGTAAACTGTTTTTGTAGACTCCACTGGGACTGAATTAAATGAAAAGGTAATATACTGTTTGTAATATTATAAACTTTACTGTCAAAAGTTTAATATGAGATGCCTTTAGTAGACATATGTAAGTCATCTGTATATTTATTGTGCGTCTCTTTCTCTTTTGTAGAAGGAGAAGTAAACCTGGTCTTGGAGGTGATGTCACCCAATGTCTTCTCAGTCTGGAGGTTTTGTTTTTCCTTATCCAACAGATAGTTCATTGTTTTTCTTTAAACTACACTTTAGGAACAAATGAGACAGATGATGGTCCCCAGAAATTAAAAACTTTTGGGAATAACTTATTTGTGAAAATTATACTTGAAATAACTTTTTTCAATTCTAAAAAAAAAAACCTTTTCTGTGACGGTGTGTGTTATTAAAATAAGCTGTATATAAATTCAATAGACTTATGTGGTCCCTGATTTGTTTGTGTGTATGTTGGCAATTTTTTTTGCATCTTAAAGATTGTAATAATAATTGTGCAAATGCCAAAAATAAAACCATTACATTTGGTTTTTGTGTGATTGCATTTCATATTATTGCCACTATGTGCCATGATCAACATTGATATTCATTGTTGATCATGTATAAAACATTCAGCATAATAGTGTAAGTCAACAGTAAATATGAATAAAGTGGATGATAATAGCAAAACATGGATAAACTGTCAAAGGATCTTTACAATAAGGTTGTATTTGTTAATAGTAGTAAATGCATTAGTTAACATGAACTAACAATGAGCAAAATAGTTTATTAGCATGTATTATTCTTTGTTAATTCCAGTTTTGTAGCAATTGTTCATGTTCATGTTGTATTAACTAATGTTAACAGTTAAAACTTTTCATTTTAATAATAATGTATTAGTAAATGCTGAAATTCACATGAACTAAGATTAATAAACGCTGTAGAAGTATTGTTCATTGTTAGTAAATGTTAGCTAATGCATTAAGTAATGTTAACAAATACAACCTTATTGTAAAGTGTTACGTGTAAGTGTTTAGAGGCGATGTTACATTCAAATCACCAAGAGTGATTATTTTCTATGAGTAATTACTTTCCTCTTTATATAAGTGCCTCATATTATACAAGGTTTTTTGTCTCTAATAAGTGACAACTAACATAAAGAGATTTCACAAAGTCAAAGACAGTTTATTTATAAAGCACTTTTTTTTAAAACAACAAGTGTTCATCAAAGTCCTGTACACAGACAGAATACATAACAAACAGTCAACACCACAGCAGAAAGACATCAAGGCACCATAAAACAATAAAGGAAAGCAGCTCTTACATAGCGTCACATCCCAAACTATTAAAATAAGTTTTAAGGCCCGACACAAGAACAAAACCAGGCATTAGAATTATTTATACCCTACTACTACTGTAAGCAGGTGTCCTATGAAATCACACAAACTATATTTATATCTAAAATTGTTTAGATTTATTGTCTGTGAGGTAAAACAGACGTAAAACACATAGGGATCATGATCTTCAAAAAGTGAAATGTTTAACACAAATGAGTTCCTTTCTACTGCTTAGTACTAAACATAAAGTAACAAAAGTTTTAACATCAATCTCTAATTTCTATAATATTTAACTCATTATTAAATAGTATACATCCAATCAATGTTTACATTCAGTTAGAAAAGATTGTAGAATAATCCCATTACAGAAACATAAATGTACTCAAAAAACCCTGTTATGTGTGTGTGTGAGAAGGAGACAGAGAAAATCTGAGATGTACACAACTAAACATCATTTTGTTGGTCAAATTTGTACCCACAAATAAGCTGAGCCCACAAAGCTTCTTTTTGGAGACAGTTTTCTGTATAGTTTTTATAATTATGTATATTAAAACAATAGACGTCTGTGCTAAGTAAATGTATGTGTGTAAGAAGAGTGAAACATGACTGACAGCAGGTCTCTTAATCTCTTAATTGTCCAGTGTGACCTAATATGGCAGAAGAAACAAATGTTATATTCATTGCACTTGAATGAGACATTTGCATTGACTGAGAAATAATCACACACTTACATCATATCTTTATGGTCCTATCTGACTGCTAGAGCTGTTAGATCCACCATCAGAGGCTACAACAAAAAAATGAAAAATACAAATCAGGTTGTTCATTTAACAATCCTAATTCTACTTTTTATGCTTATAAAATGCATGTATTTGAGAGATACACAGACAGAGGCACTTACTGTTGACAGGTTTAAAGCCTAAAGAACAAAAACAATCAGAGAAAATAAGTTCAACAAGTCAGTGATTTAAATCAACAATGTCAAATTAATAGTGCAGTAATAGTTTAAAACTTCTAATAGTACTATTGATTTTAGACATTAAAACTGTATTTACTTATACCATACGAGAAGCCAAGATACAATTAGAGCAGCCCAGAAATGTATGAAGTGACCAGAACAGTGAGTATATTCAAAAAGTTTAAAGTGTCTGTTTTCACCTTTCTTTTTTTGATAGAACTTAAGTCCAGCAATACCAGCAACAAGTAACAGGACAACAGCAGCAACAACACCAACGATAATGCCAACAGAATCTCCTGTTTGAAAACAATGTATCAGATTAATGTCAGACAATGCCACTAGCCAGTAAAGATACAGTACAGAACTTTGCAACAGATTAAAAAATATTGTGATTTCTAAAGCACACTGTTATATTCGGAGCCACTCATTTAATCTCTCTTACCATTGTTTGTTCTGATCTTATCTTTTGTCACTTTCTTGCCCTGATGTTCAACCACACATCTGAACTTGTTGTTATTCAGCTCATCAGGTTTAACTTTAAGTGTGCTTGATTTCTGATAAGTTCCATCTTCATTAGGAACAAGTTCACCAAGATCCACATCCTCATCATGCTCTTGATCATTTTTCAGCCAGGTGATAGTTACTTTACAGGGGTAGAAACCTGTAGCATGACAGATTAGTGGAGAAGAGGAATCCTTCTGGATGAGAGAAACCTCAGGAGAAACTGTAAAGACAAAGAGAGATTAGAACTTAAACCACCACTACTTTATTATAAATCTTTCTATTTATTGAGGTTATTGACTAATGCCTTATAAAGTTTAATAGTTAAAGGGACACTTCACCCATTTGCATTAATCTTTGTATAGTTAGAACCCCAGTCATGTTTTTGAATGGTCATGCATCATTTCCTCAGTTGCCACTGAGACAGGAGAAATACAGATTTCAGTGTTGCACTTCCTTCTTTCAATGATGTGAAAATCATAATTTTGCATCATTGAAAGCAGGAAGTCCAATATCTTTGTTGAGAGGGTGAGACTACAAACACCCCTTTTCTCGGTCAAATAGGCACCAAATTCGAAATGTATGTTACATTTCGACTACAAATATGATGCACTTTCAATAAAGATTAATGTTTCTATGAGTGAAATGCTCCTTTAAGCAAGTGTAACAAATTGGGGTGAAAATGCAAGGATAAACAGTGCTTGTCTGCATAATATCTGGCAGTAGAGACTTGCCTAAACTAGAATGAAATCATTCTGCTTTATCTTTTCACTGACCAAAAACATGATCTGTACAGCATACTGTAGAATACTAAAATTAATTTGAATAATATAACAGCAGAACTAGTGATTACATCTAAACAAAAATATACTGTCCCTACAACAGTTAGCCTGGTTCTACCAGACTCTCGTACATTTCATTTGTACAGAGAGTCTGGCCTCTCTCCATTGAGAAACGTTTACTTCCTTGTAGGCGGGTTCTCTGTTAAAGTTCAACACTATTGGATCTGGCCAGAGTCACTCAGGATCTGCCATTGCCAATCGCTAACGTGTGGTCGTGACGTATATCATGCGCCCAAACCGGACGAAAACAACAAGTCCGAATGATCAGAGGATTGTTCAGGAAAAGATGTCTGTCAACGAGAGATGCAGGTTTTGTTCACCGAATTTAAGAATCTAAATGTATATTTGACACTAAGGACTGACGCACAACATCAACGTCATCGTTCTCAGCCACTCCCTCTGTTCGCTGATTGGTCCTACAAAAATTTGATTTCTCGAAACGCTAGAATAGACCGAAATCCCAGACATAGTACTGAAGGAAAATGAAATTGAGCGGAAGTGCGTAAGAGGACGCAGCCAGGCTATACAACAGTAGCAAATGTAAAAGATTTAATGTCTTTAAACAATAACTTCTAGTGAAGTTTTTTTGCTTTGTTTCACACAAAAATGATCTGTTGTGAAAAGTATTTGATAAGAAATTATGTTCACCTAGTTTCTCATGGATGTCTTTTTCATACTGCAGGTACTTCTTCATCCAATCAACACATTCAGTGGTGAAGTACTGTTTATTATTCTCAAGCAGGGCTCTGTTATTGTTCCACTTTTGTGTTGTGATGACTCCCTGTTGAATCGGTGAAATCCATCTCAGCTCCTTCAAATCCAGAGACAGAAAATCCTCTCCATCATATCCATGCTGCATGAATCCATCTGTAGCTCCAGTCTCATCATCCAATTCACAGCCGTACAAAAACTGGATTGTGTGCACACCTGATTAATAAACAGAGACACAGAGAAGTATAAAATGTGTTCAGCTTCCTCTTCTGCTGTTAACATGTAATCTTTGATCATGTGATAAACATTTCTGCCTAATTGTAGTGCGCTCTGAATGGAGGTGGGATCTTATGCTTTCAAAGATAGATTTCTATGACTAGCCTCTCCAAAACTGCCTTTTATACCTTTAGATGGCACACATAAAGGTCTGTTCACATAGATAGTACCTCAGGTTAACATTGTAGAAAGTTGGCCTTAACTTATTTCACATACAGGCGATTACATATAGTTCACAAGACACAAGGTTAACTGAACTAACAAAATAACCCAGTTTACATATGTAAATATTTTATGTATCTTCTGAAGAGCTTACTAAAGCTGAGGACACACCTAACAACTTGATAAAACATTCTAAGATTGGACTCGACACACATAAAAAATGTTTCTTGCATAAATTATTATGTTGGCTTTGAAAAAGCCAATATATTGTTATTGCTATTAAACTTATTATTATTCTTCTTAGCACCCCAAAATTTCTGACACTAAAGGGCGATTTATAGTCGTGCGTAGGTCCTACGGCGTAGCAGCGACGGCGTAGGTTTTTCATTTATACTTGTGCGTCGCCGTCCGCGTCGACGTGCAAACACACGCGAAACCGCTGGTTGGCAGTAATCACGGGTGTAACCACAGTAGCAGCAGAAGTCGTCACAGAAGAAGAAGCTAAGCAATTTAACCCACAAACGAAGAAGAAATAGCAACTTGTTGTGTATAATTTGAGAAGACCAGCAATGATGGAAGTAAATAAACAGCGACTTATGTTGCAGTTTGAGTTAAATCACTCCTCAACTTGGCTCATCTTTGTTTTCACCGTCTGAAACGGAAATACCTATGACGCAGTTTTTTTACCTGACGGGAGGGGTTCTGGTGGACCAATCACAGCGCTTACGGTCCGCGTAGAGCCG
The DNA here is from genome assembly GCF_030506205.2 of Paramisgurnus dabryanus. Taxonomy (NCBI): domain Eukaryota; kingdom Metazoa; phylum Chordata; class Actinopteri; order Cypriniformes; family Cobitidae; genus Paramisgurnus; species Paramisgurnus dabryanus. Next base: position 6,849,222 of record NC_133355.1, on the reverse strand, counting down.
ACGCGCTGTTAGAAATTTTGTGAGGTGCGCGTCAGGCTACGCAGAGCTACGCACAGGCTACGGATAGCCTACGCCGTAGCTACGCCCTAGGACCTACGCACGACTATAAATCGCCCTTAACTCGTCCTAGAGCTTTCAAGCTACATGCACCAAATTTTCCATGGACCTTAAGACTGGTCTGACTTAGTGTGCTATATCTTTTCTAACTGATGGGACCTTCCGAATTCCTAAACAGGGCGCTCAAACACCCCAAAACTCCCATTTACTTAACATGGAGACAAACTTTGACGGGTCACAGCTGCAAGTGAGAAACTTGTAGAAACTTGTGGCTTACCACATTTAAGGAGGCTGACAGGCTCTGTAAGAACATACATCAAAATGGGGTGTAAGCTGTACCCCTGGGGTGTAAGAGGCCCCCAAAAATTCCCATTGACTTATAATGGGGCAGGAAACATGCCCATATAAGGGAATAAAAGCGTCCCAGATGGAATATCTTCACTTTAGAGTGTCGTAGAGACATGGGGGTGGGTTCATTTTACTCAGTCATTCAATTAGTCTCTTAGGACCGCCCCAGATCTATTAAGCCACGCCCCTAGCAACAATTTTGGGTACCCTAGCAACATCTCCCATAGACTACCATTATAAAAAGCCCAGATGGATATCTTTACACCAGAGTGTCATAGAGACATAGGGGTGGGCTCATTTTACTCAGGCATCCAATCAGTCTTAATAGGATTCTTATTAAGGCATTAAGCCACGCCCCTAGCAACCAAATATGAGCACCCTAGCAACATAATAAACAAAGCCTTATATCTCTGGATCTGAACATCATAGAGACATGGGGGTTGGGTCTTTTGGCCATGTTAGCTTCATGCTAGCTTCATGCTAAGTCATACTAGCTTCATGCTAGTTTCATGCTAGCTTTATGCTAATTTCATAATAAATCTTACTAACTTTATGCTAAATCATGCTAACTTCATGTTAAATCTTGTTAGCTGCACTTTAAATAGTGCTAGCTTCATGCTAATCATACTAGCATCATGCTAATCATGCTAGTTTCATGTTAAATCATGCTAGCTTCATACTAATCATGCTAAACTCATGCTTACTTCATGTTAAACATGCTAGCCTCATGCTAGCTTCATGCTAATCATGCTAACATTATGTTAGCTTCATGCTAATCATACTAGCATCATGCTAATCATGCTAGTTTCATGTTAAATCATGCTAGCTTCATACTAATCATGCTAAACTCATGCTTACTTCATGTTAATCATGCTAGCCTCATGCTAGCTTCATGCTAATCATGCTAACATTATGTTAGCTTCATGTTAATCATGCTAGCTTCATGCTAATCATCTTAGCTTCATGCTAATCATGCTAGCATCATGCTAGCTTAATGCTAATCATGCTAGCTTCCTGCTTATCATGCTAGCTTCATGCTAATCATGCTAGCATTATGCTAGCTTCATGCTAATCATGCTAACATCATGTTAGCTTCATGCTAATCATGCTAGCATCATGCTAGCTTCATGCTAATCTTACTAGTTTCATGTTTACTTCATGGTAATCATGCTAACATCATGCTAGCTTCATGCTAATCCTGCTAGCATCATGCTAGCTTCAGGCTAATCATGCTAGCTTCATGCTAATCATGCTAACATCATGCTAACATCATGCTAATCATGCTACCATTATGCTAATCATGCTACCATCATGCTAATCATGTTAACATCATGCTAGCTTTATGCTAATCATGCTAACATCATGCTAGCTTTATGCTAATCATGCTAGCATCATGCTAACTTTATGCTAATCATGCTAGCATCATGCTAGCTTTATGCTAATCATGCTAGCATCATGCTAACTTCATGCTAATCATGCTAACATCATGCTAGCTTCATGCTAATCATGCTAGCATCATCCTAGATTCATGCTAATCATGTTATCATCATGCTAGTTTCATGCTAATCATGCTAGCATCATGTTATCTTCATGTTAATCATGTTAGCTTCATGCTAGCTTCATGGTAATCAAGTTAGCTTCATGTTAGCTTCATGCTAATCATGTTAGCATCATGCTAAATCATGCTACCTTCATACTTAAACATACTAACAGCCAGATAGCCTACTAAACTAAACTGCTGTCAAACCGTTTTAAACGTTCAGGCTACGCTTTTTCAAGCCAACATAAAGTTTGTCTTCAAACTTTAATATCTAGTTTTTATCTGTGATTGTAAACAAAGACTGAGCACAACTGGAAAAGATCGGACATTATAATCAAATTACAGTAATAATCTGTGCGAAAATCATTAGATGTGTCCCCATCTTAAATGATAAAAAAACAATATTTAACACAATATTAACAATTGACAGCAATCATTTTGTTCAAAAGTTTATCTAAAATAAAAACAAAATTCTATTTTTTATAATTCCTCTTATTTTTTAAATGATTAACATGTAAATGTAAATTCATGATTCTAACTGTAAATAGGCAGTCTTTCAAAAAACTTGTGATACAGAGTAAAAACCTCATGTAATTGTGGGATGAAGTTAATGTTAATAGTCAGCTATATGTGATTGTGCTGTGTGTGAATATGTGTGTTCTTGACCAACACACCTCCTGTCTGGTTGAATCGTTCTTTTACCACTTGAATGTTGTTTCTGGACACTTGATGGTTGCCGATCAGTATCTGGGTCACTCTGTCCCAATAATCTGCTCCATTCCGTTTAATCCACTCTGTCTTTGGCACAGCTTTCTTTATGTTGCTGTCAAAGTACATGAATTCACAACCATCCAGCAGACCAACTTCAGTATACTCTGCAATGTTACTGTCTCCAGATACACCAGTGCCAAAGTATTGCAGAGAGTGTCTCGCTGTGAACATAGATGATGGAAAAAGAGAGAATTTAAATTAGTGTATTTTCCAAAAAGACCTTCAAATTTAATTAATTCAAGGTTTAGACGAATGAAAACATTAGAATGTGTCATTCTGTTATGTTTATTCAGAATTGGTAAAGACTACACAAATGTAAAAATAGGAGTTATGCAATGGTTAGTTTGATTTGGTCTGTGCATTTTGATGTTTTACTCTGGAAATATTTTTGTCAGGGACCCTGTCAGGGAAACCGCCCTTAAATGTAAGAAATGGCATTGACCATTAATTGTTTAAACAGTGTTTATAATGTTGCTGATTTTGCAGCCTTTGTTGGTCTTTGATAGGGTTACAAATACAATTGTTAAGTGTTTGTGTTTTAGTGATCATGTTCATTGTGCATTAAAGGGCAACAGATAGGCTAGAGCTTTTGATTTTAAAATATATTAGTAAATGAGAAAATTAAAATGAACTAAGTTTGATAAATGCTGTATAAACGTTGTTTATTTTTGTGCATGCTAATTTATGAAGTTAAAGTTAACAAATGAAACCGTATTGTAAACAAAATATAAGCTATACCAGGCTATTAGTTTAGCTGCCAGCCAGCCACAATAAAATAGTTTTTTGCATATCCTATTTCAACCACAACAAGCAGCAATAAATATAAAAAAGTTATACAGTTAAAATTATTATTATTATTTTTCAGAATTTAACAGCGTTAAACTGCCTTTCCCGAACTATTAATCATCATCATCAGTCTCTAGGCAAAAAAATCCTATTCAGGTATGAAACGAAACTAATTGTAGCCTAAACTGCGAAGTGTCGCTAAACACACAACGCAAGTAAAAACGTACTGTATAGGCTACTTCAAAACTGTGCCTAATATTGTATAACTAAAAACATTATGTCGCATTGGCATTTATTAATATAACGTTAGATAATAAACATGTCGTAGTTGACTTTCTAAAACGCTTAAAATGAGCGTATGCTTTATCCACGAAACAAAGGACTGTCAGCAGCAAGTGTTTATCAAAAGGGAAAATTTACAGAAATTGGATTTAATCATTGTTTAGGTCGTTAAGCATTTTAGAAAATCCCAGAAATCAAATGGAAACGATGAATAAACGACTTACTCGCATAGCTGAGATGAACTCCAAGAAGCAAAATCAATACGTGTCTCATTTTTGTTTTGTTTTTTCAAGTGAAAAAAGTATTGTTTTAAAATAGCCTAGCTTTAATAAAAACACGTCTAAATCCAAAAACTTAAGCTCCCAAGCGATCCTTCTACCAGTGCACTGCCAACACTGACTAGGCTATACAAATCCCGCCCTTCAGCAAATAGGCAATACTGAGAAGTGCAACATCATTAGTTGCTATACCAGCAGTCTCTAAAAAAATAAAACATGTAGGGTTATCTAATTACGCATTAGGCCGACAAACAAACGAACAATAAATAAATAAATAAATAATTGCTAAAAAAAAAAAACTATTGCCCACTTTCTCAAAACCTAGTGTATAGCCTACTTAAAGTAGCCTACTCCAACTACTCAGTTTTAAGTCTGTGTATGCAACGCATGCATGTGTATGCATATTTAGCAGTCCTACTGCAAAATCCCTAATATCAAAGAAAATTCAAAATGAAAAGTAAAAAATGTGCAACTGAAAAGTCAATGAGAAATTCATTCTGTCTCAGCATCCCATCTTCATGGTAGTCACAGGCTTTCATTCACATGACTGGCAACTGTGCCAGAACACAGAGGATATCCTATTTATCAACGGGCAAGTTGCTTTTCCTCTAGGCTAGGGTCCTGGGCCCGGTTGCATAAAGCACCTTAAGTGTAATTTTCCCTTAAGTTCACCCTTATGTTTCCCTTAAAATTAAGGGTGTTGCAGAAAAACCCTTAAGTTTTTTTTTTGTTGCGTCTCCATGGCAACAATAGCATTTTATAACAACAAACCGGGGTCGCTGTCATGAAACACTTTACGATTACCTTTACCTAAGAGAACCATTTAAGGTATTATATGCAAAACACTTTATTTATTCTCTTACAGTTAAGGGGAATTTACCCCTTAAGTGTCATACTTAAGGGAAAAACTTAAGGTGCTTTATGCAACCGGGCTCTTCCTCATACTCTTCCTCCTCATCAAACTCATCCACCAACTTCTTAATCTTATTCTTTGTCATTTACCACCCCCTCCTCATACTCTTCCTCCTCTACCACCACCTTGCACATACTCATCCTTATCTACCACCTTTTCCATAATACTCTTCTGCCTCATCCAACAGCTCTTACACTCTTCCTCTTTATCCACCACTGCTTTCTTAATATACTCTTCCTCCTCTGCCTCTCAGATTGTTTCCATCCATTGTTGGTATTGTAAGGGGGTGAATTTTATATCCCCCATCCATCCGTTTGGCCCAATGACGAAGTCCAAACCGCATGGGAAGGATTGATAGCGCGTTCGGTCTTTTCCGGAGCTTTGCAGATGACGTTTTGGCGTTACGTAATTTAGGTATATTTATCTCTAATCTGACTCCAAAGACAAAGATTTAGTTTATATTATATTACAAATCGGATTGATTATTACTTTTAAAACTTACAGAATTTAGATGGATGTTTGTTTATTTATTCTGATAAAGCTCTGGTATTACACTCGTTCATTCGGTTCTCACAGTCGCACATGATCCTAGTACGGGCCTCATAATTAATATACTGGTCAACGGTCGTAAGCGAATCAGTGTTGGTCGCTGCCAGAGGTTGGACTATACGCTTAAGCGGCCGCTTTCTGCGTGCTCAACTTTAAACATACTTTATTTAGTCCCCTTAGAGGTGACACTTAATTATTACAATTATTATTTCTAATCAAGATTAATGAATAGAATAACATTGAAATAAACAGAGGTTGAGGCTGACCCTATTTAGAGTAATCAGAAATGTTACTCTAAACGGAAACACAGCCTCCACGCTTCTAAGTACACTTAAACTAACGCCAATTGCTAGTCGTATCTCTCAAATCCTCAGCTGATGTATTATTCACTATCTAACTGGGATTGGGCCGATCCTAGCCTGATTTCAGTCCTTACGGTAACTACGGATACAACGATATTACTTGCAGTGTCAACATTTACCGAGCAACACAGAATAAAATCAAATATAACAATTTATTAACCAGGTAGGTAAAACATAATTCAGAAGCCAATTCACATTCCAATTCAAATACGAGAAAACAAATATAATCAAATGAGAATAATGCATACCTGGCAAGTGATGAATATCTGGTTACAGATTTCTCAAAGTAAAATAAAATACATGATGCTGTGCCAGGACAGCATCATGGGGGTGCATTTCTCGATATTGAAAGTCCCACTGAACCATTTTACATCATTCCCTTAAATATCCAGAGAGACAAAGCATATAGGAGTTTGCTACTGATTGGTTGTTGTAAAATTCAGGGGTGTTGCCTAATATACATACAGTGGGTGATTGGTCAACATCTCTAAGGTAGGAGTTGTCTCCCAACATTAGGTTAAGTTTACTTGTTTATTGTCACAGATTAACATTGAATCCTGTTGTTGTATGGAGATGTGGTGTTTGAAAATCAAGTGTAACTCTCCAGGGAGTCTCCTGTATTTGAGATAAAGTTCTGGTTCCCGAGAGGGGTGTTTTGGGGGTCTTGGTCCCCTGCCGTGAGTCCTGGAGGAAAACTTGTTGTGTTGCAAAAAAGTTCTCTTTTGATGTCCTTGCTGCCTCAGGCACCTACAGGGCACACACACTGCACTCTCGGGCATCCATGCTGTGTTCCCAGGAAGGGCTGACCTTTTGGTCAGGATCAATCAAAATTCTTACAGTATTTCCCCGCTTGGCCCCGCAGGTGAATTGTAATAGGGTACCTGCGGGGTCAGACAAAGCAAAGAGTTTTTTTTTTTTTTTTTTTTTTTAGAGTCTTTGGAACACAGATATCTGCAGTGGGGTGAGGGCACAGGTATCTGCAGTGGGCTGAGGGCACAGGTATCTGCAGTGGGCTGAGGGCACAGGTATCTGCAGTGGGCTGAGGGCACAGGTATCTGCAGTGGGCTGAGGGCACAGGTATCTGCAGTGGGCTGAGGGCACAGGTATCTGCAGTGGGCTGAGGGCACAGGTATCTGCAGTGGGCTGAGGGCACAGGTATCTGCAGTGGGCTGAGGGCACAGGTATCTGCAGTGGGCTGAGGGCACAGGTATCTGCAGTGGGCTGAGGGCACAGGTATCTGCAGTGGGCTGAGGGCACAGGTATCTGCAGTGGGCTGAGGGCACAGGTATCTGCAGTGGGCTGAGGGCAAGGGCAGCGTGTGTGGATTCCTGTGTAGATAAGGTGCCTGATGTGCAGCACTGGAACATGGTGAAGGTGAAGATCAGGGCACTGCCAATGGCACACCCTCGGAACACCCAGTCCCACCAGGTGTATGTGTAAAAGGAGCAAGTGGTACGATAGGGTCAAATATATCTGATCTGTAAAATTACCATCATTCTTTCCCACTGTTGTATTTGGAGTTTAGCTGAATTAAAAAGGTACTTGGTCTCTGGATATTCAAGGAGAGGATGCAAAAGATCAGGTTAAAACAATAAAAACATAACATTAAGGTATGCATATTATAAAAATAAAACCCAGAAAATTCTAAAATAACCTTCAAGTATGCATATTATAGATTATATGAAAATAAAAACAGAGATTGTTAAAATGATCTTCAGGTAGGCATATTATAGATTGTATAAAAATAAAACCCAGAAAATGTTAAAATAACCTTCAAGTATGCATATTATAGATTATATGAAAATAAAAACAGAGATTGTTAAAATGATCTTCAGGTAGGCATATTATAGATTGTATAAAAATAAAACCCAGAAAATGTTAAAATAACCTTCAAGCATGCATATTATAGATTATATGAAAATAAAAACAGAAATTATTAAAATGATCTTCAGGTATGCATATTATAGATTGTATAAAATAAAACCTAGAAAATGTTAAAATAATCTTCAGGTATGCATATATTGGGTCATGTGAAAATAAAAAATTAAAAACCAAAAGGTGTTAAAATAACATTCAGGTATTGGGTCAAGTGAAAATAAAAAACTGAAAATGTAAAATTTGGTTATGCATACTATAGGGTGTATCAATAACAGTGATAGTATTATACTGCTATAATAGATTTAGGTATGGACATTGTAGTCCATATATAATAATAATAATAATAATAATAGTAGACACATAGAGTTGTAATCATAACCTGCACACATCTATAATTAATTTTTCAAAAATACTCTTAATTTTCTCACATAAACAACTTGTAGGCCTAAGATAAACTTAGAATATGTTCAGAACATGTTGAGTTCATAAGTACAAGTGAAGATTCAGAATCTGTTAGATTTCTATGTGTATGTGTACAGGTATGTGCCTTTGTGTAGATGTATATGTATGCGTGTATAGGCATGTGTATGAGTATGTGTATTCCATAAATTTAAAGATTCAGAATCTCGGACTTCTATGTGTTTATGTGTATGGGCAGGTGTAGAGATATGTAAATATGTGTATAGGTGTATGTGATCTGTTGACTAAGTCACGTTTAAATATTTAGGAGTGGAGTAAATTGTTTGATTGATCAGTAGAAATGCCCGCACTTCAAGTTCAATCATTTTGACAATGTTTGTGCTGTTGTTAGTGATAGGTTGAAAATCATGGGCCCTGATTTACAAGTATCCCAACAACAGTAAGATTATTGTTTAGGTATTTGAGATTTTAATAGTAAGTATGTGTTGTGTGGTGTGTTGCATGGTGTTTAGGTCTGGATAGTCTTTACGTCTATACCAGATATGTTGCAAGATTGCGTTGGAAAATGTGTGTGTGTATATACGTATGCATGTATGTATGTGTGTGACTGTGTGACTGGGAGATGGGTGGATTTTATCTCTAACAATTAGTGTTGCAAATTTCGAGGCCATCGCTATTCATGATGGTATAGTGTAGTGAGGTGTAAAATGGCCTTTGAATTTTCTTCACACCCAGATCCCAGACTTTTAGGTTGTGTTTCTGCAAAGTTTGTTGTCCTTGATGTGGCCAGACATCTCTGGCCAGGATTTACAGCTTTCAACCTGATAAAGGACAAACAGAGAAGCAATTTAGTTTTTAACCCTTTATGCAATTTGCATTAAGACATGTGGTACAATTTCTCCTGGTGATCAGTCATTAGGGAATAGATGTACCATTGTCATATTACTTTGCAAATTTATTTTCAGAGATTAAATTAGTTTTAAATCCTTTGGTCAGAGTTTTTTTTTTTTTTTTTTTTTTTTAACTACTGCTATTGCAGTGTAGTCCGACAGCATATTACTTCAAGCTGTGATAGCATTTAAACCCTTGCTGTCTGCTGTGAGCATTCAAACTCCATTTCTGCTGGAGAACTTTTCCATAAGCTCAAATGGCTTCATTTTAAGTTGCTCAGTTCAGTCAGACCTGTGGGCAATTCATCAGCTCATCACACCTTTGACTGCTTCAGATCTCTGACCCAAAAGGACTCTTTTGCTTGATGTGTTCAGCATTTATCATAGGTTTAGTTACCAAATGATTAAAATAGACCTCTGTATTGGATAAAAAAATGGGTTAAAGATTTCCAGTGAAGGAGATTTGGTTCACTATCATGAGTGTCACATTAATTTTTAGTGTAAAAACATGGCAGCACGTGACAGCGTACTCCGCTCCTTGACAAACTGGGTGGTGGACCAATTCTGTGAGTTTGGCCTGTGCAAGTTACTCCATATAGAACATGTAATACACCACATTTTACCATCTGAGGCCTGTTTGGCCATGACAATATAATGGATATTGCAACTTGATCACAATGTAGATTATATTATATAAAAAACAGTATTAATTAAAAATACATTCGTTACTGATCTCTTAAGGATTACCAGACTGATGTTTGTGTGTCTGAATTTGCAAGATGTTCCTGTATCAATATATTTGAATGTGAAAAGGTGTCAGCCCTGGACAGACTGGTGTGAGGCACAGATTTTCATTGGTTCATGCTAATGTATTCCTACAACAGTTTCAAGACTAAAAATTGTGTGGCCTTTCACATCTCTACAAAGCTGTACAAAACTGTCTTTAAACAATTTTCACAGACTCATAGGGAAAGACTAAGCCAAGAACTTTTAACAGTCCTGGTGTTTATCAAGTTCTTAAATAACACTGAGATTGATTTACAGAAGGAAAAATATGGTTACAGACAATGTCTCTCTTAAAAACAATGTTCTCTCTTGGGAACAATGGATAGCCCGTTATCTGAGTGGGGGGTAAGCCCTTTCATCTCAGTTGGGTGTCTCACAGTGAGAGATAAGACCATTTGTGTTGGCCTAGAAAAACATTATATTTTCCTGCAACAATTTTAGGTTTTGCTTAATTGTATCTCATCAATGGAGGAATACTACATTGAATTAGAAGTTTGTAATTGTAATATGACTTACTGAGTCCATTCTATTCTCATTCAGTCCAGAGTGATCTTTTAGAAGGCTCACTCACAACAACTCATTTAAAATCATTTCCCTACTTGCTTAATGTCCAGCATTCAGTTACATTTCTCTATGCATTGGGGATTTTTAAATCCAACAACGCTGCCTTCAATCATTCATACATTTCCTTCATTTCCTTCATTCTCCAGCTTGATTACAATATTACCTTAATTCATCAAATATAGATTGTACACTGATGTTTGCAGCATTTAAAAATCTTACTATCTGTGTGCTTTTCACGTCTCAATTGTCCAAGTCCTCCCTTCACATGCAAACACATTCATTGCATTGTAGTTTAAATCATCCAACATCATTTTCCAATTGTTAAAAGTTATTTTGGCACTCTTTCCAGGTTGTGCATTTACTGTCACAAACATAAACAATTGTGTAGAATTTGGTGATTTAAATTTAGATTCCTTGTTTGAGAATCAGAACAAATTTTGGATGATTTAACTCCAATGTGAGACGATCTTTTGTTTTCCGTAGGCACGTAAACAAAAGATCTTAACAGAGCAAAGCAATTCATTCTTCATTTAACATCACACAGCATTTCCTAATAATGTGGTTTCATTTCATTCTTAAAGCCCCACCGGATTTGATTTCCAGTCTAACATTAGGTATATTTACAACCTATTTAATAAATGTGGGATGTTTAAAACATTCCCTCAAACATTTTTAAAAGGCAAAGAAAAGATTGACTTACCACATCAGCTGAAGAAATAGAAGAAGTTCAAACCTTTAGCTCCATGAAAAGACTCTTATTCTCCAGGGATCGAATCAGTCGTACTTTGTACATTTTGATAAGATTTCCACTGGTTGAATATCACGTCCCGGGAATCACCACTTTGTAAGGGGGTGAATTTTATATCCCCCATCCATCCGTTTGGCCCAATGACGAAGTCCAAACCGCATGGGAAGGATTGATAGCGCGTTCGGTCTTTTCCGGAGCTTTGCAGATGACGTTTTGGCGTTACGTAATTTAGGTATATTTATCTCTAATCTGACTCCAAAGACAAAGATTTAGTTTATATTATATTACAAATCGGATTGATTATTACTTTTAAAACTTACAGAATTTAGATGGATGTTTGTTTATTTATTCTGATAAAGCTCTGGTATTACACTCGTTCATTCGGTTCTCACAGTCGCACATGATCCTAGTACGGGCCTCATAATTAATATACTGGTCAACGGTCGTAAGCGAATCAGTGTTGGTCGCTGCCAGAGGTTGGACTATACGCTTAAGCGGCCGCTTTCTGCGTGCTCAACTTTAAACATACTTTATTTAGTCCCCTTAGAGGTGACACTTAATTATTACAATTATTATTTCTAATCAAGATTAATGAATAGAATAACATTGAAATAAACAGAGGTTGAGGCTGACCCTATTTAGAGTAATCAGAAATGTTACTCTAAACGGAAACACAGCCTCCACGCTTCTAAGTACACTTAAACTAACGCCAATTGCTAGTCGTATCTCTCAAATCCTCAGCTGATGTATTATTCACTATCTAACTGGGATTGGGCCGATCCTAGCCTGATTTCAGTCCTTACGGTAACTACGGATACAACGATATTACTTGCAGTGTCAACATTTACCGAGCAACACAGAATAAAATCAAATATAACAATTTATTAACCAGGTAGGTAAAACATAATTCAGAAGCCAATTCACATTCCAATTCAAATACGAGAAAACAAATATAATCAAATGAGAATAATGCATACCTGGCAAGTGATGAATATCTGGTTACAGATTTCTCAAAGTAAAATAAAATACATGATGCTGTGCCAGGACAGCATCATGGGGGTGCATTTCTCGATATTGAAAGTCCCACTGAACCATTTTACATCATTCCCTTAAATATCCAGAGAGACAAAGCATATAGGAGTTTGCTACTGATTGGTTGTTGTAAAATTCAGGGGTGTTGCCTAATATACATACAGTGGGTGATTGGTCAACATCTCTAAGGTAGGAGTTGTCTCCCAACATTAGGTTAAGTTTACTTGTTTATTGTCACAGATTAACATTGAATCCTGTTGTTGTATGGAGATGTGGTGTTTGAAAATCAAGTGTAACTCTCCAGGGAGTCTCCTGTATTTGAGATAAAGTTCTGGTTCCCGAGAGGGGTGTTTTGGGGGTCTTGGTCCCCTGCCGTGAGTCCTGGAGGAAAACTTGTTGTGTTGCAAAAAAGTTCTCTTTTGATGTCCTTGCTGCCTCAGGCACCTACAGGGCACACACACTGCACTCTCGGGCATCCATGCTGTGTTCCCAGGAAGGGCTGACCTTTTGGTCAGGATCAATCAAAATTCTTACAGTATAAACACATAACACTCTTGAACACTTACTGTTTATACTGTGTACAACTGGTGAAAACATAGTTAGAGTTGTTGTGTTTACTCAATGATAAGAGTGTTGTTAGAGTTGTGTTCAAGTGAGTGAGTGTGTTTAAAGTTTTGCAAACAGACAGTGTCTGCCTACCTAAACTTCTTTTTCCAAAAGAGTAAATTATTTGACAAATGGGTTTAGTCCACTGAAAATTTGGTTCAGAAAATGAGGTTTAGTGTTTCAGCAATTCAGCAAAACTGTAATGCTAGATGTTTGACTGATGCATTCACATCAGTTTCCTTTTTGGAAACTCACAAAATGCTGGCATATCAATTTATCATATTTCATATTAGCATGTAGCAAAACAGAACACATAAATGCCTATAACATATTAATAACATTACCTTTTTTGATAGCTTACACACTAAAATTATAAATAACACACAGTTAGTCAAACTTGACACTTAAGAAGCAAAACTTCAGCCCAGATCTGTACAACTACAAGCATGTTGCAACACAGTCTCAGCCTCGCACTTTTTGCAAAACAAAAGGCTACACACACTTCTGTGAAGTGTACAAAATACACTTCTCTACATTAAACACAGAAATCACTTCTTTGACATTTCAAGGAACTGGTTTCCAAAATACCACACCTATGAAACATTTGATCAAACACGGGCATCAGGTGTGCAAACACTTGGTGTAGGTGCTTAAAGGAGCATTTCACCCATAGAAACATTAATCTTTATTGAAAGTGTGTCATATTTGTAGTCGAAATGTAACATATATTTAGAATTTGGTGCCATTTTTACATCATTGAAAGAAGGAAGGGCAACACTAAAATCTCTCTCAGCAGCAACTGAGAAAATTATGCATGACCATTCAAAAACATGACTAGGGTTCTAACTATACAAAGCTTTGTGCAAATGGGTGAAGTGTCCCTTTAAATGTAAACTCAACAATCAGGTAATTATACAAAGGTAACATGTGAACTTACCTGTCTTCAACAAAAATGTAAGGCAACAGTATAGGAAGAAGAAGATGGAGAGGTAGACCTGGGGGAAGACATGGACAAACGATAGAGAAACATGTTTGACAAATGCGATTCAAGCGACCTTGGTTGATCATGTTGTAAACCATGGGTTGACATTGAGAGAGGCTGGACAGAGAGTTCAGCCAAACTTCATTGAAAACACTGTTGCTACAGTCATTCGGACAATATTGACAAGAGCACCTGTAAAAAAATCTTATCTACTGTCTACATTACAATGTAGCTGACTATATTATGAGCTCTATGAGTATACTTTTTGGTACCTGTTCACTGTAATCCATGAAATAATGTGTTGTGTGCATTTTACATGTATTTACAGGATAGAGAACGTAAAGGAAGAAGGGGCACCAAATTCACAAAGGAAGAAAAGAGAGCTATCTTAAACATGCTTTTGGCCAATAATGCAATACGGCTCAGAGAAATTCAAAGAAACATTCTGTATGACACCACAGTTTTCAATAATGTTCATCAGGTATCGCTTTCACCACTGGGTTGAATCTTTAAAAAATGCATACAAAAAAACAGCAAACAAGTTTTGATGGGCTATAACACGAATATGTGCAAAGTAAGTATTTTACCCTTCAGTCCTGTGCATTGCTCACTGAACCATTTTGCATGTAAATTTATAGTAGGCCTATACTAAACTACACAATGTTACAAGATACATTGTCATCTGGGACAATGTGTCTTTGCACCGGTCTGCACTGGTTCAAAACTGGTTTCATGAGCATACATGATTTTTAGTTCAATACCACCTATAATCTGGAAGAGGCCTATGACCTAATTGATGCAGCATGGATGTGCATGGATGCATTTACCATTTAAGGAGATCCTTCCCTTGCTGTCTTGCAAGAGCGTGATGAAAATGAAGTGCTGCTATGACCAGATCCAGATAGACAAAGAGATGATGCTTAAGCTCTGTGTTTTCCCCCTCATGTGTTCTTTTTGTCTCCACAAATGTTTGGTTTATATTCTATATCATGTTTAATTTAAAATGTAACCTATGGATGTATTGACTGATCATTTGTGTGCCGTACAGTGCCAAAATTGTGTTTTTGTAAATATTTGCAATGTTTTGAATGATGTGTTGTGATTTGCAAGAGATCTGTGGTGTTCTGCTACTTGTGCGTGAATTGTGTGTAGTGTTTTGTCAAAACACCACACGTTGTGCCAAATTCTGACTCCCTGCTAGAATCTGACGACTTGATACCCACAATATGGTTAGTATAGTTG